>NC_044040.1:204101724-204435786 GCF_901765095.1 Microcaecilia unicolor | reverse complement strand
TTTTTTGTGGCCAAAAATGGACATGCAGCAAAATTAAAACCAGTGAGCATCCATTTTCAGCCTGAGACCTTACTGCCACCCGTTGACTTAGCGGTAAGGTCTCACGCGCTAACCGGGCAGTAAGCCGCCAGTGCACATAAACTGCCGATTACTGCCAGGTAAGCGTTACATGGTAGAAAATAGGAAAATATTTCCTACCGTGTTGTTTTGGGTGCGCGTCAAAAACGGTATCACTGCCCAGGTCACGCTGTAGCTGGGCGGTAGTTCCAATTTGGCACCCAATGGATGTGCATTGGCGCCTACGCACCTTAATAAAAGGGTCCCAAAGTTTGGTGCAAATGCTGGTGCCCAGTTGATGGCAGTTAAGTGTGTAAATGCAGGTATTCTATAACATTGCACCTAATTTTTAGACACACTCCTGACCCGCCCATACTCCTGACAAACGAACAACAGTGGATCCAATAAAAGTCCTCTCACAGTTGGTGTCCTTCTAAACAAGGTCTTTATTCAAATCAATAAAACAACCCGACACGTGACGTGTTTCGGCCGAGAAGGCCTGCGTCAGGGGTCTATAAAATAAACATAAATATAATGTATACATATACTGCTCAAAAAACATAGCTAACATGTATATAAAACTCATGTATATGGAAACTCATATAAATATGTAAAATATATAAATTATAAAATTAAAATAAAGACAATTTGAACATGAAAATATTAAAAATATTAAAAAGAAACATGTTTCTTTTTAATATTTTTAATATTTTCATGTTCGCTCATTTCCTTCCTAAGGAGGGCAAGCCAGTGCAGAGCAGCCAAGCAATGTGTGTGGCTGCTCTCCACATGCCAAAGACGGCTTCATACATGCAGACAAGCTGCGTGTATAATAGCCATCTACAACCTTAAATAAATTGCCGTCTACAACCTTAGAAAAACACAAGTCGGAAAGGGCAGGGGGGCGTGTCAAGATGGCGGCCTGAGCGTTTGTGTGGATCGAGCACGGCAGATTTGTTGGTAGCCTTTTTCCTCCTTACCTATTCTCGAAGTGATGCCCCATACTAAGAGGAAGGGGATAGTGAAAGGCCTGACGCCAATGGCCCGAACTTCCTCCCCGTTCCAACAAACGCTGGATCGATTCACCACGCCTGTTCCCGTGCTGAGGGTGAGCGAAACCGATTTAGGGGCCGTTGGAGGAGCTATGGCCCCTTCGGATTGGGAAACATCACTTTCGCCCCCAGATAATCGACCTCCGTGCCCAGCGAATTCAGGGCGGAGAGAGGAGGCAGTGGCTGTAACGGAAGGCGTTCAAGCCCAAACCTCGAATGGCGCCGACTCCGTCCTGAACGCGGAAGAAATAATCTTGGAGGAAGAATCCCCCGCGGAGATAACTCTACAGGCGATATGGAAGACATTACAGGGCTTAAATCAGATGGTTTCAAAAACAGCCCGGGAAACCTCGCAACTAGTGAGTAAAATTGATTCTCTGACTAATACTTTTGAAAAATCAAAGCAGGAGACAACTTTACAAACTGAGTTACTTCAGCAGGAAGTAAAAACTTTAAAATCCCTGACTGACTCTTTGACTGCAGATAAAATACTGGTACATAGGAAAATAGAACAATTTGAGAACTTTAATAGAAGACTGAACTTAAGAATATTAAATTTTCCTTGGATTAAAGAATTGAGTCCTGTTGAAGTCTTCAAGAAGTACTTACAAGAAATCTTGCTATACCCAGATTCAGCTATTCCTCCTTTAAATAAAATCTATTATTTGCCAATTCCACTGCAAGCTGATCTGCGGGATAGCGAAAAAAAAAAGCAATTTGAGAAATCTGCCTTTGGACTCTCATGACCAGTTGGATGTATCATTAATCCTAGAAACATCTCTTTCTGAAATAGATCAACGAAGAACTCTATTGATATCATTTGTTTTTGAACAGGACTTGAACTCAGTCTTGAAGTTATACTTCAAAAATGCTACGAAAACTTTTTGTGGTCAGAGAGTATGGGTATATCCTGATGTTTGTAAAACAACCCAAGATAGGAGAAAAATTTTTTTGTTGTTTAGAGAGGAGACCCGAACGCCGGGAGCAACATATTTACTTGCATATCCTTGCAAATGTCTGATTAAATATATGGGTGTTAAGTATACCTTTTTTGAGCCAGAACATCTTAAAGCATTTCTGGAAATGAAAAAATTGTCCATTAAACCTATAGAGTAAGTGATATCATCTGATTATAAAAGATATAAAGGGAATATATAGGCCAGGCCATATATGCATTGTTTTCCTTTTTAGAGATCTCCTATTATCTATAACACTCCCCCCCCTTCACTGCTGAGTTGTGGTCTAATTAATTGTATAACTTGTTTTTTCCTAGGGCTATTGTGTGAGCCCGTAATTCTTGATATTTATAGTTAATTTAGTTCTTATCTTTATTATTCAAGTTATGCAATGTATTTCAATTGCATGTTAAGCGTGTAAAATTAAATTGATGAAATAAAAAAAAATAAAATAAAAAAAAAAAACACAAGTCCAGGTGAAAATGTCCAAGTGCTCATCAGGGACGTCTTTTTTTTTTTTTTTTTTGAGTATGGGTGAAGGATGTCCTTCGCTATGCCTCCGTCCCGGCATCCAAAATGTGGATGTTTCTGTGAGAAGGAGGTCCATGCCTTTGCTATGCCTCTGACATCCCCTTTATTTGCATTTTGGATCACAAGGAGCAGCAGTGGGATTTGAACTGGCCACCTCTGGACTGCAAGACTACTCCACTCTCTTGAAATTTGGCTGTCCCTGTGTGGGGGGGGGGCAGTTCAGGATGTCCAAAATGTTTGAAAGAAGGACGAACACGCCTTCGCTATGTCTCCGCTGACACACACATACCTCCCCCCTCCCAGGGACCTGCATACTGCTGCGAGGGACCTGAGTATGACATTTCAGGCTGGCAAAAATATTTTTAAAAGTTTTTTTTGAGGCTGGGAGGGGGTTAGTGACCACTGGGGTAGTCAGGGGAGGTCATCCCCGATTCCCTCAGGTGGCCATCTGGTCAATTCGGGCACCTTTTTGAGGCTTGGTCGTAACAAAAAATGGACCAAGTAAAGTCGCCCAAATGCTCTTCAGGGACGCCCTTTTTTTTCCATTATCACTCGAGGTCGCCCATCTGTTAGGCACGCCCCAGTCCTGCCTTTGCTATGCCTCCGAAACACGCCCGGGAACTTTGGTCGTCCCCGTGACGGGAAGCAGTTGGGACGCCCAAAAATCGGCTTTCGATTATGCCGATTTGGGCAACCCTGAGATAAGGACGCCCATCTCCCGATCTGTGACGAAAGATGGGCGCCCTTCTCTTTCGAAAATAAGCCTGCTAGTGTTCCACATCAAAAATCAAAGCATATTCTGTAACAATGCGCGTAACTTAATTGGCTTAAGAAGACAACCAGCATTGTTAACAGCACTTAACAAGCAATATGGCATTAGAATTTATGCACACAACTCCCTAAGCGTATTCTGTAATGCACTGCACCCACATTTTAATGTGCGCAGGCAAAAAGGGGCATGGCTATGGGTGGGGAAAAAGGTGTTTCGTGGATGTTCCAAAATTTATGCGCATTGATATAGAACAGTGATGGCGAACCTTTTAGAGACCGAGTGCCCAAACAGCAACCCAAAATCGAATTATCGCAAAGTGCCGGTACTCATTATGGGCGGGGTCACCACATATGACTCCACCCCTATGATAGCAACACCCCTTACACCAGCCATGGCGCATATAAACAGACATCATTGAAAATATTATACTAGTATAGGAGAAAAAAATAACATGATTTTCTTCCATTATAAATCATTTCTGTAAGCTGTTACAGCTCCAGTATACCCAGTGCAAAATAAGACAGCAGATGTAAATTCTCCAATTCGACATATTCCAAACACTAAAATGAAAATAAAATGATTTTTCCTACCTTTGTTGTCTGGTGATTTTGTTTTTCTATCCATATTGGTTCTAGTCGCTGATTCTGCTGCTCTCTATCTGTTCATAGCGGCAGCGAAGCGCGTGTGCTTCGCTCGATGCGCCTTCGGCCTTCCCTGTCTCTCAAGCTCTGGTCCTGCCCCAGAGCTTGAGAGACAGGGAAGGCCGAAGGTGCGTCGAGCGAAGCACACGCGCTTCGCTGCTGCTACGGACGCACGCCACCTTAACCCCGACTCCAAGGAGGTACGCTTTTTAAATTTTAGGAGGAGGGGGGTTCCTGGTGCTGGGAGGGAGGACGGGCGGGCGGGCGGCCTGTTGCTCATTGGGTTGGAGGGAGGGCGGGAGGAAGGCCGAACTGGGAGGGAGAGTGGGCGGACCAGTGATGGCGACGGCGCGCGTGCCAAGGGAGAGGGCTCTGCGTGCTCTCTCTGGCACACGTGCCATAGGTTCGCCATCACTGATATAGAATATGGCCCATTACACGTTCATCTACATGCCGGGATTTACGCCACATTTTCATTGGTGTAAATGGATGCGTATAGTTTTAGGTGCTAGGATATCAATTACAGTGAAAACTCGGTTTTCGTTGACTTCGGATTTCGTCATTTTCGGTTATCGTCAATTTCTTTCACGAAATTTTTGTCTCGGTTTTCGTCAGCGTGCCCATGCTGCTAATCTTGTGTTCTCACGTGTTGTTCTTCTGGGGCATTGTTTCCGGTTGTGGGATCTGCTGTTTTATGACAAAAATTTTGTCGTTTTCCCACACTACTACTGCTGCTGGTTGAGTGCCTGTATAAAAGTGCCTGCTCTCATCATGGGACCCAAAAAAGTTTCTATAGCCAGCAGTCCTTCAAAGAAAAAGGACAGGAACACGATTGAGTTGAAGAAGGAAATCATTGAAAAATACGAAAGTGGCATTAAGATTGCTGAAATCACCCGCATGTACGGGAAGTCACCATCTGAAGCTGGTCCTAGTGCCAAAAGAACAAGAAGGGAAGTGACCCCCCCCAGAAGCTGGTCCTAGTGCCAAAAGAACAAGAATGGAAGTGACCCCCACCAGAAGCTGGTCCTAGTGCCAAAAGAACAAGAAGGGAAATGACCCCCCCCCCCCAGAAGCTGGTCCTAGTGCCAAAAGAACAAGAAGGGAAGTGACCCCCACCCCCAGAAGCTGGTCCTAGTGCCAAAACAACAAGAAGGGAAGTGACCCCCCCCCCCCCAGAAGCTGGTCCTAGTGCCAAAAGAACAAGAAGGGAAGTGACCCCCACCCCCAGAAGCTGGTCCTAGTGCCAAAAGAACAAGAAGGGAAGTGACCCCCACCCCCAGAAGATGGTCCTAGTGCCAAAAGAACAAGAAGGGAAGTGATCCCCCACCCCCAGAAGATGGTCCTAGTGCCAAAACAACAAGAAGGGAAGTGACCCCCACCCCCAGAAGATGGTCCTAGTGCCAAAACAACAAGAAGGGAAGTGACCCCCACCCCCAGAAGATGGTCCTAGTGCCAAAAGAACAAGAAGGGAAGTGACCCCCCCCCAGAAGATGGTCCTAGTGCCAAAAGAACAAGAAGGGAAGTGACCCCCCCCCCCCCCAGAAGCTGGTCCTAGTGCCAAAAGAACAAGAAAGGAAGTGATCCCCCAGATAGTGTCCTTATGGAGGGGGACCCCCCTTCCAAACAATAATCTCTGCTCCTCTCTCTCCATCTTCCATACACCTAGAAGAGTCTTCAGAAAGGTAAATGCCATGTTAAATGTTCATTTATTCAATACATTAGTCTTTTTTATTCATTTAAAAGAATTTAGAAGAAAAATTGCTTGTTGCCTCAGTTTTCGTTGATAATTTTCGGACGAATTATCGACAAAAACCGAGGTTTCACTGTACATGTATTCTATATACCGTGCTTAAATCTAGGTGCCGCTTATAGAATACACTTAGGGTGAAATGTTTTCCATCTGGATTTTTTTAGGCACCATATATAGAATTCATCCCCTCCACCACCACCACCTGGATCTGAGCTCAATTTTGGGCACAAGAATTTACATCAACTGAAACCATGCAAGTTGGTCACAGAATCACACTATTCCATAACACTGCATGCATTTTTTTAAAATTTATTTATTAATTTTTCATTACATTTATGTCAGAAACATAAATTGGCATTACACGAGTCTAATTTTCATAAACATATATCAGGTAAAAACAATATAATATATTAGTCCACAATTTTTGGTCCAAGATATAGGTACACAATAAAACATTAAGGATGAAGTGGAAACCCACCTCAACCTGCAAAAATAGGAATAAATCTTGATATACAGGAAAGGGCAAGGACTCATATCGGGGCAGCCGAATTTTACAATCCAAGTTAACAATTCATTGCTCCTTACTAACTAAAAATGTTATAAGCTTTCCAGGTTCAAAAAAAATATAATTAGTGGACTCTAAGGAAATATAACATTTACATGGGAACTTAAAAGTAAAGGTCCCTCCCAATTGTAGGACCCTTGGTTTTAATAATAAAAACTCTTTCCTTCTTCTTTGTGTCTCTTGAGGGAGATCAGGAAAAACCTGAATTTTCGAGCCCAAAAAAGGTTTGGAGATATGACGAAAAAACAACCTAAAAATATTATTACGGTCCAGTTCTAGAGCGAACGATACTAGCAATGTCGTCCTCTCTGTGATAACACGCTACATGCATTTTAAGGAAACACCCCTGACCCTCCAATGGCTTTGCCCCCCCCCCCCCCCTTTGCAGACTCACATGAAATCACTTGGTGCTATTCTATAAATGGGCATGTGTGTGTTTTCACGTGGATCTGCCATTTTTGCCCCATTTCGGTGCCTTGCATCTGTTAGAATGCTTGCCAAATTTTTAGGACAGAAGTATCACCTAACGTTCATTGTCATATATAGAATTTCCCTGTAAGTGCATCTGTGCTAATTGTGAATGATCATAATGCAAGGTAAAGGAGTTTTCTGTGCACAATTGCAAGAGAGGTACTGAATACACCCCCAACAATTACACTTTTGCATTTAGCATGCATTAACGTTAGCTGTTAAAATGCAGTAAGTGCAAAAACGTTTACATGCATTCATTCAATTCGACACAAATTATTGAGAAGTTTTCATAACACAGAATTACAAACCTTTTGTGTCTGTAAATTACACAAACACACCTATTTATTTTACAGAGAAATCCAGAAGCATGTCGATTTTGAGTTACCACCTGGCTATCGTGTGACCCTTGCGGTAATTTCATTTTTGGTGCAAGTCCGCTACATGCACCAAAAAATAATATTTTTTCTGGTGCGTGGCAGAAACTGGGCAGTAATCATCATTCTATGCGCATAGATGGTTTAACACGTGAGACCTTACCACTAAGTCAACGGCTGGCAGTAAGGTGTCAGACCCAAAATGAACGTGCACCAATTTTTATTTTGCTGCAAGTCCATTTTCAGCAAAAAAAATTTTTAAAGGCCTTTTTACAGGTGTGCTGAAAAATGGATCTGCACGTGCCCAAAACATAAACCTACACTAGCGCAGCCCATTTTTCGGTGCACCTTAGTAAAAAGATGGTTGCATTTATGGGAATTTTCAAGTTTTCTTGGCTATGTTGTCATTACAGGAGGAATATCATTGCAAGTGTGACCCTTTTTGCAAATACCCACACACTAATTCACTTATATGTCACTAGCCGTTAAGCCCATTAAAATGGGTGAGATTTCCAGCTACCCTCCTTGCCGCTGCTCCCTCCCCCCTCCGTGCCGGGCCCCCTGCACTAACCTGACAGCGCCTCTCACCTCCGCGTGAAAGCGCTGCAGGCAGCAGATCGCTCTGCTGCTGCCTGCAGTGCTTCCACACAGAGGTGAAAGGCGCTGTCAGGTCAGTGCAGGGGGCCCGATACGGAGGGGGGCGGGAGTGGCGGCGGGGATGGGGATGGGGGGAGGGTGGAGGTTGGTGCGCGCGATGCTCATATCCAGGCTCCAGCGGCAGCGCCCGACAGTGACTCTGACTCCTTTTCCCTCTGTGTTTCGCCCTCTGACATCATCACATCTTGACACAAGGGCGGGACAGAGAGGGAAGTCTCTACTGCGCATTTGCAGGTGAGTGGGTCACTTGCCATTTATATGTTTGATAGTACACGCAAACGTGCACTCTCAGGAAGGAGTGTATATTATCAGCAAGCAAAAAAAATAATACAAATTGTCATGTTTTTTTATTTTTTATTTGTTAATGATATTTTGCTATCTCATTGCAAATGACAGTCCATCCCTACTAAACCCATCTGCAGGAATCAAACCTTACTTCTATACCATGTCATCCAAACATTTTTCCATTAATTTACCATAAAGAGAGCTTATCTTGATTGATTTGTGCTTTAAAAAAAAATCACTATGTCAAAGCCATTTATTTTCCTCCGTGAGAGCAACACACTATTTCAGAAGTCACATTGTGTCTGTTGCTTTGATGATGGTCCCCGTACTGTTTAAACACAGAAATAAAAACATTTTTACACTTCTTCCCATTATTTTACATGAAAAGGCAATACATACATATAGCAAAGGGCAATGTAAAGAAACCCGTTTAAAAGTAAAAGTTCATGCATTAAAAAAATATTTTGAGTCTTAAAATGTAAGCAAGTTGCCACTCTTAAATACAATTTTACATTTGGCTATAGTGACACCTACTGGAAGAAACAATGGTTTCCTCTGCGTTCAAATTTAATGGAAGAAAATACCCACAGAGTGATTTTGAAAGGAAAAAAATCTCTTTGTCAGAATTGAACACTGAATCTTGTGCCTTAAGGTCAAAATCAAGAAACAACATCAGTGAAATATTACCAGCTTCAATTAAAAATCACACAGCAGTAAACTATTCCTGTGCTCTTTTACCCAGAATGAAAGTGCCCATTCAAGCTATTCTCCTTAACAAATTACCAAGAAAATTTCCTAGACAGCAACAAATTCCTTCCTCAGTGTTAACAAAATAAACCATATTTCTTTCTCAAGTGTCTTTGAGAAATATATATGTCCCCATATTCAGGTAACTTATTAAGGTGTCCTTTTATGAAGCTGCTGTGAAAAGTGGCCTCAGTGCGCCCTTACTAAGGCCATTTTTACCACAGCAGCAAAATGGCCGATTTTCTATTCTTTGAACTAATGGCCACGTCCTAATTTTGAAATTAGCACCTGGCATGTAAAACAGATTACGTTTAAACCCTTACCGCCAACCATTACTTAGGCTTTAAGGACTCAAGCGCTGATTAGTGCAAGCTATACCCACTCTCCATCCCAGACACGCCCCCTGTGTCAAAAAAATAAATATTATTTTTTAGCATAGGGGTAGCGCATGCACATCTGGAAACTACCGTGGAATACCTCAGCACGCTCCGTGGTATGCTGTCTTTTTTACTGCAGTAAGCATGTGTTACTGCTGACCGCAACTTTGTAAAACGGCTTCTAACTCTGTTATAAAGAAAATTCATGCACATATGGATTTCCAAAAGGTTTGCCCGGCTAACTTCCGACTTTGAAATCTTCTCCCTTTGGCAAGCTAAGGGGTCCTTTTACTAAGGCGCACTGAAAAATGGCCTGCGCTGTTGTAGGTGCGTGTACTGGATGCACGAAGCTCCATTTTTCAGTGCGCCTGAAAAAAAGGCTTTTTTTGGTCGAAAATAGATGTGCTGCTAAATAAAAATTGGTGTGTATCCTCTTTGGGCCCGAGACCTTACCGCCACCCATTGACTTAGTAGTAAGGTCTCACGCATTAACCGGGCGGTAATCAGCAGTGCGCGTACACTGCTGATTACCGCCCGGTTACTGCCACGTGGTAGAAAATAAAAAATATTTTCTGCCGCGCAGATCGGACGCACGTAGCCGGGGGGGGGGGGCGCGGTAGTTCCAAACTGACATGCATTGGATGCACATAGGCGACTATGAGCCTTGGTAAAGGGATCCTAAATTTGTCCGTTCAGTCCCCCGGGACAATCAATACATAGGAAAGATTCTTGAGACTTTTCTTGGGGTACAATTTCAATTTAACTGGTCATCATGAATTTTTTAATGCTAAGCTGCTAAATTTTGTCACAAAAGCATCAGGCCTATTTCTAGCTGAAAAAATGGGGAATTTTCGGCCATGAACTCAACCAGTTAAGGTTACTCTGAAAATCTGGCTAAAGATTAGCTGGTTAAAAGTGTTTGGTTACTGTTGGCACTTAGCAGTTCATTGAGAAATGACCTTGATGTTAATTACTAATGGCTTTAAATCAAAGTTTAACATTTTCAGTTAACATTCACAGGTGACCATAAAGAGATAAACAGATAAGATATCCATTTAACTTTATGTGGATTTCAGTGGTGCCATCTATCAAAATGGTGCCTCTGAATATCCAGATATTTACAGTTATTCCATGTCATTTTCAGAAATATTCATATTTGTCACCAAAGACATTTGAGTACACACTTGTTTGAAAGAGAGTACATAAGTACATAAGTAATGCCATACTGGGAAAAGACCAAGGGTCCATCGAGCCCAGCATCCTGTCCACGACAGCGGCCAATCCAGGCCAAGGGCACCTGGCAAGCTTCCCAAACGTACAAACATTCTATACATGTTATTCCTGGAATTTTGGAGTTTTCCAAGTCCGTTTAGTAGCGGTTTATGGACTTGTCCTTTAGGAAACCGTCCAACCCCTTTTTAAACTCTGCTAAGCTAACTGCCTTCACCACGTTCTCCGGCAATGAATTCCAGAGTTTAATTATGCATTGGGTGAAGAAACATTTTCTACGATTTGTTTTAAATCTACTACACTGTAGTTTCATCGCATGCCCCCTAGTCCTAGTATTTTTGGAAAGCGTGAACAGACGCTTCACGTCCACCTGTTCCACTCCACTCATTATTTTATATACCTCTATCATGTCTCCCCTCAGCCGTCTCTTCTCCAAGCTGTATAGCCCTAGCCTCCTTAGTCTTTCTTCATAGGGAAGTCGTCCCATCCCCGCTATAGAGAGAACCCGTGGAGGCGTATTTTCAAAGCGCTTAGACTTACAAAATTATGTGGAGGGGCATTTTCGATATGGCGTCTAAGTCCAACTTTGGACGTTTTGCTAACAACATCCAAAATTCAAGTAGGGATATAGCCATTTTCAAAACAAAAAAAAGGTCAATCTTTTTTTTTTAATAGTTATTTGCTAGATGTTTTTGTGCACTGTGCATTTATCTTTTTGGTCCATTTTCGAAAAAAATGTCCAAGTGAAAAACACACAAAATCAAGCCATTGGGAAGTAGGAGGAACCAGCGTTTTTAGTAGACTGGCTACACAGACATCCCAGGAGAGCAATGAGGTACCCTCGGGGGGAACTGCAATGGACTTAACATAAATGCTCCCAGGTACACATCTCATCTTTGCTCCCTTATCTTATCTGCTGAGCCCCCACCCAAAACCCACTACCCTCAACTGTACACCACTACAATAGCCCTTATGGGTAACCGGGACACCTATATGTGGGTACAGTGGGTTTCTGGTGAGTTTTGGAGGGCTCATAGTTTCTACCACATGTGTATCAGGTAGGGGGAGGTATGGGCCTGGGCCCACCTGTCTGCAGTGCCCTGTGTCCGTCACTAGACTACTCCAGAGATCTACATGCTGCTCTAATGGACCCAAGTATAACACCTGAGGCTGGTAAGTAATATTTTTAATCACATCTTTAGGGAATGGGAAGAGGTTAGTGACCACTGAGGGAGTAAGGGGAGGTCATCCCTGATTCCTTCCACTGGTCATCTGGTCATTTAGGGCACTTTTTGTGGCTTATTCATTAATAATCACAGGTCTAGACCAAAATGTCCAACTTATAGCCCTGTATATTTTTATTTTGTTCCATTATGGCTGAAAAACATCCAGGTATTAAGAATGCCCAGATCCCACCCTTTACACACCCCCTTGTGATTTGAATGCACTTCTGATGGACTTCATAGAAAAAACATCTAGCCCACATCCCCTCGCGCATTCATGATCAGAGTCAAAGGACCTCAAACACAACTGATGACTTGAAAGACAAACCCAATGCTGTGTAGACTTGCCCCAACTCTGACCTGGGTTGAAAAGTATTGATGGCTTTTCTTAAAAAGAAGGTGCGGAGTTTTTTTTACAACCCAATCACAACATTTAGAGATAAGTCAACTGAAAGTCTGAAGATATAGATAGATAGATAGATAGATAGATAGATAGATAGATAGATAGATAGATAGATAGATAGATAGATAGATAGATAGATAGATAGATAGATAGATAGATAGATAGAGAGAGAACATCAGCATTTAAAAATTGGACAAAAAAAGTGTGCAATGATTAGACAATTGAGGACTGAAGAAAGAAAAAGACCTATTGTAGGTCAAGTGTTGATCTCTCAAACTTTGGGCCCTATTTACAAAGGCGCCTTTATGAGCACACATAAAAAATAATTTGATATTCAATTATGATACACAGTGTGAAGTATTGATTTTCCTAGAGGAGTTTTGATTTTTCTGAATTTCTATTTATGGCAATAATGGCCAGGCGCTAAGTCCAAAATTAGCGCCTGGCCATTTACCACATGAGCTCTTACCACCTCCTATTTACCTGGCGGTACGGGCTTAAGGGCTAACCCCACGGTAATTGGACAACATGCGGCAATGTGGCCATGCTGCCAATTACAGCTGGGAATGCCTCCATGTGTAGTTAAAAATTATAGGGTCAATATTTGGCCGATTTGGCATGCGCTACCCATGCAATAAAATAGCCCTACCACACCTTTATAAGAGGGATACGTAGTGACAATATTCAACCAATATATGGAAAACCTACACGTTAACCTTAGGTCTACTGAATAGAACTCCTAAAGTATGACAGGTAGCAAGATGTTTCACCCTGAATTAGTGGAGTCTGCTTTTCAGGATACATATGCAACCCTTGTCTGCTCAATGAGCTTCAGAGTGGGTTACGTTAAGCAATTGTTAGCGTGTGTAAGGAGGTTAGAGCCAGGACCAGTTATTCAAAGTCATTAACTCGCGACAGGATTGTGAAAAATTACAGAAGGGCCTTACGAGATTGGGAGACTGGGCGGCTAAATGGCAGATGACGTTTAATGTGAGCAAGTGCAAGGTGATGCATGTGGAAAAAAAGAACCCGAATTATAGCTACGTCATGCAAGGTTCCACGTTAGGAGTTACGGACCAAGAAAGGGATCTGGGTGTCGTCGTCGATAACACACTGAAACCTTCTGCTCAGCGTGCTGCTGCGGCTCGGAAAGAGAATAGAATGTTGGGTATTAGGAAAGGTATGGAAAACAGGTGTGACGATGTTATAATGCCGTTGTATCGCTCCATGGTGCGACCGCACCTTGAGTATTGTGTTCAATTCTGGCCGCCGCATCTCAAGAAAGATATAGTAGAGTTGGAAAAGGTGCAGCGAAGGGCGACTAAAATGATAGCGGGGATGGGACGCCTTCCCTATGAAGAAATACTAAGGAGGCTAGGGCTATACAGCTTGGAGAAGAGACGGCTGAGGGGAGACGATAGAGGTATATAAAATAATGAGTGGAGTGGAACAGGTGGATGTGAAGCGTCTGTTCACGCTTTCCAAAAATACTAGGACTAGGGGGCATGCGATGAAACTACAGTGTAGTAAATTTAAAACAAATCGGAGAAAATATTTCTTCACCCAACGCATAATTAAACTCTGGAATTCGTTGCTGGAGAATGTGGTGAAGGCGGTTAGCTTGGCAGAGTTTAAAAAGGGGTTAGACGGTTTCCTAAAGGACAAGTCCATAAACCACTACTAAATGGACTTGGGAAAAATCCACAATTCCAGGAACAACATGTATAGAATGTTTGTATGTTTGGGAAGCTTGCCAGGTGCCCTTGGCCTGGATTGGCTGCTGTCGTGGATAGGATGCTGGGCTCGATGGACCCTTGGTCTTTTCCCAGTGTGGCATTACTTATGTACTTACATTGGGAGACCAACTGGCACAATAATCCACTCCCTGAACACTCTCCTTTCATCCAATAAGTCAGTCCAAGACAGCAGTTGCAGTTCTGAACCAAAACGTTGGATAAATGCGTATGTCAGTGATTCCCAAACCTGGTCCTGGAGGCACCCCAGCCAGGTCAGGTTTCCAGGATACCCACAATGAATATTCATGAGGTAGATTTGCATACAGTGGAGGCAGTGCATGCAAAACTGAATGGCTGGGGTGCCTCCAGGATCAGGTTTGGGAACCAATGCCATATGTACAGAGGTAGGAAGAAAAACAATTCCAATAAATTAGAGTCTCTATAAAGTTTTTTAGGAACACTCTGGGATGGAAGAGGGTTTTCTGTACAAGGTCCTGGTGCAGCTGTACTTTCTTTACACCCCTCCTCCAAAGAGGTGCTCTGTAAATCTCATCAGATTTAGCTGGGTTCCCTGAACTTTACTAAGTGTTTATACTATACTATACTACCAAGGGTTTTTTTTTATCCCACTAAATCCCTTATTAAAGGTTCAGAGCGGGTTTACAACAAAAGAAACTTACATACAGAAGATTAATACACATTATCCCATAATTCACATATAATTAACTATCCACATTAACACCCCTCTTACTGCCATAACCCCCCCCCCCCCCCACTCAAATAACCAGGTCTTAAATTGTTTCTTAAACATTATATAAATTGAACGCAAATGAATTTGAAGGAATTAAGAATTCCAAACCTTCATTACAGAATAGCAACAGAATCCCTGATGTAGCCTTTTATTATTAATATAATTACGACAGATGGAAAATATAAAATAAAATGGTTAGAACTATAAAACTTTCACATCGACCACCTAAAAGTAAAATTAACAATGGAAAAGGTTTTAAAGCCCAAGCAACATCATTTATATTTAACTCTTAACTCCATCGGCAACCAATGCAAATCTGCTAGAAGCAGATTCACATGATCAAACCTTGTTTATAATAGATTAAATCTCGCTGCTGTATTCTGCAGTCCAATCTCCACAACAATTTTTCTGATAGTCCAGTATACAAAGTATTACAGTAATCCAAGAAAGACAGGGTCACAGATTGACCAATACCCTAAAGTGTTGCTGAAATAAATACGAGCATATTGAACGCAATCGTCAATATGATATGATACAGACGTTCAAATATTTGAAAGGTATTAATCCGCAAACGAACCTTTTCCGGAGATGGGAGGGCAGTAGAACAAGAGGACATGATATGAGAGTGAAGGGAGGCAGACTCAAGAAAAATGTCAGGAAATATTTTTTCACAGAGAGAGTGGTAGATATTTGGAATGCCCTCCCGCGGGAGGTGGTGGAGATGAAAACGGTAACGGAATTCAAGCATGCGTGGGATAAACATAAAGGAATCCTGTTCAGAAGGAATGGATCCGCAAAAGCTTAGCCGAGATTGGGAGGCGGGGCTGGTGTTTGGGTGGTGGGGCTAGTTCTGGGCAAGACTTCTACGGTCTGTGTCCTGAAAATGGCAGATACAAATCAAGGTAAGGTATACACAAGAAGTAGCACATATGAGTTTATCTTGTTGGGCAGACTAGATGGACCGTGCAGGTATGTATGTTACTATCGTCATAACTTAAAAAATGATTTCCAAACTACTGAGTTGACTTGTGTCTCAAAGTTCAGTGCAGAATCTAAAAAAACCATCAAGGATATTTGAGATGGTATCTACATGAAAGAGCATATCATCAGTCAGTTGTAAAGAAGTAGGGATCAGATCGGTAAGTGTGAGACCATCGTTTGACCTGCTTAACTATCTATAATAACCTAAATATCAATTGCTTCATATCAAGATATACTGGAATCAGTATGAATATATCATCAGCATATGGAAAGATTTGTTCACCAGGGGTTACTTTATCCTTGTAGATTTTCTGGGACTCTCTCCTAGTTCCCTCCTGTTCCTTATGGCTTGATCTGGTCACTCTTGCTCCCTTCTCCCTTGGCAGAATTGTGGTGGAAGACTGGTTCTCTGTTCCAGACTCCTCCTGGTGCAACTCTGGTGTTTGCATTCCTTTCTCCTCCAGGTACAGTGGTTGTTCTAGCCAGACCCTCTTTTCTTCAGTAGGTGTAGTTCAGTTAGGGAGGCAAGATCCAAGCCTCTCCCCCTTGCAGTCAAAGTCCAGTGGTTGGTTGGTTCCACATTTACTGTTAACCTTTAGGGAATTGGAAGACTGGGCATCCAAATGGCAGATGAAATTTCATGTGGACAAGTGCAAGGTGATGCACATTGGAAACAATAATCCAAATCATGGAGTGGAGGAGTGGCCTAGTGGTTAGGGTGGTGGACTTTGGTCCTGGGGAACTGAGGAACTGAGTTGGATTCCCACTTCAGGCATAGGCAGCTCCTTGTGACTCTGGGCAAGTCACTTAACCCTCCATTGCCCCATGTAAGCCGCATTGAGCCTGCCATGAGTGGGAAAGCGCAGGGTACAAATGTAACAAAAAGAAAATAGATACTATTGGAGATTCTACATGGAATTATTGGAGATTCTACATGGAATGTTGTTACTATTGGAGATTCTACATGGAATGTTGCTATTCCACTAGCAACATTCCATGTAGAAGGCTGCGCAGGCTTCTGTTTCTGTGAGTCTGACGTCCTGCACGTACAGAAGCAGAAGCCTGCGCGGCCACATTGGTGATCTGCAAGGGCCGACTTCTACATGGAATGTTGCTAGTGGAATAGCAACATTCCATGTAGAATCTCAAATAGCAGCAACAGTGGAGGAGTGGCCTAGTGGTTAGGGTGGTGGACTTTGGTCCTGGGGAACTGAGGAACTGAGTTGGATTCCCACTTCAGGCACAGGCAGCTCCTTGTGACTCTGGGCAAGTCACTTAACCCTCCATTGCCCCATGTAAGCCGCATTGAGCCTGCCATGAGTGGGAAAGCGCAGGGTACAAATGTAACAAAAATAAAATAGATACTATTGGAGATTCTACATGGAATGTTGCTACTATTGGAGATTCTACATGGAATGTTGCTATTCCACTAGCAACATTCCATGTAGAAGGCTGCGCAGGCTTCTGTTTCTGTGAGTCTGACGTCCTGCACGTACGTGCAGGACGTCAGACTCACAGAAGCAGAAGCCTGCGCGGCCACATTGGTGATCTGCAAGGGCCGACTTCTACATGGAATGTTGCTAGTGGAATAGCAACATTCCATGTAGAATCTCAAATAGTAGCAACAGTGGAGGAGTGGCCTAGTGGTTAGGGTGGTGGACTTTGGTCCTTCAGACACAGGCAGCTCCTTGTGACTCTGGGCAAGTCACTTAACCCTCCATTGCCCCATGTAAGCCGCATTGAGCCTGCCATGAGTGGGAAAGCACAGGGTACAAATATAACAAAACAAAAAAAAAAATCTGATGCTAGGGTCCACCTTGGGGATCAGCACTCAAGAAAGGGATCTAGGTGTCGTGGATAATACACTGGATCATGTGCATTAGATTCATTTTGCATGCACTAAATTGTTAAGGTGCGCTAATGAACCGAATGACTGCCTAATTGCACTTAGGAGCTATTCTATAAATAAGCACTTAAGTGCTTTAGCATCTAACTGCAAAGAGGGTGTGCATATGGGTGGAGCATGCATTTAGGTGCCAAACATAGAACACTGTAAGGTGCATGCCTAGGAGCCAACATTTAGGCCATGGTTCCCAAACCTGATCCTGGAGGCACCCCAGCCAGTCAGATTTTCAGGATGCCCACAATGAATATTCATGAGAGACATTTGCAGGCAGTGGGTTTTCAGGATATCCATAATGAATATTCATGAGAGAGATTTGCAGGCTGTGGAGGCAGTTGATACAAATCTCTCTCATGAATATTCATTGTGGATATCCTGAAAACCCACTGCCTGCAAATGTCTCTCATGAATATTCATTATGGATATCCTGAAAACCCACTGCCTGCAAATGTCTCTCATGAATATTCATTGTGGGCATCCTGAAAACCTGACTGGCTGAGGTGCCTCCGGGACCAGGTTTGGGAACCACCAATGTTGGTGCCCGAATGCCAGCTTAGGCTCTATTCTGTACCAGAATCTAGGTGGCCGGGTCACATTACAATCTTAGGGCACAGATTTTGAGCACCTAAAGGGCTGGCGCACAGCAACGGGCTTGCCACACGCCAATCTGGAAGTACCACCGGCCCAACGTGGGCACTGGTGGTCGTTCCTCCCTCAGTGTGTGCTATTTCAGGTGCTAGCAGATTTTCCTGTAAAATAACACCGCTGGGTTAGCGCAGGAGCTCCCTAAGAACTGACCTTGCCGCAAATGTGAACTTTTGGGGGGGCTTTTACCCACTGCAATATAAGAGCCCCTGGTATGCGGCAAAAATCTCCGCTGCCACCCCCTATTACCACAGCTTAGTAAAAGGGCCCCTTAATCTTTAGCAGCCTTTACAGAATTGCTCCTATGTATGCTACCTTTGTATTTATTTATGAAAAAGAAGTCGCCCCTTTAATTGCATCTGGCCTTCTATTACAAAAACAATATCTCATGGGTCTCTCAAACAGGGCTGTAGCCAGACTTCACGGTGGGAGGGGGCCAGAGCACGAGGTTGGGGGCACATTTTGAGCACCCCCCCCCCCCCCCCCACTCTGCCTCACCTCCTTGCTGCTTACCCTAACAAATGCCTTTGCTGGCGGGGGTCCCCAACCCCCCGCCAGCCAAAGCCTTCTTCAGCACCGGTCTCCAGCGCAGCCGCCGCATTCACTGCCTTCTCTTCTTTCTTCTTGCTCCTCCTGTGCACGCTGACGCTCCTTCTCGGTTTCACGTAAAGGAGCGACAGCGTGCACAGGAGGAGCAAGAAGAAAAAAAGAGCAGGGCAGCGAACGCGGCCGGCACTGAAGAAGGCTTCGGCTGGCGGGGGTTGGGGACCCCCGCCAGCCAAACCAGGGGCCTGGATGAAAATTTGCAGGTGCCCAGGCCCCCGTGGCCCCCCCCTGTAGCTACGCCCCCTGCTCTCAAATTATCATGTATTCATAATTCAGTCTGCACTATCACAGGTTTCTAATAATGATCACTTCAGCAGTTCCCTAAAGTACTTAGATTCACAATAGCAGGACAAATAAGGAGAGTTTCCAAGCACTTTTCTTCAAACCTAAGACTGAAAAAAACAAAACCAGGATTTTAACAAATTTACATGTGCTGACTAAATTTGGTAACACTGGGTCCGACATTCAGACCGCAGGAGGTAGCCCGGCTAATTCTCGCAGTCGACAGGGGACCCAGAAATTCAATGCTGGGCCATATCCAGCGAACGGTATTGAATTTCCAGAGGGGTTTTGGCCGCCATGAATGTAGGCTGTCAAGTCGATATTCATCGGCTGACCGGCTAAGTGGTAGCGGCCAAAGATAGAAGTGCTTTTTATGCAAAGTGATTTAGCTGGTCGCTTGGTCAGGGCTAGCTGCGAATATTCAGCAGCATCAAGGGGCCCTTTTACTAAGGCGTGTAGGCACTTACGCATGCGCAACATGCGCCAAGTTGGAACTATCACCTAGCTGCCCCAGGTGGTAATTCCATTTTTGCCGTGCACCCAAAACACAAGGTAGAAAATTTTTATTATTTTCAACCGTGTGGCGCTTACCCTTTAGTAATTGGCAGTGTACACGTTGGCCACTTACCATCCGATTAAAGCTCGAGACCTTACCGCTAAGTCAACGGGTGGCAGTAAGGTCTCAGCCCAAAAATTGACGTTCATTGGATACATGACACACCTAAAAAATCTACCAACCAGAAACAGAAATCAGATCATCACGATCATACCTAAACCTACATTATCCAAACTGTAAAGGACTAAGGTACAAAACAACTTACGCATCCAGCTTCTCCTACATAAGGTCACAATTATGGAACGGACTCCCAAATGCTGTGAGAACAATCCGTGACCACTTAAATTTCAGAAAAATCACTCAAAAAAACTCACCTTTTCAAAAAGGCCTATCCCACCGATCCAACATAAATCCCAGCTCCCAGCAACACAGCGTAACTAATGATCGTATTGGACAATTTATAATCTTCGCTTCCTTCGACCCCATGACGCCTGATCCACACCTACCTCATTCTGACCACAATATAACTTTGTATCTGCTCTCAACCGAATTGGTAAACGCCTCTACGGTACTATGTAAGGCACATTGAGCCTGCAAATAGGTGGGGTACAAATGTAATATACCACAGTAAAGCAAGCGAAAAGGGGAATGTCGCTCAAAATCAACCACAATGGTACCACACACAGAGCGAGCAAAGTACAAAATGTGATTCACACCACTTTTAACAAAGGATAGGGGGGGGAAAAGACCTCAGAAAAAATGATCTGCCACTGCAGGTCTACAGCAATTAGACAAATGCACTCGATCTGCAGCCCCTCCTTACCTCTCTACCCTCATCTCCCCTACGTTCCTACCCGTAACCTCAGCTCGCAAGACAAATCCCTCCTTTCAGCACCCTTCTCCACCACCGCCAACTCCAGGCTCCGCCCTTTCTGCCTCGCCTCACCCTATGCTTGGAATAAACTCCCTGAGCCCATACGCCAAGCCCCCTCCCTGCCCATCTTCAAATCCTTGCTCAAAGCCCACCTCTTCAATGTCGCCTTCGGCACCTAACCACTACACCTCTATTCAGGAAATCTTGACTGCCCCAACTTGACATTTCGTCCTTTAGATTGTAAGCTCCTTCGAGCAGGGATTGTCCTTCTTTGTTAAACTGTACAGCGCTGCGTAACCCTAGTAGCGCTCTAGAAATGTTAAGTAGTAGTAGTAGTAACGCGGGAGCCCTTACCGCCACCTCAATGGGTGGCGTTAAGGGCTCCTCCCTGAACTGGCCACGCAGCAAGCGCTTTACTTGCCACCCGGCCGTTTCCTGTAGGAAGATGAGACTTCCCTTTTTACCAGCTACGGTAAAAGGGGGATTCGGCGCGCGTGTAAAACACATGCTGATGCCAATGCCGACCCCTTTTTGCCGCAGCTTGGTAAAAGGGGTCCTAAGTGATTAATATCAACTTAAACAGCTATGTGTTCGTCGGCTTAGAAATAACCAGACATTCAATGCCGAAGCTCGCACGGATTCCGGATTTGATTATCCGGGAATAACGATGTCGGTGGAATAATCTTAAGTCCCTGGGGGGGGGGGGAGGGGAAGCAAACTGGTCCCACACAGAGCACCGCGATTGCTAAGCCCGGCCCTGGTTGCTTGTACTAAACTAAAGAAAGGACAGCCCACGCCAGCGAGAGTAGCTCCATTTTCATAGGATTTGCAATTAAAAAACTGAAGCCAAATATATTTGTTCTTAATCCGTAGCCAAAACAAAGCTTTACTTATCTCACTGTGCAAGATATATTTGTATATCATCTCAAGCAGAAATAGCAACTGAACTGTCAAACGCAGCAGCCCGGCAGTATTTCTCACCCTAGCGTGCCGTCATTTCCGGCGCTATCTCCGCAGTGTACCCGGTGGTAATCGGCAGTGCCGTGTGCTGCCTGGTTACCACCGGGTTAACGCGGGATCCCTTACCACCACCTCAATGGGTAGCGGTAAGAGCTCCCCCCCCCCCAAAATGGCCATGCGGCAGTGGTGTACCAAGGGGGGCGGTGGGGGCGGTCCACCCCGGGTGCATGCCACTGGGGGGGTGCCGCGCGCCGGTCAGCGTCGTTTGTTTCCATGCTCCCTCTGCCCCAGAACAGGAGCAGAGGGAGCATGGAAACGAACGACGCTGACCGGCGCGCGGCACCCCCCCCCCCCCCAGCGGTGTGCACCCAGGGGGGGGGGGCTGCACATCGGCGATCCGCCCCGGGTGTCAGCCCCTCTAGGAACGCCACTGCCATGCGGTAAATGCTTTACTTGCCGTACAGCCATTTCCTGTAGGAAAGCGAGACTTCCCTTTTACTTCTGCAGTAAAAGGGGTCCTGGGCGCACGTGTAAAACATGCAGCGACGGCCCCCTTTTGCCGCAGCTTGATAAAAGAGGCTCTACGTGATTACTAAATCTCACTACTCCAAATTGTTTGTTCAGACTGCTCATTTTAAGTCAGCTGATACAATTTTGAAGGCCACCTCAGCATTTATTTTAAATGCAAAGTTCATTTTGCCAATTTGCCACATGTGCTATTCGATACGTCAGTCGTTAGGAGGCAGCAAATGGCTCCAAAACCTAAGTCATCATAAATGTTGCACCTACCTGAGAGATTAAAAGAAAAAAAAAGGCTTAAAACCCTCAAGCTTGAAAACACAGACATGGAAGATTTCTGTCCCTACAATTCTGACTCTGTTTTTATAGCTGAGAGAGTGAACACAGGCAACGTCCTTTTTACTGAACAACCTGGGATACTCAGGCTCAGCATTACCCGAGACTACGTTAACAGGACATTATTTTGTTTTGCAAATCTCTACTGTTTGTAGCCAGCATAAAAAGGACATAGAAGTAAATCATAGGGCTAGATTCTATATGTGGCGCCTTGAAAATTCCACGTGGGGAAAAAAATATGCCTAGGCGTATTCTGTAAAGTACACTTAAATTTGATAGAATAGGGTAGATGTGAAGCGTCTGTTCACGCTTTCCAAAAATACTAGGACTAGGGGGGCATGCGATGAAGCTGCAATGTAGTAAATTTAAAACGAATAGGAGAAAATGTTTCTTCACTCAACGTGTAATTAAACTCTGGAATTCGTTGCCAGAGAATGTGGTAAAGGCGGTTAGCTTAGCGGAGTTTAAAAAAAGGTTTGAACGGCTTCCTAAGGAAAAGTCCATAGACCATTATTAAATGGACTTGGGGAAAATCCGCTATTTCTGAGATAAGCAGTATAAAATGTTTTGTACATTTTTGGGACCTTGCCGGGTATTTGTGACCTGGATTGGCCACTGTTGGAAACAGGATGCTGGGCTCGATAGACCTTTTGGTCTTTCCCAGTATGGCAATACTTATGTACTTAAATTTCCACGCGGTCTATAGAGCAACGCCAAGTGCCTCGCCACATGACCAAATGTAGTCGCAGCCATTTGCGTTGTGTTTCACTTGGCATAAATCCTGACACCTGAATTTGACGCAGACTGCGTGTATTCTATAACAACACATATAGATTGGAAGGCCATGACCCCTTTTCAACTAAGCGACTTAGAATTTAGGAACACCATTTTATAGAATACGCTTAGCGAGCTGTGCACGTAAATCTTAACTAATGCCAATTAGTGCTGATAATTGCTTGTTAGCATCCAATTAACAGCACTGATTAGCTAGTTAACCAATTTACGCACATTGTTATAGAATACGCTTTGATTTCTATGTGAAAATTAAAGGTGCCAATAGAATCCCGGGGATAGGGGGTAATTCTATAAGGAATGCCTAATCTTAGGTGATGTGTCAAAATGGCGCTATTCTAGCCATCTATTTGCAAAAGTTCTTTGCTGATGGGCATGCGCAGGGTTGGCATTTAGGTAGAATGCACATGTACATATGTAAATTATAGAATACTCTAATTTATGTGTATGCATGAATACATCTAGGTCAAGGGTTCTTAACCCAGTCTTCAAGACACACTCAGCCAGTCAGGATTTTAGGATACCCACAGCAAATATGCATAAAATAATTTTGCACACAACGGAAGTAGTGTAAGCAATTTTATCTCATGCATATTCATTGTGGATATTCTGAAGACCCAAACTGACCACATGTGGTCCCAAGGACTAGGATGAGAACCCCTGATTGTGAATATTCTGAAGACCCAAACTGACCACATGTGGTCCCAAGGACTAGGATGAGAACCCCTGATTGTGGATATTCTGAAGACCCAACTGACCACATGTGGTTCCAAGGACTGGGATGAGAACCCCTGATTATGGATATTCTGAAGACCCAACTGACCACATGTGGTCCCCAGGACTGGGTTGAGAACCCCTGATCTAGATGCAGGCTGGTGGAAGTGGTCATGTCTATATACGCACATGTTCTCTGCCCCTTGCGATAGTATTCCATAAAGAAATTCTTAAAACAGATTCCGTTACCAGCGCCTTTATTAAACGCCCCGTTACAGAATGATTGCTGTCCTGCTGAGTCAGCGTATAATTCCGTATGGTTCAAACACAGATTTACTGTCATTACTAACCCAGAAAACACCCACACATATTGTCTCAATCAAAATGAAAAAGGATTCCGAGATATTGGAATTAGTCAAGGTTTCAAAATGAGCTCCTTCCCAGCATAAACAGTACCTGAAAGTCAAAAATGCTTTTACTAAAGGGTTAATCATCTAACATGGTTGTGTTGTTGCCATAGATAACACGGTTAATTTCAACTTCTCTTCAACATAGTGGCCCCTGTGTTTTAAGATTTAACGTTTAAACTCACTAATAACCTATAACCTCACTAATCCACTTCACCAACCCACCCAGCTATGAAATTCCACCTTCTATGCTTAACCCTATCACTTCCTTCTTTCTTCCCTTACTCAATCTCTGCACACTACTAATTGTATCTGATACCCTGTAATGACAATGTCATAACAAAACTCTGTAAGCCACATTGAGCCTGCAAATAGGTGGGAAAATGTGGGATACAAATGCAATAAATAAATAACTCATTACCTCTATACAACAAAATATGGAAAATGCACTCTTTAAAAGCTGTTATAGCGAAATACAGATAAGACATGTTTAGAAAACACTGTCACTGAAAGACTACATTAACATTATGGATTCTAAGATGTGTGTTTATATACACATGGTGCAAAGAAGTAATTTCATCTGTTAGCAAGCCTTAGAAAGGGCCATAATTCAGACCGATTGTTTTTCAATATATCCTTCTTCCAAATAACTCCCCTTCAGCACTTGTTTAACTCATAAATGCTACAGAAAAAAAAATAAATAAATCCTCCAGGGCTCAGCCAAATCCTTAATGTTACTGATAGAAACAAACTTCAACCCAATACAACAATCGACTTAATTTGTGACATAAAGAGACAGAGTCAGTGCTGTGCTTCAAAGCAACATTTTGGCAGGCTTATAGCTCATTCTGTAGCTCCATCAAGTCAGACTTATCCTAATGCCATTTAACATCAAGACAGAAGAAACTGAAACCAAAATCAGAATAGCTGTACTTACCAGGAATCGGACATTGTTGCCAGTCTTCCTTTTCAAGTGAATCAAATATACAAGCACTAGACAGTCTGATATGCAAAAAAAAAAGAAAAGAAAATACGTATTAATATCCTAGAACTGGTTCAAAGTCTTTTCCTTTAGCCCTTCCAGTAGTATTCCATGTTAAGGTGGTAAAAGTTGCAAGAACAAAACAGAAGGAAGCAGTTCTGTCCAAAACATCCAAGCATCCCAAACTTTAGCAGCAAGTGAGCAAAAATTCAAGTACTGAATCACCCCAATTAAAGTTGTCACTACAGATGACTGGATCTCCATAATAGAGATTGCTTTAAAGTGTAATCCACAATTACTGGGGGGTTTTTTCCCTTCTCTTTCCTTTCATTTCATTCACATAGTGGCTTCCTCGAAAATATCCATAGGTTTCTTCTTCCTTGTCCTCTGAGTCAGGCCCTGGTTTAAAATGAGTTCCAGTCTCTCAACACAGGCTGCTTTCATTGCATTTAGAATCCCACCAAGGCCCATCTTTAAAAAGCTATGGATTCTTTCTGGGATTTTTTTTTTTTTCCCTTTAGCCCAGCTCACAAAAGAAGGGTATTTTGTAAATTACCAGCTCGTTCAGATCAACAAAAGGTACTTTCATAGAAAGCCCCATTTGATTTTGCTCAAATTTGATTACAAGGGTGGAGGAAAGGAGAGGAAGTTAAAAAGAAAAACCCCAGATGGCTTTCCCATTCATCTCCGTGAATGAGCTTTATCTGTGCCTTTTGAAACTGTAGCAATGGAAAAGCATTTCTGTTGGCTTATAAAAACTTGACAAAAATTATTGGTTTGCTATTTCTCATGTAACTGCCATTGGAAACTGGATGAAAAGACCTTTTTTTTTTCCACGGGATCGCCTGCTTGGATCAAAATAATGGAGATTAGGTATTTCATTATAAATTACAGTGGGATATAGAGCAGCCTGTCATATTAATAGCAACCTGCTCGTGGCCTTCAATGGCTGCTATTCTACTATACAAAGGACCAAGGAGGTTGTCTGGTAGGCCTGATCAATTTTCTATCATACAAGCGAAAAGGTAAGGTGGTTAACAAAGGAATTCATACACCACTGACCACTGCAAGTGACTGATAAAACAATTTCGAAAAGCCAAATATATTCTCAAATTATAGATAAACTGTGGAAGGAAGTAGGAGTGCCAAGAAAGAAAGAGAAAAGTGAAAAAGAAAGAAAGAAAGAGAGCGAGGGACGCAACAGCAATGGCCTATAATTGTCCCTTCTCTGCCTGACCCAGTGGACGCATTAAAAGCGGCTTGTTCTCAGCTGCAGATAATTGGTCGTGTTTGGCTTGCACTGCTCTGTTATGGATCAAGACACTTCATTCACTCAGAACAACAGCACATGCATAAGGCAAGGCACTTAAGTCACAGTTTCTGCTACAGATTCATAGAAGGTTCTAGACTATGTGCGGAACTGCAAACCAAAGAACCTCGCAAAGAAATTATAATTCTTCCCCTCTTTTAGTTGTCTGGCAAATGTGTTATTCAGGAAAAAAAGTTATCTACTTTACAATGCTACATGTCATTCGAGCACCTAGGAGTTTCTTATACATGCAAATAATTCTGTGTGCAGCCTATAAGCTTTTTGACAACTATGGTTGGCCTTCCAAGTGCAAACAAACATATAAACGGCAAGTAACCGACCCACCTGCAAATGCGCAGTACAGTCGGAACGCTGAGAGTGTAGAACTCCAAGCCCCACCTCCACCAGCAGTACAGCCCAACAGGGAGGAGGGCTTGGACATGGGCGTGGAAATCGGAGGAGGAGAGAGCAGGGAGGGAAGGAGGGGGCGGAACTGAGGGAAACAGACGCAGCGCTGGAGAACTGACGACGCAACGACTGCAGAAAGAGGGGGGTGCGATGGCGAAATGGCGGCAGTGGGGACAGCAGGGCACAGGAGGTCACAATAGCAGTGGATGGGATCCCGAGGATGGAGGGTAGGGGACAGAACAGTTGATGGACATGGGTGGATGGAGCGGATGGGAGGGGGGAGAGGAGGGTTGCTGGACATTTATTTATTTTATTTTTGTTACATTTGTACCCCGCGCTTTTCCCACTCTTGGCTGGCTCTATGCGGCAGGCAATGGAGGGTTAAGTGACTTGCCCAGAGTCACAAGGAGCTGCCTGTGCCGGGAATCGAACTCAGTTCCTCAGGACCAAAGTCCACCACCCTAACCACTAGGCCACTCCTCCACTGTTGCTACTATTGGAGATTCTACATGGAATGTTGCTATTCCACTAGCAACATTCCATGTAGAAGTCGGCCCTTGCAGATCACCAATGTGGCCGCGCAGGCTTCTACATGGAATGTTGCTAGTGCAATAGTAACATTCCATGTAGAATCTCCAATAGTAGCAACATTCCATGTAGAATCTCCAATAGTATCTATTTTATTTTAGTTACATTTGTACCCTGCGCTTTCCCACTCATGGCAGGCTCAATGCGGCTCACATGGGGCAATGGAGGGTTAAGTGACTTGCCCAGAGTCACAAGGAGCTGCCTGTGCCTGAAGTGGGAATTGAACTCAGTTCCTCAGTTCCCCAGGACCAAAGTCCACCACCCTAACCACTAGGCCACTCCTCCACTCATGGGGGGAGGCCATAGGAAAACAAAAAGCTAGCCCGTTGTTAAGGGCTTAACGGCTAGTACTATATAAAGCACATTTTCCTTACATGCACAAATGTCCTCTATGCTTGTTAAATGGTCACTGTAAAGTACAATGAAAATTTTAAATAACCTTCTGGTGCTATTTAACAAGTTCATTGCCCATTTATTTAGAAAAGGTACAGAGAAGGGCGACGAAAATGATAAAGGGGGTGGGACGACTTCCCTATGAGGAAAGGCTAAAGCGGCTAGGGCTCTTCAGCTTGGAGAAAAGGCGGCTGAGAGGAGATATGATAGAGGTCTATAAAATAATGAGTGGAGTTGAACGGGTAGACGTGAAGCGTCTGTTTACTTTTTCCAAAAATACTTGGACTAGGGGGCATGCGATGAAGCTACAGTGTAGTAAATTTAAAACGAATCAGAGAGAACGTTTCTTCATTCAACGCGTACTTAAACTCTGGAATTCGTTGCCAGAGAATGTGGTAAAGGCGGTTAGCTTAGCGGAGTTTTAAAAAGGTTTGGACGGCTTCCTAAAGGAAAGTCCATAGACCATTATTAAAATGGACTTGGGGAAAATCCACTGCTTATTTAAGCAGCATAAAATGTTTTGTACTGTTTAGGGTCCATCAAGCCCAGCATTGTGTTTCCAACAGTGGCCAATCCAGGTCACAAGTGACCTGGATTGGCCACTGTTGGAAACACAATGCTGGGCTTGATGGACTTTCGGTCTGTCCCAGTATGGCAGTACTTATGTACTTATTTAATTACTAACATTTTTTATATACTGCCTTCTCATATCCACTGAAACAACTAAAGTGCTGTACAACTGTACAAAATATTCAACAAACCCTCTTACAATAAAACCATAGCACATAAATGTTATCTACCTTGAATATGATTACAAGCAATGTGATTTGACTTATATTTCACAATTTCCAAGGCAAAGACCCATTCAGTGAGGATTACAATCATATCCCAGCACTAACCCCCGGATTCTATATAGCACGCCTAGAGATCCATGTCGATTCTATAACAATGCGCGTAACTTAAGCTTAACAAGCTAATAAGCGCTGATAACAGCACTTAACTAGCAATAATGAACACTAATTGGCACTGATTAGAATTTAGGCGCACAACTCACTAAGTGTATTCTGTAACATTGTGCACCGAATTTCTACCCCATGCAGGCAAAAAAGGGCGTTTCAAAGTAACATAGTAAGTGACAGCAGAAAAAGGCCTGTAGGGTCCATCCAGTCTGCCCAACAAGACAAACTCATATGTGCTACTTTATATGTATACCTGACCTTGATTTGTATCTGCCATTTTCAGGGCACAGACCGTAGAAGTCTGCCCAGCACTAGCCCCGCCTCCCAACCACTAGCCCCGCCTCCTAACCACCGGTGCTGCCACCCAATCTCTGCTAAGCTTCTGAGGATCCATTTCTTCTGAACAGGATTCCTTTATGCTTATCCCACGCATGTTTGAATTCCGTTATCGTTTTCATCTCCACCACCTCCCTCGGGACGCATTCCAAGTATCTACCATTCTCTCCGTGAAAAAAAAACTTCCTGACATTTTTCTTGAGTCTGCCCCCCCTCCCCCCTTCAACCTCATTTCATGACCTGTAGTTCTACTGCTTTCCCGTCTCCGGAAAAGGTTCGTTTGTGGATTTATACCTTTCAAATATTTGAACGTCTGTCATATCACCCCTGTTTCTCCTTTCCTCCAAAGTATACATATTCAGGTCATCAAGTCTCTCCTCATACGTCTTGTAACGCAAATCTCATATCATTTTTGTAGCTTTTCTTTGCACTGCTTCAATTCTTTCGTGGGCATTCTGAAACTTCCACGCCTAGTTATAGAATATGGCCCAGTGCGCCTACGTCTATGCACCGGGATTTACGTCATGTTTTTGTTGGTGTAAATGGATGTGTGCACTTTTAGGTGCTTAAGTACAGGGCTGCCAAGAGACTGGGCCGGGCCCGGGACAAGGCCGCCCCCGGCCCACGCCCCCTGGGCCACGCCCCCACTGCCACTCCCCCAGGTTGTCGTCGCCCCCCCCCTGAGGGGGGCCCAGCACCACAGTCCCACCCGCCTCCACCACCGGGCCCCTTCCACCCAAACCCCGCCAGCAGAAGTGCTGTCTTCTGACTCCGGTGTGCGCGGCCCACACAGACGCGCTCCTCTCAGCTAATCTTCACTGTACTCTGCAGGGCTTCTGTGCATCTGACGTCCTGCATGTCAGACGCACAGAAGCCCTGCAGAGTACAGTGAAGATTAGCTGAGAGCGCGTCTGTGTGGGCCGCGCACGCCGGAGTCAGAAGACAGCACTTCTGCTGTTGGGGGTTCGGGTGGAAGGGGCCCGGTGGCGGGTGGGACTGCGGTGCTGGGCCCCCTTGGAGGCCCGGGCCCCAGGAATTTTGTCCCCCCTGTCCCTCCCTCTCGGCGGCCCTGCTTAAGTATCAACAGCATATTCTATAATCTGTGCCTAGATCTAGGTGCCGATTATAGAATATGCTTAGTAAGTGCCGATTTCTTTTAGGCGCCAATAGAATCTCCCCCTAAATGCCCTTAGGGCCCACATCGCCCTCCCAATGCATAACAATGACCCAAATTCTAAACAAAAATTCCCAGCAGGGCCAATCTTTAAAAACGCAAAGCCAACAAAAATTCAAATTAAGAAAGAGGGGCCTTTTACTAAGGCACGCCAAAAAATGGCCTTTAGTGGTGTTGGCGTGTGCTTTGGACACTCGCAGGTCCATTTTTCAGCACGCCTGCAAAAAAGGCCTTTTTTTTGTGGCCGAAAACGGCATTTGGCAAAGTTAAAATCAGAACGTGTCCATTTTCAGCCTGAGACCTTACCACCACCCATTGACTAACTTAGTGGTAAGGCCTCACACGTTAACCGGGCGGTAATCGTCAGCACGTGTACACTGCCGATTACCACCGGGCAAGTGTCGCAAGGCAGAAAATTTCTACCACGTGTTTTGTACGTGCATGAAAAATGTAATTACTACCCGGGCCACGTGTTAGCCAGGCAGTAGTTCCAGTTTGTCGCACCTTGTACGCATGTAGGCCAGGGGCGTAGCCAGACTTCGGCGGGAGGAGGGTCCAGAGCCTGAGGTGAAGGGGCACATTTTAGCCCCCCCCCCCGACGACGACCCTCTCGACCCCCCCTCCCGCCGCCAACCTGCCATTGCCTACCTTTGCTGACGGGGGACCCCAACCCCCGCCAGCCGAGGTCCTCTTCTTCCTTCGTTCTGTTTCTGACGTCCTGTACCCAGAATGAAGGAAGAAGAGGACCTTGGCTGGCAGGGGTTGGGGTCCCACGTCAGCAAAGGTAGGCGACGGCAGGTTGACGGCGGGTTGGAGGTGGGGGGGTCGAGAGGGTCATTGGCAGGGGGGGTCCAGGGCCAAATCTATGGGGGCCCAGGCCCCCATGGCCCCACGTAGCTATGCCACTGATGTAGGCGCCTACATGCTTTAGTAAAAGGGCCCCAGAGTTACCAGGATCCTCCGACCGATTGAAGAATAAGTACCAAGTGAAAACATTTGGTTTTAGTTCTTGCTGTTCTCAATCAGCCCCTTGTGTTGTAGCATTGAAGATCATAACATTGACATTCGCACATCACCAACCAACCATTAATATACAAGAGCTTACAACTTCTACTAATGAAATTACTCTCACTCTTTTTCTAGCTGGCAATAAATTTGACCGCAGCTTTATTAAACAGAAAAACTCATTTACATAACTTTGTTCGTTCAACCAGAACAATTTGATCTTAAAATTAAAATGCTGGCTTGCAACTATTCAGAGCCATTTGGTAGCGAAACTAGCTCTCTTCCATTTACCAAATTCTCCCCCCTTCTTTCCATGTGACTCACGGTACCGTCAAGCCACACTTCATTCATGGCTCTCATGAGTTACCCTTATCCTTCAATCATCTCTTTCCACAAAACATTAAATTAGCCACCACTGGTGCCTCTTTATCCCCACATACCGGACTGACCACAAAAGCTGCATCCTCCCCCCCCCCCCTCCCCGTTACCCAACAAACCAAACCAACCCTCCCCTTAAAACACAGAACAACACTATCCCACCAAAACATCCCACAGCACAACAAAACCACAAACTACTAAAAGAGGTGGGAAGGGATGGGCACGAAAAAATTCCCTAGACTATCTCAAACTACCCTCACCCACCCCCACCCTCCCACTAATGATCCCAGAGCCCACCAAAAGGATTCAACCTAAGTTACACAAACCCTTACCTCCACTTAACCAATCAGATCACTCCTCTTTCTTCCAATCCATAACTCCTATGCCCTGTTGCTACCCTTTCAGTTATCCACCTTTGACCCTTTCTTGAAATTACTCGTCCTCTCTCACACACACCCCCTTTCCCAATCACACCTCACATTCCTCTACCCCCAACATGCTCCTATAAACTTTACCTCTCAACTTTGTCTACCTGTCTCAGTCAATGTTATTAACCCCTAGCCCCCCAGTCTATCCTGGGGGGCCTCCGAATTTTAAGTAGGATTCCCTGCACTCTCGATTTTATAGCTGGGTACCTGGTAGGAGCTTAGTATAGGGGAACACGGATGCCTACTTCCCTATATAGAATATACACGCCTATAAGTGAGGCATGCGTGCTTGTATCTACCATACAACTGGTAAAGGATCTGGGGGCCCTTTTACTAAGCTGCACTAGGTGCTAATGCGCCCCTAATTCAGCTTAAAATGGCGTCTAGCGGGTCATGATCAGGCATCCTGGGGTAAGTGCTGGAGGCACTAAAGCTGGTTCATGTTGTATCGAGGCCTCAAGCTACAGAATCGATATTGGTTCAGCAAAGATGGTTCAGGCCTAACCAGGCCTCAGACCAGCAAAAGTAACACAGCAGGAAAAGACCCCTACACACCCCTGGATTTTCTATATATGGTGCCCAAATTTGCACAAGATGCATGTGCAAATTATTTGAATAATGAGCTCAAACATCGATAATTCGGTGCTACCAACCAATTGTTGATGTTCATTGGCACCCATTAAAATCTGTGTGCGCATCTGGCTGTGCAATATTCTATAAGGGGGTGTAGCCATGAGCATGTCAGGGGCATTCCAAATATTGGCTCGGCAGCATTTATATCTGGTTTCAGCAGGCGAAGGCCGGCACTTAAAGTTTGGATGCGTGAATCGGTGCTAAGCACGATTCTATATAATAACAGATGCCCTTTACAGAATTGGCTCAGCGCCGATCTTTTCCAGTTGTGTTATTTATAGAATCCGACCCATAACTTATAGCATTCTATAAGTTATGCGCATAGGAGTGAGTCCCACCCAGACTCTGCCTATGCCCAGCTGTGAAATATATGCTAGGTAAGATATGTGCATATTTACAGAATAGCGCAAAGGCAGAATTTTGGCATATATGCATGTATGTGCACACATAGGCGCCTAAAAAAATCAATGCTGAACAATACCTGCTTAGACAGTATTCTATAAGTCATGCCTAAAATTCGGCATGGTTTATAGAACACACGCTCAAGCATAGAGTCATGTGTAAATTTTGGCACAGCCATTTGCATCAATGGAAACGTGTGGAGCACCATTGTTCTATAATTATGCCAGTAAGTTGAAGCCACACCCTGTCCCGCCCTGAAATGCCCATGACCCTCCCATTTCCACACCCCCTTTTTTGGACTGCATGTAAATTTTAGGTGCAGCTTAAGTAAACAATTACAGAATACTGGGCATCTTTTACAAAGTGTGTCCAGGGAGAAGTAATTTCTGTTGGGTTTAGCATCCCCAATCATTTTGAAAAGCTGACTTCTTTGTCTCCACCTATTCAGTCTTTCCCAGTTTCTCTCACTCTCCCCAGCCCATAGCCTCTGTCTCTTTCCCTGCCTTTATCCAGTATTGCCCCCATCTCTCTGTCACTCTCTCTCTCTCTCTGCCCTTCCCCTCCCATCCAGTCTTGACTTGTTTCTCTCTTCCTCCCCACCTATCCAGTCTTGCCCAATTTCTCTCTTCCCTCCTTTTATCCAGTATCGCCCCCTCTCTCTCTCTCGCCACCCATCCAGTCTTGCCTAATTTCTCTCTCTCTCCTTCCATCCACTGTAGCCCTGCAGCACAGTCTCACTCACTCCCTCCCATGCACCTCCGTTGGTCCTGCGCTAATAAACAACCATGGGAGACACGCAGGGCCTGGCTCTCTGCAGCGACGCTAGTCCTTCATGCTCCAGTCCCGGAACTGTACATCAGAGGAGGCAGGCCTAGCACAGGAAGCAGTAGCGGCACTGAAGAGTCCCGCACATCTCCCATGCTAGTTTATTAGTGCGGGCCCAGATGTTTTAGCCCAATCAGCTGCAAGCCGTGTCTGACATCACTTGACAATTCTGTAAATCCTGTAAAAAGGGGAGAAGCAGAAAGATGGAAAATATATATTTTTTAAAAGCTACTTTCCAAATGTGTACTTTGTTACTAACTACAAAAGTACATCTTAAATATAACTTGCTACAAGTAAAAAGTATTGCAAGAAAAAAAAAAGTAACTTGTTACAAGTAAAAGTACTGCCAACTGCACTTAAGTACTGTTACAAAGTACAAGTACTTTGTTACTACCCATCTCCGATTACCGTTACAGAATTGGTGATTAGCACCTATATTTCTGGTGCTCTTTGTAGAATCTACCCCAGTATGTACTACTACTACTTATCATTTCTATAGCGCTACTAGACGTACGCAGAGCTGTACACTTGAACATGAAGAGACAGTCCCTGCTTCACAGAGCTTACAATCTAATTAGGACAGACAAATAGGACAAATAAGGGATAAGGACAAAGAGTAGCAAGATTCCAGAATCTCAAAGAGTTGCAAGATTCTGTTCAGAATCCAAAAGAGTAGCAAGATTCCGGAATCCTAAAGACTACTACTACTACTATTACTTATCATTTCTATAGCATTACTAGATGTATGTAGCGCTGTACACTTGAATATGAAGAGACAGTCCCTGCTTGACAGAGCTTACAATCTAATAACCCAAGCACCATTATTCAAAATGGGTTCTACTCACCAGGGGGGGGGTCCTTTTACCAAGCTGTGGGAGGAATGGCCCCGAGCTAGCAGTGGGGGGGCGTTTTTCCTGCAAGCCAGGGCCCTTTTTACCAAAGTGGGTAAAAGCCCCCAGCACACATGGCCATGCAGCAGAGAGGCATTACTGTCACCCATTGAAGTGGCAATAAGGGCTCCAGCGTAACCTGGCGGTAACCGGGCAGCACGCGGCAATGTCCAATTACCGCTGGGTTATTAACACAAGCTATTCCCGGGGGTTTTGTTTTTACTCTGGAAATGGCACACGCTCGGGGCGGGACTTCCGCCGGCGGCCACGTTGGGACAGTAGTCCTGGAAGAGAAAGCGGTAAGCCCACGTTAAACTTAATCGCAGCTCTGTAAAAGGGTCCCTAACTTAGGGCAAGATATTCAAAGCCAAATATCTGTAGAGAAGCAGCTGCTATAAGGAGATTGGAGATGACTGGTAGTATCCAGATGCCACTAAATATCTGTGACCTCCCCCCCCCCCCCCCCCCCGAAAATGCCTCTGCTCTAGGGCAGTGGGAGGGAGGATTTTCAGGGAGGTCACTGAGGAGGGCTGGGACTGCCAGCCTGGTGGGCGGATTTGGGAAGGGCCGGAAAGTGATAATAGGGACTGTGTCTGTGAAATTGAGGTCTTTGGTTGCCCAGTCCCACCGAGTCCCAAACACCGAGGGGAAAGTCCTGGACACAAAAAGGGAGAACTTTTGTAATATCCAGTGGATGAAGCCCCTGCCACAGTGCAGAGGGTGCCTGCAGGGAGTTCCTGACATGGGGACAAGAAGGAGTACTACTACTACTACTACTACTACTTAACATTTCTAGAGCGCTACTAGGGTTACGCAGCGCTGTACAATTTAACAAAGAGAGACAGTCCCTGCTCAAAGAGCTTACAAACTAATAGACAAGTGAACAGTCGGTCCGATAGGGGCAGTCAAATTGGGGCAGTCTGGATTCACTGAACAAAAAGATACCCCCCCCCCCCCCCCCCATGTGGGAGAAGTGGGAGCCTCACTTCTGGCAGGACATTCAATGGGTGTTTGGAGAAAAATCTTGAACTGGGGTGGGACAGAACTAAAAAAGAAACTGTGCCTGCTGATTTAGAAAGGACTATTCATTGTAATTTTGGCAATGAAAGGAGACTGTGTCTGAAGCTGATCTGAAACTATTATATGGCAGTGGCGTAGCCACAGGTGGGCCTAGTGGTTAGGGTGGTGGACTTTGGTCCTGGGGAACTGAGTTCGATTCCCACTTCAGGCACAGGCAGCTCCTTGTGACTCTGGGCAAGTCACTTAACCCTCCATTGCCCCATGTAAGCCGCATTGAGCCTGCCATGAGTGGGAAAGAAGCGCAGGGTACAAATGTAACAAAAATAAAATATAGATACTATTGGAGATTCTACATGGAATGTTGCTAGTCCACTAACAACATTCCATGTAGAAGGCTGTGCAGGCTTCTGTTTCTGTGAGTCTGACGTCCTGCACGTACGTGCAGGACGTCAGACTCACAGAAGCAGAAGCCTGCGCGGCCATGAGGAACTGAGTTTGATTCCCACTTCAGGCACAGGCAGCTCCTTGTGACTCTGGGCAAGTCACTTAACCCTCCATTGCCCCATGTAAGCTGCATTGAGCCTGCCATGAGTGGGAAACCGCGGGGTACAAATGTAACAAAAAAAAAAAGGCCCATCCAGTTAGGGCTCAGGCCCACCCAACAGTAGCACACGTTTAGCGGTAGCTGTTGGGGATCGCAAGCTCCTCCAGCTGAAGTCTTCATCCTCATGGTAACAAAAACGCTGCTCTCCACGATACTGGCACCTGCGCATTCGCATTTTTCAGCGCATGCCTGCTGCAGGCTGCCAAGATGGAGAGAAACATTGTCCCGCCAGCTGAGATATTTTTGGTGGGGGGGTGGGGGGGTGGGGAGAGAAAGCACTTGGTGCCTACCCACTTTTTGCCTAGGCCCACCCAAAGTCTGCTGTCTGGTTACGCACCTGTTATATGCCCTGACTGTACATATCAATTTGCGTTCCGAACTGTTTTCATGGTGTTAAGTAGAAACCAGCTTGAATTTTAATCCAGTCACTGCTGGTTATTATTGACGGAGAGTGGACTTGAGGGGGCCCAGAGAAGAGTCTCCTTCGGCCTATCGGGATTTAGCCTGACCCTAGCCTGTGCCCAGCTCGCTTGAAGTTCCCCATCTGGTTTAAGACCCCTGGTCCCGGGTACCTAGCCGGGTTACATATCCTTATAGACTACCTCAACACTATCCAGATAGAGGGGGGTCATTCTTCAAAGGTCACCTACAGTTAGGGGCCAGAATCCCTAAGCGTGGATTCTATATTGGCAATTAAACGATAGGCTCTGTGACAATTTTGGAAAACATCAACGTGTAAGTTTTAAAATGGCTGGTATACATGTTTATGTTTCCCTTCTAACCCTGTTGATATGTTAAACATTGATGAATATAAAATGGATTATAAACCAGATTAATTCACGCTCTTAAGTTTCTTCTTTAAACCTAAGTCAATTTCATCAGCTAAGAAGCTTTTCACTTCTGCTGTAGCTCCTATCTGAAATGCTTTGTCTGTCGAAATTCATATTGAACTTAATTATTTGAGATTTTGTAAGCTGCTTAAGTTTGGGTTATTTATTAATTTTTTTTCTTCCGTTTTTAGTACTTGCTGGTTTTGGTATTACTTTTGTTGTTTAATGATGTAACCCCGCAGCACAGTCCCACTCCCTCCCTCCCATGCACCTCCGCTAGGCGCGACATTGTCTTTTGTTAATTATTTTATTATGTTGTACACCATTCTGAGCTACTGGTTTGATACGGTATATAAGATTTGGTATGTTATGTTATGCTATAGATGCTCTTTCTGCATGTAACCAGCGCAAACATATCTATTCTAGACCTTATTTTAGAACACGCTCTATGGTGGCAGATCCTCTTCCAAATACTACCAGAACTTCTCATGTCCCAACCTGGACATCTCCATTTCGATTTGCATATACTTCCTAAAATCCACTTCCACATGCATTACCACCACATGCATGAACTGCAAGGCAGAGCCCAATCCATTGCATTCCCCCAGTTCAGCCAGTTGGAATTTCTGCATAAAGTTTTCAATGCATAGTAAATGCAGCTTAACACGTGGAGGGGCATTTTCGAGGATGGCGCTGCGAAGGGGCAGGGCCAACTGTATTTTCGAATGAGATGGGCGTCCATCTTTCGTTTCGATAATACGGTTGGGGTAGGCCAAATGTCAGAGATGGCCGGGTTTGAGATGGCTGGCCTCGGTTTTCGCCGATAATGGAAACCGAGGCCGGCCATCTCAAACCCGGCCAAATCCAAGGCATTTGGTTGTGGGAGGGGCCAGCATTCGTACTGTACTGGTCTCCCTGACATGCCAGGACACCAACCGGGCACCCTAGGGGGCACTGCAGTGGACTTCATTAATAGCTCCCAGGTACATAGCTGCCTTCCCTTGGGTGCTGAGCCCCCCAAATCCCCCCAAACCCCACTCCCCACAACTGTACACCACTACCATAGCTCTTATGGGTGAAGGGGGGCACCTACATGTGGGTACAGTGGGTTTGGGGTGGGTTTTGGAGGGCTCCCATTTCCCACCAGAAGTGTAACAGGTAGGGGGGATGGGCCTGGGTCCGCCCTGCCTGAAGTCCACTGCACCTACTAAGACTGCTCCAGGGACCTGTGTACTGCTGCGATGGACCAGAGTATGACATTTGAGGCTGGCAAAAAAAGTTTTTAAACTTTTTTTTGAGGGTGGGAGGGGGTTAGTGACCACTGGGGTAATCAGGGGAGGTGATCCCCGATTCCCTCTGGTGGTCATCTGGTCAGTTCGGGCACTTTTTTGGGACTTGGACCTGAAAAAAAAGGGACCAAATAAAGTGGACCAAATTCTCGCCAGGGGCACCCTTCTTTTTTCCATTATCGGCCGAGGGCGCCCATTTCTTAAGCATGCCCCGGCATGCCCCTGTCCCGCCTTCGCTACCCTTCTGACACGTCCCCTTGAAGTTTGGCCGGCTCCGCAATGGACTGCAGTTGAGGCCGGCCAAAATCAGCTTTCGGTTATGCTGATTTCGCCGGCCTTGAGAGATGGCCGGCCATCTCCTAATTTGTGTCGGAAGATGGCCGGTGATCTCTTTCGAAAATAAGCTGGATAGGCTCCTAGAGTTGAGTTCTTGGTGTTTCTACCCTTGAAAAATTTCAACGCTGAGAAAACCTCTGTTATTTTTCATTCATTCACCGTACCGATGAAGGAGGCAGATTATCTCTAAACGTACACCAGTTGATGTGGTTGGTTCTAGGCTGTGCGTTTTTTCTAGCAAAAAAAAAAACTGCCGGGTACTCAAATGCTAGGCCGCCCTTCAGGGGTGGGGTGATCACTGAGGGACCCACCCACAATAGCCAGGCCCCCTGCAACCAGTCACAGAATCTACGACAAGGCAGAATTGGTGTGTAGAGCCTGAGCTCTTTCATTAAAACTTGGGGACCGTGGGTCGATTTTAGCACACGATGGAAAAGGTGCCGGTACTCAAATGCTAGGCCACCCTTCAGGTGGTGGAGTGATCACTGAGGGACCCACCCTAGAATAGCCAGGCCCCTGCAACCAGTCACAGAATCTCTGACAAGGCAGAGTTGGTGTGTAGAGCCTGAGCTCTTTCATTAAAAACTTGGGGACCATGGGCAAATTTCAGCACACAATGGAAAAGGTGCCGGTACTCAGTACCCCCTCAAAAAAAGCCCTGCTTTTATCACATGTAGCAGTTGATTTTGATTTCTACAGGCATCTCTTTTTTCATTCATTTAGAGGCTTATCAACATGAGCTATTGTTAAGACAGGTTATTTTACTGTTAACTTGTAATTAGCTTGATTGTTCTATACTTGGCTCACTTTTGATAATGTGATGTCATAATGCCTCATTCCACCAATGGCTAACAGTCAACCTCATCAGTGATGTCACAATGGCCTGATCACCTACATGTGGGTCCCTTTATCCAGTGCGTTTGTTCTAGCAAATGAGGTGCCGGTACTCAAATGCTAAGGCCACCCTTCAGGGGTGGGGTGATCACTGAGGGACCCACCCCACAATAGCCAGGGCCCCTGCAACCAGTCACAGAATCTATGACAAGGCAGAATTGGTGTGTAGAGCCTGAGCTCTTTCATTAAAACTTGGGGCTCACGGGTCAATTTTAGCAGACAATAGAAAAGGTGCCGGGTACTCAGTACCCCCTCAAAAAAAAAAAGCCCTGGTTCTAGGTTAAAACTCAGTAAATATCAGAAACGTATGTGTGTTTGGAATCTAGTTTAAACAAGCTCTCTTAGGCTGTGTGGTTGCCCCAATTCCTAGGCCACTTGAGTGTAGAGAGGAATATTATCCACTCCAATCCGTCATTGTAAATAATTATTGCAGTTATAAAACACAAACACAAAATGGCTTTTTTTTTTTTTTTTTTTTAATTTCTGTCTGCCATATTTATTTATTTATTTATATCCCACATTTTCCCCACCAATTGCAGGCTCAATGTGGCTTACACATATCTGTAGAAAAGGCTACAGTGCATGAAATACAATTATACAGTTTAAAAGTAAAATAGTAAACAACATTTAAAACAACAATATGTAAACGATAATAAAGAAGTTAGTGTCCTTGAATCAAAGTTATTTGAAATTATGTAGAGTCTGAAGGATAAGGATATAATTGAGGTAGTTATTTTAAGATCAAGTGCAGCATCTTCTTGCCAGATTCAAATCCATCGCATGCCCCCTAGTCCAAAAATACTAGGACTAGGGGGCATGCGATGAAACTACAATGTAGTACATTTAAAACAAATAGGAGAAAATTTTTCTTCACCCAACACGTATTAAACTCTGGAATTCGTTGCCGGAGAACGTGGTGAAGGCAGTTAGCTTGGCAGAGTTTAAAAATGGTTGGACGGTTTCCTAAAGGACAAGTCCATAGACCGCTACTAAATGGACTTGGGGAAAAATCCACAATTTCAGGAATAACTTATATAAAATGTTTGCACGTTTGGGTAGCTTGCCCAGGTGCCCTTGACCTAGATTGGCCGCTGCCGGGGACAGGATTCTGGGCTTGATGGGCCTTTGGTCTTTTTCCCAGTATGGCATTACTTATGAAAGCGCAAATCTCTTTGAGGCCACATTTAGGGGTCCTTTTACTAAGCTGTGGTAAAGGGGGCCTGCGCTAGCGTTATTAAGTGTAATTTGATGTGCTCTGAGGCCCCTTTTACTGCAGTGGGTAAAAAGTCTTTGTTTTTCTTTTCCTCAACAAAAATGGCTGTGCGGTAAATGAAACCACCTACCGTGCGGCCATTTTGGGAGGGAGCACTTACCGCCACCCATTGAAGTGGGGGTAAGGGCTCTCGCATTAACCCGGCAGGTAAGGCCTACCACCGGATTATAAGCACTGGTGCTATAAAAACAGAAATTTTTGTGGCGCTGGAAATTGCCCGTGCTGGGTGGTGGGAATATCGCCGGCTCCCGCCATAGTTTCAGATTGGCGCTGAGCAGCCCATTGCTGCTCGCCAACCCTTTAGGAAAAAGCCCCCCTAAAAACCTAAACCTGCTTAATGCGTATTCATCCTCCTTTCTATGTACATGAACTGCTTCTCCAGAAGAACTGCCCTCAGTCCGTGAGTTTGAACCCTCTCCTTTAACTATCGGCCCCATGTCTTGTCTATGGTGCTCTTTTATTAAGATTGTATTAAAATGTGTGTTTAAAGCATTTTTGATGCAGGACTTTCCCATGTGCTAAGTCCATAAGTATCGCCACACTGGGACAGATTAAGGGTCCATCAAGCCCAGCATCCTGTTTCCAACAGTGGCCAATCCAGGTCACAAATACTTGGCAAGATCCTGAAAAAGTTCAATACATTTTATGCTACTTATCCCAGAAATAGCGGTGGATTTTCCCCAATAACAGTCTATGGACTTTTCCTTTAGGAAGCCTTCCAGACCTTTTTTAAACTCCGCTAAGCTAACCACCTTTACCATATTCTCTGGCAACAAATTCCCAGAGTTTAATTACACGTTGAGTGATGAAAACTTTTCTCAGATTCGTACTAAAATTTACTCCTTTGTAGCTTCATCGCATGCCCCTAGTCCTAGTATTTTTGGATATGAAAATGTAAACCAGTTTTCACATGGCATTCGAATGAATCTCTTCCACTACTTTTTATTCTAATCCTCCTTTTCACTGGCTCTGCAAAGGAGAATTAAAACCAAATCCTTTTCAGTTGCTTTTGTTATTTTGCCTTAATTTTGCATCTAGCTCATATATATATAATTATATGCCTGTGTTGTCATGGTGATTTAGGCCTATAGTTTTCAGAGCCCAGCAATCACTAGCTGGAGGCTGAAACACTGAAGTCTGGGTAATTCAACAATACAGTTAAATAACATTCTTCTGTTATGACATGATTTTTTTCCCCTTAATTATTAGTTCCAATGAACGAAGCAGAAACTGAGTTCTAGAATTGTAAGCAGTATGACAAAAAATTTCTAGATTTGCACCATTCACCTTTCTGAAGTCAGCTTTATTCTACATATCTAATGCTAGTCCCCAAATTCCTGATGCTGGGGTTAGCAATTGAAGCTTACTTCATCCCAGCTGTGCAGTTAACACACAGAGGGCTAAATTCTATAAGTGGCGTTGAAACAAAAGTGCTAACCGCTATTTTATAAATGGCGCTCAAAGGGGCCCGTTTACTAAGGTGCACTGAAAAAATGGCCTGCGTTGGTGTAGACGCGTATATTGGACGCACGCAGGTCCATTTTTCAGGTGGGGGGGTCCCTTGGATCAGGCAGGGGGTTGTGACTGGGGGTGTAGGTGCTGCTTTGATCAGGAGGGTGTGGATGTTACTTAGGGAGGGTAGGGGGACAGCATCGCAGCCACTCTCAAAGTATATCATAATGCTCCAGTGATGGTTTTGAAAATAGCGATTTGGACATTTTTTTTTTGGGGGGGGGGGGGGGAAACCTCCAAATGTCACTTTGTGCCATTTTTGGTCGTTTTTCTTTTTCAAAAATGAGCCTCTTAATTTACCATAAAGCAGCAATAACTAAGTCACCGCAGGCTGCAGAGTAATGAGATGCAAAATATGTAAAGCAGCTGATTACTGTTTCAAATCTATTAACACAGCTTGTGGTGAGCACCGCAAATCGCATTATAGCTGGAAAAATAACCCCAGCCAAAAGCTGCGGTTATTTTACCAGCCCTGGAGCAATTATGATATACTTTGAAAGTGACTGTCCCCCCCCCCCCCAACCTCCCTAATAACAAAGCAGCATCCACACCCCCAGTCACAACCACATCCTGAATCTAAAGATCCTCCTGCCGTGATGAGACCACCCAATACAGAACCCCCCCCTATCAAAAATCCCCCCAAACCAGGGAGCCTACTGACCCTTATCTGGTGGTTCCAATGGTTTCCTTGGGAAGGAGCGATCCCGCAGTAACCATCACCCAAATAGTGACCCTAGCAGTAGTGTAAATAATACCGGAATGTACAGAGCATTGAACCTCGATGTATCAATTCTTATTTCTATGTTCTGTCTAAGCAGGCCGTGCCACACAGTAGCGCAGGTAAGCACAGCAGGAGGGCGCCGTCCTCTGGGGGGGCGCCGCGCCATGCTTACCTCGCCCTTCCGCATCCCAACTTGCCTGCCCTCTTCTCCCCCCAACAAGATCCCTTTGAAAATTTTACCTCCGTCGGCAGCGACGCTGATGGCGCGCCTTCACTGCCGGACGGAGGTAAATTTAAAAGGGATCTTGGGGGAGAGAAGAGGGCGGGCAGTTGGACATGGTGAGCAGGAGGGCAGCGATCATTTTCACGTGGGGGGGGGGGGAGGGAGGGGGGCGCCACAGACCCTTGGCAACGGCCCTGTGTCTAAGAAGGGGCTGCACATTGTAATACCGCCTCCCCTTCCTGGGGAATGTATGCAGCAATCCTACCTCTGCTTCCACGCTTGTGTAGTACTTTTGAAGCAGTTCAGAACAGAAAAAGGATTTAATGCCAACTCCATCCGCAAACAAAATCCTCTCACTATTGGGGAAACAGTTCCAATTACCCACACTGTCCCATTCGTTTGGTAGCAAAGTTTCTGCTTTCCCTTAGTTACTCCGGCTTATCTTTAGCCCAGTTCCTCTTAGTCTTCAGCACAGCTCAGTTCTACTTTTAGCAAAATTTCACCAGCATTTAGCCAAGTGCAGTTCAGTCTTTTAGGCCAAAATTCAGTTCCAACAAAAACAAACCCTCCAAAAGTAGAGACAAAATTTATATGAACTAGGAACATCATACCTTTCCTTCTCCAGCACTTCCACCAGCCTTTGGTCCCAAGCAGTCTGGTAGCACACCTCCCTCTACACAGTACAAACCCTGTGGCCTCCCACACTGGTCTTGTGCTGGAGAGGTTAACCTTGAGTATTGTTCTCAGACCATGCTGGCTGTCTCCTCTTGGGCTGGCAATTCAGACCGCATATTCAGCTCCCTCCTCCTTGTATCCATCAGTTACAGCAAACTCAGCTTCCTCCTCTCCTCCCTTGCTCTCCTCCCCTCCCCCTGCTTCAGAGCCTTCACAAAATCGCCCCTCCTCCCTTCACAGCTGGCAGGAATCTAGTATTGATTACGCAGCCATGGGAACTGGACGTCCTCATGGCTCTTCCCTCCCCCTCCTGGTAACTGGGGGAAATAGCTCCCCTATTCCCTGGGCTGCCCTTCCCTTCCGCTTTTGCTGAGAATCCCTCCTGGGTTTTTTGGACCGCCCCTTTCCTCCTTGTCCCCCAGGGAATTCTGGACGTTGTAGTTTTTGGGATGTCCTGCTCTTTGCTATATCCCTGCTTACCTGCCTTTTCACAACATACATTATTTAAAAAGAGAGTGAGAGAGAAATGTCTTTACTTTTCTAGATTTGAAATTTAGAAAATTTCTGTCTGTGCTAATGCTACTATTCTCAACAAGGAACATAGGCTGATGTTACATTGTAGCCAGCGGCGTACCGAGAGCTGGGCGGTCCCTTTCCCGAGTGCACACTGCAGGGGGGTGCAGAGAGCAGCCACGCAGCTGTTGGCTTCCACCGTTTTCCTGCTCCCTCTGATGTTACTTCCTGTTCTGGGGCAGAGGAAGCAGGGAACTGCGGAGCCGACAGCCGTGCAGCTGCTCCAAGCACCCCAGGAAGTAAGAGCAATGCAGGTGGGATTGGAAGGTGAATGCACCGGAGGGGTGGGAATGATGCTGAACCAGGGAGGATGACGACACTGCACCCGGGGGAAGCAACGATGCACCCGGGAGAGTGCGCAGCGGCGATCCGCCCCAGGTGGCAGCCGACCAAGGAACACCACTGATTGTAGCTCCTTCTGGAAGGTGGCTGTCTTCTAACCTGAAGGTCACAGGTTTGAGGCTGGCTATGCACAGCAGCAAATAGTACTGGGAAAAAAAAGGCTGCAATTTAGATTAGAGGAGTGATTTAATGGTTAGTGCAGTAGCTCGGGTTCAATTCCCACTGCAGCTCCTTGTGACTCTGGGCAAATCGTTTAGACCTCCATTGCCCCCAGGTACAAAATAAATATTTGTATATCCTACATAATAATTTGCACCTCCAACGTGCCATGTCTGGCTGCCTGGGTTCACAACATCTCCTAACATCAGCCAGCCTCCAGCATTCGATTCCCCCCTCACTGTCCCGCCCTCGCATCAAGACGTAATGATGTCAGAGGGCGGATCGGTGATAGGGAAGGGAATGCTGGAGGCGAGCTGACATCAGGAGGGATGTTACGAACGGAACGGAAGCCAGCGCCAGCCAGCCAGAGAACGTTCAGGTACAAATCGAGGGGAGGAGAGAATCGCGGAACATTGAGGGGGAGGGAGAAAGGAGAGGGCAGGGCAGAGGAGAATTGATGGACATGGATGGATGGGAGGACAGGAGAGAATCGTGGGACACGGATGGGAGGGCAGGGAAGAGGAGAATCGCTGGAAATGGAGGGGAGGGCAGGGGAAATAGAAAAAAAAAAAAAGCTTACAGACAGCCTTCCTAGGGCCCGTTTCATTGTTGAGGAAACGGGGCATGGTTTCCACTAGTAATATATAAACTGCTTTGATTGTAAACCACAGAGAGGTGGGTATATCAAGTCCCGTCCCCTTTTCAGAGGACCAAGGAGTATTAAAGATGCAAGGACAGACTCTGGACACCTTTTCTAATTATGTTTCATAAAATGTAGCAGATGGAAAGAGCAGATTCCTCTCGCTGTGTGGCTTGTGAAGGCTAGAAAGTCATGCTGCTTTCAACCACACTTAGAAACAGCCTGTAGACCCCCGTCCCCAGCAATGGTGCATTTGGGAAGAGATCCAGTATTCCCATGTATACAGTGCTTATTTTCATTTTAATTTCACAGGCATTTTAAGATCACACAAATGTTAAGCCAGATTAACATTTACAATACAGTACATAACACTGGTAGTGATTCTGTTGCTATAAACAATACTCCTCAAATATCTAGTGAACGGTAAATCTGGGCCTCAACAAGATATTGTTAATCATAGGGCAAATACAAATCGGCAAGTGGCAACTGTTATGCTCAGGCTAAGATAAAATAAGGCAAAGATGTCTTCCACAAGAACATATAGAGTAGCCATTCTGGGTCTGACCAATAGCCCATCTTTCCAGTATCCTGTTTTCCAAACAGTGGCTAAGCCAGGTCGCAAGTACCTGGCAGAAACCCAAATTGTGGCAACATTCCATGCATAACCCCAAAGAATAGCAAGATTCTGGAATCCTAAAGAGTGACAAGATTCCATGCAGAAATCTCAAAGAGTAGCAACATTCCATACTACAAATCCCAGGGCAAGCAGTTGCTTCCCAGGTCTGTCTCAATAGCAGACTATGGACTTTTCCTCCAGGAATTTGTCCAAACCTTACCTTGATAAGGAATATTTAAGTATTAGTATATGGTAGGGCTTCCCAAACGTGTCCCTGGGTCCCCAGAGCTAGTCAAACATTCAAGATATCCATAATAAATATGCATGGGGTAAATCTGCATATGTTAGAGGGATAGGGAATTTCCTGATCTGTCTAGGATAACTCAGAAGCAGTGCGACAAGATCTTAGCATTATGTGCTAGGTCTCAGGCTTTGGGTCTGAAGTTTATATTGCAACTTCCTTGTTCTTGGTTGTTTTTCATGGTAGTAAGTCATATATGTTTGTTTGAACCTAAACAACTTTCTGAGTTTCTAGTGTCGTCTACTGCTACTACTACTACTTATCATTTCTATAGCGCTACTAGGCGTACGCAGCGCTGTACACTTGAACATGAAGAGACAGTCCCTGCTCGACAGAGCTTACAATCTAATTAGGACAGACAAACAGGACAAACAAGAGATAAGGGAATATTAAAGTAAGGATGATAAAATAAGGGTTTCTGAACAAAGTGAATAAGGGTTAGGAGTTAAAAGCAGCATCAAAAAGGTAGGCTTTTAGATTAGATTTGAAGATGGCCAGAGATGGAGCTTGACCCTACCGACTGAGGGAGTCTATTCCAGGCATATAGAGCAGCAAGATAAAAGGAACAGAGTCTGGAGTTAGCAGTGGAGGAGAAGGGTGCAGATAAGAGAGATTTACCCAGTGAACGGAGGGGGAGGAATGTAGGGAGAGATAAGAGTGGGAGAGGTTACTGAGGAGCTGCAGAGTGAATGCACTTATAGTATATAAGAGGAGTTTGAACTGTATGCGGAGATGAATAGGAAGCCAGTGAAGTGACTTGAGGAGAGGGCTCATATGAGCATAACGACACTGGCAGAATATTAGTCGTGCAGCAGAATTTTGAACAGATTGAAGAGGAGAGAGGATGGCTAAGTGGGAGTCCTGTGAGAAGCAAGTTGCAATAGTCTAAGCAAGAGGTGATAAGAGTGTGGATGAGAGTTCTGGTAGTGTGCTCAGAAAGGAAAGGGCAAAGGAAAAGAAAGGGTTGAGCAGTTGTTTCACAGTTCACTGAGGTAGGCTAGGCAGAAAGTTTAGAGGCTTAGCATTTTCAAGAGTTATGATTTGAGTTTTTATTATATAATATTTCCTTGGATCTCCTTTTATTGTGGTGGAATAATGATTGAATTTTCTTCTTATTTTTTGTTTATTGCTATAATTGTGATATTGCCTGTGTCACAAGAATTTAGTTTAGTGATTGTGTTAAGAGATATAATTTCAATTTTTAAAAAACTGAAACACCAGTTCCACTCAAAGAATAGTTAAGCTCTGGAACTCGCTGCCGGAGGATGTGGTAACAGTGGTTAGTGAATCTGGGTTTAAAAAAGGCTTGATCAAGTTCCTGGAGGAAAAGTTCATAGTCTGCTATTGAGGCAGACATGGGGAAGCCACTGCTTGCCTGGGATGGTAGCATGAAATGTTGCTACTCTTTGGGATTCTGTATGGAATCTTGCTATTCTTTGGGATTCTGTACAGAATGTTGCTACTATTTGGGTTTCTGACAGGTACTTGTGACCCGGATTGGCCACTGCTGGAAGCAGGATACTGGGCTAGATGAAACCATTGGTCTGAGCCCACTATGGCTATTCTTATGTTCTTATAGGGAGGGTTGAGTGGGTGGGGGTTACTTTCCCTGGAGTGGGGCCTTTGGATTGGGGGGTGGATCAGGGGATTTACCACCATGATGCAGCCATGCTACCGCTGCTGAAATCTTCTGCTCAATGTGTGGCGGCGGCGGCCAAAAAAAGCAAACAGGATGCTAGGAATTATTAGGAAAGGGATGGTTAATAAGACTGAAAATACTATCATGCCTTTGTATTGCTCCATGGTGTATCCACACCTTGAGTATAGAATTCAGTTCTGGTCACTGTTTCTCAAAAAAGATATCGCAGAATTAGAAAAGGTTCAAAGAAGAGCGACCAAAATGATAAAGGGGATGGAACGCCTCGCTTATGAGGAAAGGCTAAAGAGGTTAGGGCTCTTCAGCTTGGAAAAAAAGACGGATGAGGGGAGATATGATTTTTTTACTCGTTCCAAAAATACAAAGACTAGGGAAGTTACATTGAAATACTTTTAAAACAAATAGGAGGAAATATTTTTTCACTCAACGAATAATTAAGCTCTGTATCTCTTTGCCAGAGGATGTGGTAACAGCGGTTAGTGTATCTGGGTTTTAAAAAGGTTTCAACAAATTCCTGGAGGAGAAGTCCATAGTCTGCTATTGAGGCAGACATAGGAAGCAACTGCTTGCCCTGGGATTTGTAGTATGGAATGTTGTCAAGATTTGGGTTTCTGCTAGGTACTTGCGACCTGGCTTAGCCACTGTTTGGTAAACAGGATACTGGACTAGATTTATTTTATTTTGTAGCATTTGTATCCCACATTTTCCCACCTATTTGCAGGCTCAATGTGGCTTACATTTGCCGTAATGGCAATTACCATTCCGGACTACAAATATGCACATGGTTTTGCAATCAAGTGCGTACAAACATGGTGAAAGAATACATTGTGATCTTGCGTACATATTGGTACATGGTTTTACAATCAAGTGCGTACATACATGGTAGAGGAATACATTGTGATCTTGTATAGGTGTCGGCATTATGTAATTGCTCAGGTGAGGACATTAGGGTGAGAGTATTAATGTATGGCGGTGAGGTTAGTCGGCCTTTTGTGGTTGTATAGTAGACGATAGATTAGAAGTGGTACTATTTGTTCATTAAGGTCATTGAGTTTGCTCGGTCGTCGCATGATTGGGTCGGGCCAATCTTAATCTTCATTCTTATTGTTTGGTAATTAGGACGGTTGTTTGTTGTATGCCTTCTTGAATAAGTCAGTTTTCAGTAGTTTTCGAAAGATGGCTACCTCTTGCGTTATCTTTATGGTCTTCGGAAGCACGTTCCATAGCTGCGTGCAAATGTAGGAGAAGCTGGTTGCGTAAGTAGACTTGTATTTTAATCCTTTGCATGTGGGGTAGTGGAGGTTGAGGAACGTGCTTGCTGATCTTTTTGCGTTCCTAGCAGGCAGGTCTATAAGGTCTGTCATATAGGCCGGAGCATCCCCGTGTATAATTTTGTGGACCATGGTACATACTTTGAACGCAATTCATTCTTTTAGAGGGAGCCAGTGTCGTTTTTCTCTTAGGGGTTTGGCGCTTTCGTATTTTGCTTTCCCGAATATGAGTCTGGCTGCTGTATTTTGGGCTGTTTGCAACTTCTTAATGATTTGTTCTTTACAACCTGCGTAAATTGCGTTACAATAGTCTAGGTGAACCATTGGTCTGATCCAGCATGGCTACTCTTATGTTCTTATGCTTATAGCACAGGTAACTTTAAGTTCAGCCATGGTATCAGCAGTCACACCAGCTGCTTAGTGGAATTTAGTATCTATGTCAAGTAGTGCCAAACAAATAATATAATTACAGGGCATACGTCATCATCAACATCATCAATCTTTATTTGATATACTGCGAAGTCATTAACACACATCTAAATGGTTTACAATAGAAGTCAAGGGGAAAGAAAAGAAAACTGTCTGTTAGAAACAATTTGGCAGTGATCCTCATTACCTCTACCAGAATAACAAAGGTGAACTTCTGACTTGGAAAGCTCTTGTAGTTTCTAGAACCAGGGCTGACTCTCCTGCCTGAGTGACAGTGGAAGAAGAAGACACAATAGCAACATTCCATGTAGAACCCCAAAGAGTAGCAACATTCCATTCAGATTTTCAAATAGCAGCAACATTCCATGCAGAACCCCAAAGATTAGCAAGATTCCATGCAGAATCCCAAGTACATAAGTACATAAGTATTGCCATACTGGGACAGACCAAAGGTCCATCAAGCCCAGCATCCTGTTTCCAAAAGTGGCCAATCCAAGTCACAAAACTTGGCAAGATCCCAAAAAAGTTCAATACATTTTATGCTGCTTATCCCAGAAATAGCAGTGGATTTTCCCCAAGTCAATTTAATAATGGTCTGTGGACGTTTCCTTTAGGAAGCCATCCAGACCTTTTTTTTTTAAACCCTGCTAAACTAACCACCTTTACCACATTCTCTGGCAACAAATTTCAGAGTTTAATTACACGTTGAGTGAAGAAAATTTTTCTCCAATTCGTATTAAAGAACACAGCTCCCTGAGAAATTCATCAACCATACAGCAGCCTTTCTCTGAAACCAGAGAAGCTGTAGGGATGTTTTATAAAGAACTTTGTCCAAGGCAAGGGGTTCAAAGACTTACTATCAGAGAGACTGTAAGGGTTGAAGATTACCTTATTCCAGTTGAGACTTGGGACTGTAAATCATTAAAGGAGAAAGGGAATCTTGTTAATGGGACTTGATATACTGCCTTTCTGAGGTTTTTGCAACTGCATTCAAAGTGGTTTACATATATTCAGGTACTTATTTTGTACCAGGGGCAATGGAGGGTTAAGTGACTTGCCCAGAGTCACAAGGAGCTGTAGTGGGAATTGAACTCAGTTCCACAGGATCAAAGTCCACTGCACTAACCACTAGGCTACTCCTCCATTCATTCCACCAATAAGAGCCAACCTCATCAGTGATGTCACAATGGCTTGATTGCCCAATACAGTTCCCCAGGATCAAAGTCCACTGCACTAACCACTAGGCTACTCCTCCATTCATTCCACCAATAAGAGCCAACCTCATCAGTGATGTCACAATGGCTTGATTGCCCGATACTTGGCTCACTTGTGATATTGTGATGTCATAAGGGAAAGGGAAAGGGAACTGTGACTTGATGTACTGCCTTTCTGAGTATTTTTGCAACTACATTCAAAGCGGTTTACATATATTCAGGTACTTATTTTGTACCAGGGGCAATGGAGGGTTAAGTGACCTGCCCAGAGTCACAAGGAGCTACAGTGGGAACTGAAACCAGTTCCCCAGGATCAAAGTCTGCAGCCATTCTGTGGTTGGTTGTAGTCTCTCTTCCTTGAAGCTTCCCTTCCCCTAGGTGCTGTGAATGCCAGCTCCACAGAATCCCAATTCTGACAGACCCGGGGAGTAGACTTCTGGCTCAGGAACTAAATCCGTGTCCTCTCGGGGGGGGGGGGGGGATGTGCAGCACTGCCACTGAGCCAGTCCAATTTCTTTATTCTTTTTACATTAACATTGAAATTAGGAAATTACAATTCTGTTTCCTCCAAATAAACAGGGGAAAAGATCTGTCTTGTCTGGATACTGAAGTCTATTATTTATTATCTCCTGAATTTGCTTACTGCAAACATTTCCCTCTTATGAATTTCCAGAGAGCAAAAGATGAGATTGAAAAACCTGACATGCCATCTCGGTGGTTTATAAAATGAACGATGAGGTGGAAATAAAGAATAACATCAACATGTGACTCTGGGCAAGTCACTTAACCCTCGATTGCCCCATGTAAGCCGCATTGAGCCTGCCATGAGTGGGAAAGTGCGGGGTACAAATGTAACAAAAACAAACAAACAAAAAAATCATTATAATATACTGTTAGTCTTTAGACCCATAGATTGTTTGTATTACATTACGTTACAAGATATAGATATGGACTAGGATTTGGGAGAGAGAATAATAAAAATAAGTAAAAGAGAAAGGGACTTGATATACCACCTTTCTGTGGTTTTGCAAGTATGTTCAAAGCGGTTTACATAGTATATACAGTTACTTCTTTGTACCTGGGGCAATGGAGGGTTAAGTGACTTGCCCAGAGTCACAAGGAGCTGCAGTGGGGATTGAACCCAGTTCCCCAGGATCAAAGTCTGCTACATTAACCTCTAGGCTACTCCTCCACTCCTTACTCTTTGGGATTCTGGAATCTTGCTATTCTTTGGGTTCTAGATGGAATGTTGCTACTTTTTGAGATTGTGCCTGGAATCTTGTTAATGGGACTTGATATGTCGTCTTTCTGTGGTTTTTGCAACTACATTCAAAGCGGTTTACATGGTCTATACAGGTACTTATTTGTACCTGGGGCAATGGAGGGTTAAATGACTTGCCCAGAGTCACAAGGAGCTGCAGTGAGGATTGAACCCAGTTCCCCAGGATCAAAGTCTGCTACATTAACCTCTAGGCTACTCCTCCACTCCTTACTCTTTGGATTCCGGAATCTTGCTATTCTTTGGGTTCTACATGGAATGTTGCTACTCTTTGAGATTGTGCATGGAATCTTGTTAAAGGAACTTGATGTACTGCCGGTCTAGGGTTAAGTGACTTGCCTAGAGTCACAAGGAGCTGCAGCGGGAATCAAATCCAGTTCCCCGGGATCAAAGCCCACAGCACTAACCATGAGGCTACTCCTCAGGATTCTGGAATCTTGCTAATCTTTGGGGTTCTACATGGAACATTGCTACTCTTTGAGATTGTGCATGGAATCTTGTTAAAGGAACTTGATGTACTGCTGGTCTATGATTTTTGCAATTACATTCAAAGCAGTTTACATAGTATATACAGATACTTGTTTGTACCAGGGGCAATGGAGAGTTAAAGGCTCCTTTTACTAAGCAGAGGTAAGCCCAACGCAGGCTTACTTCTCGCTATACAGGAAGCACCGCCGGACTACCTTACCAGCCTGGTGGTACTTCCCACCCCTAGTGCGCCGTCATTTCCAGCGCTACAAAAATTAAATTATTTTGTAGCGCCAGAGTGTACCCAGCAGTAATCAAACAGTGCCGTGTACTGCCCAGTTGCTGCGGGTTGGCGGGAGCCCTTGCCACCACCTCAATAGGTGACGGTAAGGGCTCCCTCCCAAAATGGCCACATGGCTTTACTTGCCACATGGCCATTTCCTGTAGGAAAGCAAAACTTCTCTTTTAACAGCTCACAGAAACAGAATCCAGATCAGCAAACGCACCAGACTCGGAGACCGGCGCTGAAGGGGACTTTGGCTGGCGGGGTTGGGGACCCCCACCAGCAAAGGTACCTGGTGGTGGCGGGGGAGGATTGGTGGCGGCGGTAGGGGGGGTCGAAAGGGACGGGGGAGGGGCAGCAGCGCTGGGGGGGGCTTAAATGTGGCCCCTTACCATGGGCTCTGGACCCCCCTCCCGCCGAAGTCTGGCTGTGCCCCTCTCGTGCAGTAATCAGGCAGTGCGCAGCAATGTGGCCACCCTGCCTATTACTGCTGGGAACACCCCTGCGGAAGAAATAGAAAATTATTTTCTACCATGGAAAGCTGCACGCGCCAACTTCAGAACTATCGCCGGGCACCCCGCTTATCCCTACTGCATAAACGAACTCTCAGAAGGTGACGCAGCAGGTTCATGAAACAAGTAGCCCTTGTTGGGGTTTTGAACTGCTGGAATTTGTTCATGTTTTGCAGCTCGTAAAGCGAGTTCCTTTATGCACTGAAATAATAGCAATTTGAGGAGCTGATATTGGGAAATGATACCTCTTTGGTCAAGCTTAACTGCTTGTGGGAGTTTATTTTATTTGTTACATTTATACCCCATTTTCCCACCTATTTGCAGGCTCAATGTGGCTTACAAGTAACCATAAAGGCATTTGCCATTATGATTGGTAAATTGTGTTGTGGTCAGATGAGGTAGATGTGATTCAGGCGTCATTGGGCTGAGGGGAATGATGATAGTAGGTTGTCCAGTACGATCCTTGATTATGTTGTGTTGCTGGTGTGGGGAGTTATGTTGGATCGGAGGGATAGGCTTTTTTTGAAGAGGTGAGTTTTTAATGATTTCCTGAAGTTTAGGTGGTCATGTATTGTTCTCACAGCATGCGGGAATCCATTCCATAGTTGTGCACTCATGTAGGAGAAGCTGGATGCAAATGTTGTTTTGTATTTAGCCCTTTGCAGTTGGGGTAATGTAGGTTTAGGTATGATCGTGCTGATCTGGATCTGTTTCTTGTTGGTAGATCTATGAGGTCTATCATGTATCCTGGGACTACGCCATAGGTGATTTTATGGACCAAGGTGCAGATTTTGAAGGAGATCCGTTCTTTGATTGGGTTTAGCGCTTACGAATCGTGTTTTACCATTTATCAATGTGGCTGCTGTGTTTTGAGCGGTTTGGAGATTTTTGTGAGTTGTTCTTTGCAACCCGCGTAGATTCCATTGCAGTAATCTGCGTGGTTTAGGACTATAAATTGTATAAATTTTCGCAAGGTTTCCCTCGGGAAGAAAGGTTTTATTTGTTTGAGTTTCCACATTGAGTAAAACATTTTCTTTATTATGGTTTTTACTTGGCTCTCGATATTTGATATTAGCTATGAACTACCAGTGATGTGTGTTGGACTTTGGGGTTTTGATGTGGATATTTTTGTTTTTTGATGACTAAAACAGACTGTGTTTGGGTTACGGCTATTTTTCTAGTTAGTAACTTTCCTTCTCCGTTTGTGGAGGTTTTTTTTTGTTGCTCTCTTTTTTCTGGAGATAGATTTTAGTGGGGCCAATGATAATATCTGGGAACACCTTTGGGGATGACTTGGCACATTTGGTCAGAACATTGCTGTTTGAGTTTTGAGGTTTTTATTATTTAAATTGTGAGAGGTTTTTATAGCTCCTCATAGTCTGGGTTAGCCATCCCGTGAGCAAACTCCATGATTCATGCTCTTTTAGGGGTCTATAAAATCATGAGTGGGGTAGAATGAGGAAGAATGGATCAATGGTTTATACTTAATTGGTTTATACTTAATTCTCATTTTTATTTATTTAGATTTTGCTCACACCTTTTTCAGCAGTAGATAAAGGTGAGTTACATTCAGGTACACTGGATATTATGTATCTAGCATCCAATTAGGCACATATATACTTATTTTATAAACATGCATGTACTTGCTGCTAATTGAATTCACATTGGCTGTTGAGAGGAATACTTCTCTGCAAGGCCAACTTTGTATCAAGAGAGATTGCCCTCTTGCTGAAGTGATATTTTTAGTGTTTTATGAGCACACCTCCCTCCAAAGACATAGCGTAACACAAAGAAAAAGTGAGCCGGAAATTTGGACCAGGTTGTATGCCAGCTAACACAATAACTGTGCTAGGACGTCCAAATCTGAGGGGGGCATATCGGAGGTGTGGTGAAGGTGGGACTTGGGCATTCCTAAGACTTGGACATCTTTAAGCATAATGGAAAAAAGCAGAGATGTCCAAGACTAAAACTTGGACGTTTTCATCCGGACCTGTTTTTATTACGAATAAGGCACAAAAAGGTGCCCCCAAATGACCAGATGATCACCAGAGGGAATCGGGGATGACCTCCCGTTACTCCCCCCGTGGTCACTAACCCCCTCCCACCCTCAAAAACATCATTAAAAATATTACGTGCCAGCCTCAGATGTCATACTGAGGTCTATGACAGCGCATGCAGGTCCCTGGAGCAGTTTTAGTGGGTGCAGTGCACTTCAGAACGGTGGACCCAGGGTCCATACCCCCCCTACCTATTACATTTGTGGAGGAAACAGCGAGACCTCCAAAACCCACCAGAAACCCTCTGTACCCACAAATGGGTGCCCCCCTTCACCCGTAAGGGCTATGGTCAGTGGTGTGCTGGAGCAGGCTCTCACAGGCTCGCAAGAGCCGGTTGTTAAATTTTTAAGAATTTTGGGAGCCGGTTGTTAAAGTAGGGCCCTCCATGGCTACTTTAACAACTGGCTCCCAAAATGTGGGCTTGGGCCTCCTTCTGAATTCTCTTTTACTTTGCTGGTGGGGATGCTGAGCCCTGCCAGCCAAGTAAATAGACTGCTGCTGCTCCCGCTCTTTGTTTCCAGCTCTGAGCAGCAGGCTGGGACTTCTCCAGCATGTGTGAGAAGTTACAGCAGGCTGCTCAGAGCAAGACGTTGGGAGTGGTGGCAGTCCATTAATTGGCTGCCAGCAAAGGTATGCCTAGCGTGCCTGCACGAAGGGAGGGAGGGAGGGAGGGAGGGAGAGGAGAGGCAAGTGTTGCTCCCCACCCCCCCCCCCCCCCCGGCCACCCCTTGGCCCTTCCAACTGCAGAGCTGGCTACGTCCGGAGAAAGAGTCTGTTGTTAAAATTTACCAGCACACCCTGGCTATGGTAGTGGGGAGTGGGTTTGGGGGGGGGGGTGTTGGGGGCTCAGCACACAAGGTAAGGGAGCTATGCACTTGGGCAATTTATGAAGTCCACTGCAGTGCCCCCTAGGGTGCCCGGTTGGTGTCTTGGCATGTGAGGAGGACCAGTGCACTATGACTGCTAGCTCCTCCCACGACCAAATGGCTTACATTTGTTCATTTCTGAGATGGCGTCCTCAGTTTCCAATATCGACGAAAATCGGGGACGACCATCTCTAAGGACAACCATCTCTAAGGTCGACCTAAATTTCGCAATTTGGGCGTCACCGACCGTATTAACAAAAACAAAAGATGGACGCCAATCTTGTTTCGATAATACGGGTTTCCCCGCCCCTTCACCGGGACGTCCTGCAAGGACGTCCTCAGGAGAACTTGGCCACCCCTTTCGATTATGCCCCTCCATATGTTTCAAAAGAACACTCTTTGGATATTAATGCATTCACTAGTATTTAGTGGTCTTGATTATTGCAGTGGCCTGTTCCAAGGTCCTAGAACAGCAGATCAGTTTCTTGCAGCTTATCCAAAATTGGCTGTGAAGCTTATCTGTGGAGCAACAAAATGTGGTCATGTGACCCCCTTCTCTAGTACAAGCACTGGCTCCCTGTTTCTCACAGAACTATATTCAAAATTCTTAAGTTTGTTCATTGAATATATTATCCCAGTCTCCCATTATTTCTCTCTTGTCTGCTGATCCCTTTTTCTCCACCACGGTTCTCAGGTTTATCACAACAAAATCTGCTCACAATACCACATTAGACTGAATACCATAAATAATACATTTTCAGTGTTATGAGTCCCACATTTGGGGAAAAAAAAAACAAGCGTCCAAGTGAAAAATGTAGAAAATCAAGCCATTGGGATATAGGAGGAGTCAACATTTTTAGCAGACCGGTCCCCCAGATATCCCAGGAGAGCAATGGGGCACCCTAGGGGCACTGCAGTGGACTTCAAATAAATGCTCCCAGGTACACATCTCGCCGTTGCTCCCTTATCTTGTCTGCTGAGCCCCCAAAACGCACCCAAAGACCCTACCCCCAACTGTATACCACAATAGCCCTTATAGGTGAAGGGGACACCTATATGTGGGTACAGTGGGTTTCTGGTGAGTTTTGGAGAGCTTACAGTTTCCACCACAAGTGTAACAGGTAGGGGGAGGTATGGGCCTGGGTCCACCTGTCTACAGTGCGCTACACACACCACTAGATGACTACATGGACCTGCATGCTTCTTTAATGGACCTGAGTATAACATCTGAGGCTGGTAAGTAAAGTTTTAATCACATTTTTTTTTGGGGGGGGTGAGAAGGGGGTCAGTGACCACTGGGGAAATAAGGGGATGTCACCCTGATTCCCTCCAGTGGTCATCTGGTCATTTAAGGCACCATTTTGTGCCTTATTCATTATAAAAACAGGTCTAGCTCAAAATGTCTTAGTTTTAGTCCTGGACAGTTTAGTTTTATTCTATTATGGCTGAAAAACATTGAAATCTTTGATGTTTTCAGCCATAATAACAAAACCAAACCTCATAGGAACAAAAGTGTTGCCATACTGGGACAGACCGAAGGTCCATCAAGCCCAGCATCCTGTTTCCAACAGTGGCCAATCTTGGTTACAACTACCTGGCAAGATTCCAAAACAATAATACATTTTATGCTTCTTATCCTAGAAATAAGCAGTGGATTTTCCCAAGTCCATTTTAATAATGGCTTATGGACTTTTCTTTTAGGAAGTTATCCAAACCTTTTTAAAACTCCAGTAAGCTAACTGCTTTTACCACATTCTCTGGCAACGAATTCCAAAGTTTAATTACACGTTGAGTGAAGAAAACTTTTCTCCGATTCATTTTTAAAATTTACTACACTGTAGCTTCATCGCATGCCCCCTAGTCCTAATATTTTTGGAAAGCGTAAACAGACGCTTCACATCTACCCGTTCAACTCCACTCATTATTTATAGACCTCTAACATATCTCCTCTCAGCCGCCTTTTCTCCAAGCTGAAGAGCCCTAGCCGCTTTAGCCTTTCCTCATAAGGAAGTCATCCCATCCCCTTTATCATTTTCGTCGCCCTTCTCCGCACCTTTTCAAATTCCACTATATCTTTTTTGAGATGCGGCGACCAGAATTGAACACAATATTCGAGGTGCGGTTGCACCATGGAGCAATACAAAGGCATTATAACATCCTCATTTTTGTTTTCCATTCCTTTCCTAATAATACCTAACATTCTATTTGCTTTCTTAGCCGCAGGAGCACGCTGAGCAGAAGGTTTCAATGTATCATCAATGACGACACCTAGATCCCTTTCTTGGTCTGTGACTCCTAACATGGAACCTTGTATGATGCAGCTATAATTCGGGTTCCTCCTTCCCACATGCATCACTTTGCACTTGTTCACATTAAACGTCATCTGCCATTTAGACGCCCAGGCTCCCAGTCTCATAAGGTCCTCTTGTAATTTTTCACAATCCTCCCGCGATTTAATGACTTTGAATAACTTTGTGTCATCAGCAAATTTAATTACCTCACTAGTTACTCCCATCGATAGATAGATAGATAGATAGTAGATAGATAGATAGATAGATAGATAGATAGATAGATAGATAGATAGATAGATAGATAGATCACATTTTTTTGGATAGAGAGTTGGACATCAATGGATCTTCTATGATACCATCAGTTGGACATCAATGGATCTTCTATGATACCATCATTATCTATAGCATCTTGTATGGAAAATGGAACCAAACAAGCTTAGCAGTGATTAATTGCAAACACCAGTAACTGAGAAGCAAAGACAGTCCTGAGCAGACTTCCATCTTATGCACTGAAAATGGCAAGGACAAATCAAGATCAAGTATACATATGTAGTATCACATCATACCTTATGCTATGATCTTGTTGGGCAGACTGGATGGACCATACTGGTGTTTATCTGCTGTCATCTACTGTGTTACTATCTGAGGGGGGTCTTTTACAAAGCGGCAGTAGGCCCAATGCGAGCTTACCACACGCTAAATCGGAACTACCGCCCCCAACGTGGCTGCCAGCAATAGTTCTGGCTGGAGCGCAGGCTGGAAAAGTGTGTTTTTTTCTAGTGTGCCGCTAACCTGGTGGTAATCAGGCATCACTGTGCGCTTCCCCTTTATTGCCGGAATACCGCAGGAGCCCTTACCGCCACCTCAATAAGTGGCAGTAAGCAGGGCCGCCGAGAGACTGAGCTGGGCCTGGGGCAAGGCCGCCGCCAACCCGCCCCCCCCCCCCCCCCCAATCGCTACTGCTGTAACCTCTCTCTCTGCTCCCAGGCCGCCGGCGCTGCAGTCCCCAGTCTCTACCTGCCTACCCTCAGCTCCCGCGACAGCCCCCTTCGGTCTGCTGTCCGGCCCCCTGCATTTAAAAAAAAAAATCTGTAAATCGGCGCACAGCGAGCAGCACCTCGCATCTATGTGAAAGCAGAAGATCGCCCGAGGCCTTCCCTCACTGTGTCCCGCCTTCGCGGAAAATAGGAAGTTGCATCAGAGGAGGGAGAGAGACAGTGAGGGAAGGCTGGGTGATCTGCCGCTTTTCACACAGACATGAGGCACTGCTCGCTGGTGCGGTGCTGTGCTGCCGATTTACAGATTTTTTTAACGCAGGGGTCCGAGTGGCAGACAGAAGGGGGCTGTCGAGGGAGAGGGTAGGCAGGTGGAGACTGGGGACTGCGGCACGGTGGCCTGGGAGCAGGAGAGTGATAGAGAGACCCCTTGGAGGCCTGGGCCCGGGGAATTTTGCCCCCCCCCCCCCCCTCGGTGGCCCTGGCAGTAAGTACTCCCTGCTGCATGGCCATGAAGTAAGAGTTAGCTTATCGCATGCTTTTTACCCACTGCGTAAAAAGGGCCCTGGCACAAGGGGAAAAATGGCCTCCAGCACTACTTCAGGGCCATTTTGCTGCGCTAGTAAAAGGACCCCTGAATCTTTTCTTGTCATCTGATGAACAACTGTGTGCCGAACATCTTATAAAAATATACTTTTAAGACAGTTACTATTCAGCAAAACCTGAACATTTACTCCTATTCGACCTTTAGGGATCAAAATGTATATCTATAAGACATAGTAACACAGTGGATGGCCCTATCCAGTCTGCCTAGCTATTCTCCTTAAAAACGTGATCCTTTTTCTCAGAAGCCACTGCATCAGTTTAAATTCCACACAAGGTGTGGATTGTGGATAGCACATGTCAAAAAGTTCTGTGATGGAATAAGGACACTGTAACACAGACTTTGTATGGGCCACAATGTTTTATATCATACCAGGGATGCAAATCTTTACACTGCTACCAAATTCCACCATAAAGCATATGTTCTGATTTTCTAAACTCCTTCATTCAAATTTTGTTCAGTAAGGGGTAAAAGGAAATAAATGTTCCCTGCCTTCTGACATGCAGGGAAACGGGAACTGTTCTAACTATGAATTGTCGAATGCAAAGAAAGATGTTATCTGTTCTTTCATCAAATGCAAGGAAGAACATACAGTATGCTGAAAATAGCTCATAGCAGCTGAAGATTTACTGGGAACAGTCTAAGCTAATGGGATTGTATATCAATGTTGCCAGTACTTTTCTATCAAATAGTGAAAGGGGATGGGACTTGATATACTGCCTTCTCAGGTTACAATCAAAGTGGTTTACATATTACATATAGGTAATTATTTTGTAACTAGGGCAATGGAGGGTTAAGTGACTTGCCCAGAGTCACAAGGAGCTGCAGTGGGAATCGAAGCCAGTTCCCCAGACCAAAGTCTGCTGCATTAACCTCTAGGCTACTCCTCCACTCCTTACTCTTTGGGGATTCCAAAATCTTGCTATTCTTTGGGGTTCTGCATGGAATGTTGCTACTCTTTGAGATTGTGCATGGAATCTTGTTAAAGGAACTTGATGTACTGCCAGTCTAGGGTTAAGTGACTTGCCCAGAGTCACAAGGAGCTGCAGCGGGAATCAAATCCAGGTTCCCCGGGATCAAAGTCCGCAGCACTAACCACGAGGCTACTCCTCAGGATTCTGGAATCTTGCTATTCTTTGGGGTTTCCACATGGAACGTTGCTACTCTTTGAGATTTGTGCATGGAATCTTGTTAATGGGACTTGATGCACTGCCTCTCTCAACTACATTCAAAGCAGTTTACATATTATATACAGGTACTTATTTTGTACCTGGGGCAATGGCGGGTTAAGTGACTTGCCCAGACTCAGGAGGAGTGTAGCACACACCTCCCCTAATGATTTGATGGTGCACTCACCTATCTAAACAAATGAAAAAGAAGCAGAAGTCCTGTATGAGAACATCAATGAAAGATACCAAAGACTGAGAACGACATACACTAATGCTATGCTGATTACTTAGCAGTTTGTTTTAAACTTTCTACACTACATTGTATTTAATCTTCATATTAAATTTCTTTTTTGTCTAGTCCATTGATAAAGCCTAGTCTTCAAGGGCATTGTGATATCAGGCAATAGTTGCCATCCGGTTCACATACATCCACCATGCTTACCTAGCTGTCATAAATTAGTCTAAATGTAATTAGGAAGTAGAAGCATACATCTGACGCTATCATCTGAAATGTGCCTGGAGAGATCAGTACCTTCAACAACAAGTATTCAGAGAAATGAGACACCTAAGCCTAAAGCGAATGCAAACTTTTTTTCTAAATTGCCTTATTTTTTTCTCTACCAGTACAAATGCTGGATAGAAACCAATTTAAAAGCAGAGTAGATTGTAAACAGTCAATGAAAAAATAATGCACTGAGCACAAACAATGCATCAAGTTTCAAATGATGATTTTAAATTACTGACCGAGCACTGCTAGATCCTTCTGCATTTCTTTTTATTGTAAGCACAAACTGACTAGGATAAGCTGTGCATTTGACCCACCTCCTTTCCCCTCCAAAAACCTAATTATCACAGAAGGGATGTGCTACTTAAATGCATGAGATCTTGGTGCATTACATATGGAAGCCCTATGATCTGTACATTACCAAAAAGTTGTAAGAATTTAGCTATACAATGAGGCATATTTTCAAAGCACTTTGGGAGGCTAAGTTCCATAGGTTTCTATGGAACTTTGGGAGGCTTATGTGAAATATCTAGATTTGTTATTTTCCAAAATACTATGTCTAAGCCTCAAGATACATTCAATTGCTGCTTTTTTTTTTTTACAAGCAATAGGAAAGTTTATGTTTTCCTTTTTAGCTGAATATTAAGACTTGAATGAGGCAGGCAGTGTTGAGGCTACAACAATACCAGGTATCAAAGGATTCCACTTATCCATACTTGCACATGGTGAAAAATCATAGTTCTCAAGCAGAGGAATGCACAAAGACAGACTGACTTCCAACAATGAAATATTTCAAAAGTTCTCACTTAAGCCAGGGTTCTTGAAAAAAGCAAATTATTTTCCATCTAAAACCAGCTCCAAAAAGATGATTGGTATTTTAAGCGACCAGTTCAAAAAGATTACACAGCGAGGCACTGTTTATTAATGAGGTGCCAAGAGATCCTACAGTTTTGCCTGGCTTTTCATTTCAAACCACTAGAAAGTATAAAAAACCGCCAAGATGGACCTGTATATCACAAAGTGCTTTCAGATGAGGGCTTTTGTGGCTCACTTCTAAGAATGAAATCTTATGACATTAAGATAGTTCATATGTATATTACTTTTTTTGAATTCAGAAAATACAATTAATATCCCGAAACCCTGTTGAGGAAAGATAGCAAAAATGCACTCAAGTCTTCCCAAAAGCTATTGCTAACAGCTGAGAGGGAGAGAGAGGGAGGGCAGGTGAATATTTTAAGATTATGCCCATGACAAACAGTTCTTTACTGAAACCCATGCTGCATTTAGAAGCTTGAGGGCGTTACTGTATGTACAAAGATGACTTTTCCCTCACCCATAACTGCATTGCCAAATTGTAAATGTATCCAGAGGTACAATCTGTTTTATTTATCTGTTTACAAAATCAGAGAACATTAACAGACCAGGAAGCAGAGATGTGGAGTAACACTGCATTTCTCAGAGAATATAAAGTAACCCTTGAATTAAAGCAAGATATTTTTATTTATTTTGGATTTACTCACACCTTTTTCAGATATGTAACAAACACAGAGACAACGAAGAGCTGTAAACATTGAAAGAGACCAGACTAAAATGTCAACTAAAACCAAAAGGTTTCAATGAAACTGAGCATCAGAAAAGTTTGCATGAGTGGCTGGATACTCACGGAGCAAACTCACAAGACAGCTGCAAAAACGTCAGTGAACTCTGAGGTTAATGAAACAGCCATCAATAAGTTACAGCTAAAGACTTCAACTGATTTTATTTTCATTCTCCAGAGAAGCAGCAAATCCTAAGAGGATCCGACTACATTTTATGCCCGTCAGCAGTTCTGAAGTGCCAAATGAAAATATCAGACCGGGCGTAAAGAATGAAAAACGCTTATGAATATAAATAAAGGTTGGAAAGCTTATCGCTCCCTGAAACGCATTTCATTAGGAATGGCTGTTGCATCCTGAATTTTCATCACCTGAGTTTGATTTATAATACCCAAAACGCGTCCAATAGTTGACAGAGAGAAACTTAAGTTACAGGAGAATTGTCAATGAGCGCTCGGGCAACTCACTCCCTACATAAAAAAGACAAGTAGTCATTGCAATGCACACTTTGAAATTGCAACCGGAGCAGATCAAGCAAACTGGAAAGGCAGCACTAACTCCTAACCCCTAAGCATCCAGTTTACAGACAGGAACCCAAACTTCAAAGACAGCAGCTGCTTGATGCACTTGAGGAACTGGTCTTTATCTTTCCTGGAGAGAAAAACAAAAAATATGCTGAACTAAAATACCTTCGGAAAGCCCAAAGGAAAGGGCTGATGTGGTGTGTGTTTCTTCCCTTTCGTTTCTTGGGCAGCTTCTTCGTCTCTCTGCTGCTGAAAGCAACGACTTGCGAGATTCAGGCGCATACTCTAATGAGACGCTTAGCTGACTGCACTATCACTGTGTGAATCTACCTCCAAATCTCTGGTGACTCAATCTTTCCCATCTCTGATTTTTCTTTTATATTTATGCTAGAATATTTAATTGTAGACAAAAGGTTACTCTGGCTGCATTCACTGCACAGAGGCAGAATAATCTGCTTTTAAAAGGCTTGACATTTCAGGCTTTTGAAAAAGGGCTGAAAAAATTATATCCCGGCTTTTGTTAATCAATGAAGTAGAACTCTCCTGAACAAAAGAATTAATTGCCTTGGTTGGTTTAATAAAAACCAGCAGAACTAGCTGCTTCCTATGGGCTTATTGTGTAGGAATGGCACACGCACCCGGCACTGTAATTCCATATGATTCAGGGGGTTAAAACTTCTCATTTCTGCACACAGTTGGGTTTTTTAAATCCTATTTCAAACGCCATTCCATCCTGGCTGGTTCTGTGGACAGATTTATCATTACACTTGACTTTTTCCCTAGTGCAACAACCATGAACCAAGGTTTTTTGTTGTTTTTTTTTCCCTGTGACTCTGCTTATTAAAACGTTTGTTAAATCCTTTTTTTTTTCCAACTGTAACATAGCCTAATGTTAAATACTCATATTAATATTTCTGTCAATTTTCCATAGTCAGCCTGCTTTCTCTCCAACAGTATCAACCGTTTAATAAGGTTGCCCAACAATTTCAGGGGAAGGGAACACAGACAAATTTGATCTGATTGAGTGGAAAGTTGTTTAATTTAAAAGCCTGGCAGCATCAACCAGGAATACATTAATTTGTTAAATTTGCATTATTAGACCCTTCCACGCTATCACTTAAAGCAGTCTCTGGCAGGTTTGAAAAAAAATGCTGGTGAAAAACGATCTAGATAGGAGAAGAGAATGAAAACGTATTCAAGAGTAATTGACAGATATCTGCACCTAAACTCAGTCTGCTGTGATTTGAGCAATATAACAGGTTCTGCATCAGCAGATCCTTAGACAAACAGCAAATATGTCAATCACTCTGTTTACTATTAACATGTCAAAACCTAACGTACCTCCCTAATTACGCAGCCTTGCCAAGCGGTACCCCCACAGTGAAAAGGATTCATTACATTCCACTACAAGCCACTTATAAATTCTCACTGCTGCAAAAAAAAAAAAAATAAAGTAAATATACCCTGCCTTGAAAAAAATTCTATATATATATATATAAAACTCTATATATATAAAACTCTATTGTCTGATGACGTCACTGAAGCCAAGGTTCGTAAGTTCGAAGCTCTGAAGCCAACAAAATCACAGTCTCGGGGCCCCGCACTTGCGTCAAACGTTATGATGTTGAGGGCGGAGGCGGAGCAATTCACTCACATCGACGAAGGCCGGGGCGCCGCAATGGGCCCACCACTGACGATGAAGGGGCGTTGGGTGGGGGGGGGGCCCACAGTCACCACATCGACGGCGGCCACTGCGGCACAATGCCCTCACTAACAACCAAGGTGCGTTCGGTGGGGGGGGGGGGCACAGGGAAAGCCGATGCCCCTACCCTAACTTTTAGACCTCAATTGCACACAGCCCGCCTCTAAAATCCACCCCCCCCCCCATGGCCTATATTTGCAATAGTGTTTTCCTTTTAGCACCCAATAATTAATACCCTCACTAATTCTTGCTACCATTGTAATCAAGGTTATTATTAAAGGGCCTCTTTCAAAAATTTTACATCCAAAGCCAGTTGGTTTGCTTTCCCAGCCTTCTGACTCATCCTTCAAAATAATAAGGCAAGCAGGTTTTCTGGTTCTAGTTTTCATTTTGGCTGAAGGGCAACAGGACACCGTTTGGTTGGAGAGGCCAAACCCAACCAAATTATAGCCCCATCTCTGAGTTCTCTAGTTGCTGATGCTGTGTTGGGCCAAAAATGATGGGGCAGGCCATGGCAATAACTACGGCATTGGTTCTTAACCCAGTCCTTGGGGCACACACATCCAGTTTGGTATTCAGGACATTCCACAATGAAGAGTCATGAGAAAGATTTACATACCAAGGAAGAAGTGCATGCAATCGATCTCATGCATATTCTTTTGGGCATCCTGAAAACCTGAATGGTTTGCCTTTAGGTCTGGGTTGAGAAGCCCTGGCCTATGGCTTCTTCATATTTGTCTCCCCCTCCCCCATCCCCTTGCTGTGCCTACATACCCCCTGCACAGATCTAGAGAATCCAGGTTTTATACACGCCTCTCTGTTACACAGGCGATCTGATGCAGGTAAGGCTGCATGTACACAGATGAATAAGTTCTGGATAGGGATGTGAGAATTCTTGATCAATGCAAGTCATCCAACATTTGTGTAAATATTCATGATTTGTTAGAAAATTTACTAGGTAGAAATAGCTTGAGGGAATCTTTATTTTGAAGCCAGTCCCAAATAAAGCGGACCACTAAGGAAGAAATTGTATAACAGTGTGCATATGCACAAAGTATTGGAATAGAGGTCCTTTTTACTAAGCTGTGGGGAAAAGGCCGGAGACGTTTTCCCACATGCCAGGGCACTAGTTCCAGATTAGCGAGTGGTAAGCATTTTAGGCCATTTTCCCCATGTGCCAGGGCACCACATTGGACCATTTTTCCCACATGCCAGGGTACTAGTTTTTTGTTTTTTTTTTTGTTACATTTGTACCCCACGCTTTCCCACTCATGGCAGGCTCAATGCGGCTTACATGGGGCAATGGAGGGTTAAGTGACTTGCCCAGAGTCACAAGGAGCTGCCTGAGCCTGAAGTGGGAATCGAACTCAGTTCCCCAGGACCAAAGTCCACCACCCTAACCACTAGGCCACTCCTCCACTGTTGCTACTATTTGAGATTCTACATGGAATGTTACAACATTCCATGTAGAAGTCGGCCCTTGCAGATCACCAATGTGGCCGCGCAGGCTTCTACATGGAATGTTGCTAGTGGAATAGCAACATTCCATGTAGAATCTCCAATAGTAGCAACATTCCATGTAGAATCTCCAATAGTATCTATTTTATTTTTGTTACATTTGTACCCTGCTTTTTTTCCCACTCCTGGCAGGCTCAATGCGGCTTACATGGGGCAATGGAGGGTTAAGTGGCTTGCCCAGAGTCACAAGGAGCTGCCTGTGCCTGAAGTGGGAATTGAACTCAGTTCCTCAGGACCAAAGTCCACCACCCTAACCACTAGGCCACTCCTCCAGTAAACCCACATTGGGTCATTTTTCCCACATGCCAGGGCACTAGTTCTGGATTAGCAAGCGATAAACCCATGTTGGGTTTACCACCGTTTTGTAAAATACCCCCCGTTTTCTCTGTGCAGACTTTGGCCAAGACACAAGGGAACCATCAATGCAGTCACACAACGAAAAAGTGTAGTCAGCCATAAGAAGAGGATAAGGACACAATGGGGGTCTTTGACAAAGTGGCGGTAAACCCAATGCGAGTTTACTGCTCGCTAATCCAGAGCTACCACCAGGGTAGTTCCATCTGGAGCACACACCATTTCCAGCACTCCGGAAATTTTCTTTTTTTTCTGTAGCACGGCACTAAACCAGCAGTAATTGGGCATCACCGTGTTCTGTCCAGTTACCACCGGGTTACCATGGGAACCCTTATCGCCACCTCAATGGGTGGTGGTAAGTGCTCCCACCACATGGCCCTTTTTTTTGGGGGGGGGGGGGACATTTTACCTGCTGCGGTAAAAAGGGTCCTGGCACACAGGTAAAACAGCTCGCTCCGCTACCACAGTGCCCTTTTTCCCGCAGTTTATTAAAAGGACCCCTGAAGAGCACAGGTACAAATCAAAGTAGGGTATACACAAAAGTAGCACACATGAGTTGGCTTGTTGGGCAGACTGGATGCACCGTGCAGGTCTTTTTCTGCCGTCATCTACTATGTTACTATGTTAATATTTATTCAAAGACCTTTCAGCTGTATGCCTGGATCAGGGGTTGTAAATAGGTCTCAATATCAAATTATTTCTCAGATCATCTAATCAAAACCTACATGACAGAGACTGGACAGGATTACAAATTTTTTTTTCACAGAAGATAATTTTGAGGTACAGAAGGGATCTCTATCCAAAAACAGTCTGAACGGCTCTGTGGAAAAAGAGACTTGAGAAGTCTAGCATGACAGTGGCAGGTGGAAACAGGCACATATGCCTGGTGAGTGACCCAAATGCTTCTAGAAAGGTTGCTGGGGTACTGTTTCCATGCACGTGGATTCAGAGTGTTGCTCGTCCTTGGAGAATATCAATTATTTGCTTACCAAAATAGTCCAACTAGAACAAATCCAAACTCCTTTGAGTTAAATGTCATTATTGTTATTTTTTTTTTCTGGATTTCAACATCGGTCATTCATCTTACCATATGGCAGTACAACAAAAAGTATAAGGTAACCTGTGGCATCCTTGTAGGAATAATGCAAAAAAAGATGACTAAGAAATCAATAGTAGGAAACAATGGGAGAGGAAAAGTATTGTTCCTCACCTGCGAACAGGTGTTTTCCATAAAAGCAGGATTGATCAGGCATATAAGTAGGTGATATCACAGTAAACAGCCACTATAGGACTGCTCTCCCAGAACTTAACTGTAAAGTTCTGAGCTCCTGCCAAACTCAGTCTCAACTAGCTTTAAAACTCTAAAAGTAATGCAACTTTCAGGGAGATGGGAAGGATTGCATGCCTGATTAACACTGTATTCTACAGAAAACACTCATTACAGAAGAGCAGCATCTGCAGCTCCTTCCAAACGCAGAGGCAGATGCATCAAGCAAACGTTAAAAAATCTAAATCGTTAAAGTCCCTAACGATTTAAAAAAAACGAATGCACCAAAAAAAACGTCACACACATGCTCGGATCGGTATTGAAAAGTACAATGTATCAAAGAATTGTAATCCACGTCGGTAACCGGCCCCTAAAGCATGCGCAGAGCAGCCAAGCGTTATGTTAGCTGCTCTGCGCATGCCACAAACAGTCAAAACACAAGCACGTGGCTCCCAAATCAAAACAAAAATAAAAAAAGGGTCGGGAGGAGGCAAAGGTGCTCGTGACCTATGTAGGTTACTGACATCAGACGGGGGCGGGCCCAGGAGAGAGAGACGCGCGACCGAAGCTGGGCGAAGACAGGCATCAGCTTTTCTTCTTGCCCGTGCAGCGCCTTCGGACAGAGGAGAGAGGCGCTGCACGGGCCCAGTAAGAGGGAGGGGGGGAATGGCGGCGACCCCAAGAGGGGGCGGGGCACAGGGCGAAGGATGTCATGAGGCGGAGCTGAGGGGAGACAGAGTAGTGAGGAAGGGAGGGGGGCCGGGGCTGCTAAATGTATGTTTTGCTTTTTTATTTATAATGCAGGGGATAACGGCGACCTCGGGCGGGGGGGGGGGGGGGGAGGACGGCCATACAGGACGCTCCTCCGAGCGCCTTTGCCCCCTCCCGATTCTTTTTTTTTATTTTTGTTGGGTAAGGCTCAAACATGCTCTGGATACACAAACACTACATTGATGTGGTTTATGACACGTTTTCTTTAAGCTTAAACACAGCTCTTTTGGACATATGTAATGCTACGTCCTTTTGACCAATCACAGCGCTTTTAGCTCTGCTAATGCGCTGGGATTGGCTCACAGTTTGTTTGTTTTTCACTTTACGATTTTCCTGGTACAGACCTCTCGTTAGATTTCCTGCCTTTTTCCTGCGTAAAGGCAATCGTAAAAGGTTAGTGCATCTCATTTCAATGGGGTTTGTACACAAATTGCTCATTCCGTTTTCGTTAGCTGCTAGCTTCCTCGGTAAAAGCCCTTTGATGCATGCAACGGATCAAAATTTCCTCGTTGGAGAGTCGTTAAATGCCCATTAAGGTTTAGTGCATCTGCCTCTCAGTCTCAACTAGCTTTAAAACTCTAAAAGTAATGCAACTTTCAGGGAGATGGGAAGGATTGCATGCCTGATCAACTCTGCATTCTACAAAAAAAAACACTCATTACAGAAGTGCAACAATGCTTTTTCTGTCATCAAGGTGGACTGAGCCAGGCACACACGCGTAGGACTCCTAAGTTTAAAGCTACTCAACTTTACCTTTATTGTTCATCTTCCAAGAGAAGCATGCACATCAGGAAAAAAAAAGATGCGCGAGTTGACATTTTACACCAACAGACTAATCAGCACAGCCAAAATGCACACCCTTATTGTGGACTGGTCCAAGCAGTAATGTGATATAAATGTATAAAACAAGGACTAGATAGGTGGTTAAAACATGATATCCAGTGAAGTAGACTTCAGAAGATTGATGGCACCTCCAGTGTCTTTGATTTGATGAGATTTCACTTCAGAGGTGAGAGTCATCCTAGTATGTTCATAACAGAATCTGACACACCACCCAATTAGTTGAAGTTATTCTGGTGACTGGAACACCAATTACTATTGGAATCAAAGGAGACAACAGTTGCACAAACTTTGATAGATTCAGCTCTTCGGGGTTTGTAAGCAAGAGCCTGTTTATAGTTCAAAGTGTGAAGGGCTTTCTTATATGAATTCTTATGAGGCTCTGGGCTGAAGGAAGAGCTATTTCCTTGCTAAAGCCTGTTATAAGTTTTAGTTTAAAATTTTTTGGATGAGTTTAGAGAACTATGTTGTTAGTGAAACTGAGTGTAAGACTCACAAGTAACTAGATCTTGAATCACACTCATTTTCTGAGGTAACTGCCACTGGGAGTAATTTCCATGTGAGATACTTGAGATTCCAGCAACTCAATTGATAGCCACTTAAAGGATGTAAGGATGATTGATGAGGAGCTGCCAACTGGACTTCAATCAGGTTCCTTTAGTGAGATGGAAAACAATCATTGTCAAGCCAAAATATTCCAGTGGAGTGAAGGAAACACATTTCATGAAGTTGTTGTTAGACATCTACTACTGCAGACTATTTCATAACTGAAGGATGAAGTTTAGTGGACAAAGATTGGTACACAGTTTCCATCAAAACTTGAGATGACCTCTGAGACTTCATTTTCAGATGAGCAACTGCAACAGTAACATTTGTAAATAGGCTATGGTTGTGAATTTCATTTAAGTCTATATAGGGACAGAAACACCATGGACCGACCACTACAAACTAAACCTATCACTAAAATGACAGAAGAAGGTCTTATACCGCACACAAGAACACACAACAACCTACAGCACCAGAGGCCAAATAGACCATGAAACATTCTGGTCACAGATATACAATAACAAATGGACTCCACACACTATCTCACAGAATGGGATAAAAGATGCAGGATGCATACTAGACGAAATAGCGTCCTTACGAACAAGTACCTCACGTAGGCATAACTCTATACCATGGTTCAACGATGAATACCATGGTTCAACGATGAATTGAAAAAATTAAAAACACAATCCAGGAAACTCGAACGAACATGGAAAAAAAATAAAATGAACACACACTCAATGTATGGAAACAGATACAAAGAAAATACAAATACGCTACAAGACAAACCAAAAGGACATACTACAAAACTAAAATAGAGCCTGACTACAAAGACACAAAGAAACTATACCAACTCATGAACAAACTACTAGACACTACAGCGGAATCCCATCTGCAGACAAACTCGCTAAATACTTCAATGAAAAAATTACAAACCTACGCAACACACTACCTCAAGATAATACCGACACCGAAAACTTCATCAATCATGGACCCAAACCCTGGAGTATACCCAGCTGACCGCACTTGGTCAAATTTCACGCTACTCACCGTCGAAACAGTTGCCCAGGCAATCAAAAGGTTCTCCAGCACTCACTGGAAACTGGATACCTGCCCCAGCTACCTACTAAAATCCGCCCCTGACCACTTCATAACTGACCTCACATCCCACCTAAACTTCATGCTTCAACAAGGTTTCTTCCCTAAGGAATATGGCAACATCCTACTCACCCCTGTCCCAAAAGATACCAAGAAAAAAAACAAACTCGCCAACTACCGCCCAGTTGCATATGTCCCACTAGCAATCAAACTGATGGAGAGCATGGTGACCAAACAGCTTACTGACTACATGGACAAGTTCTCAATACTACACGAATCACAATTGGGATTTCGCCCCCTCCATAGTACCGAAACCGTGCTAGTCACTCTCCTGGCCAAATTCAAGCAGGAAATAACTATAGGCAAAAGCATACTTCTCCTCCAATTCGATATCGAGCGCATTCAACATGGTAAACCACAATATACTACTAAGACTCTTAGACTACTTCAGGATTGGTGAAAATATACTTAGCTGGATCAAGGGTTTTCTAACCACCAGAACATACCAAGTGAAATCAAATCCAACATAACTCCACCATGGAAAGCAGACTGCAGAATACCTCAAGGATCACCACTACCCAATACTTTTCAACATAATGATGATCCCACTGGCCGTCCTTATCAAAACAAGGCCTCAACCCGTTCATCTACGCAGACGATGTCACAATATACATTCCCTTCAGACATGATCTGACAGAAATCATCAATGAAATTAAGCTTGGTTTGCACACCATGAACTCATGGGCAAATTCTTTTCAACTTAAACTGAACACTGAAAAAACACATTGCCTCATCCTATCATCTCAACACAACACAACACTACAAACTCACAACCATAATCACCCCAGACCGCATCCTCCTTATTTCAGATAGTCTGAAAATATTCGGTGTAACAATCGACCGCAACCTCACACTCGAGAGCCAAGTGAACTCCACAACAAATAAAATGTTCCACTCAATGTGGAAACTTCAACGAGTAAAACCTTTCTTCCGAGGGAAATATTTTGTAACCTAATGCAATCAATGGTACTAAGCCATGCAGACTACTGCAACGGAATCTATGCGGGATGTAAAGAACAACTCACAAAGAAACTCCAGACCGCTCAAAACACAGCAGCCAGGCTGATATTTGGAAAAACGCTATTCGAAAGTGCCAAACCCCTCTGAGAAAAACTGCACTGGCTTCCAATCAAAGAACGTATTACCTTCAAAATCTGAACCCTGGTCCACAAAATTATCTACGGCGAAGTCCCAGGATACATGACAGACCTCATAGGCCTACCTCACAGAAACATAACCAGATCATCTCAAAACATACCTAAACCTCCACTACCCAAACTGCAAATGACTCAAATACAAAGCAACCTATGCATCCAGCTTCTCCTACATAAGCACACAACTATGGAACGCACTGCCAAAAGCTGTGAAAACAACCTACGACCACCTAAACTTCAGGAAATTACTAAAAACCAACCTGTTCAAAAAGGCATACCCCACCGACCCAACATAAATGCCTACACTCTGCAACACAGCAAAACCAAAGTTCATAATGGACACTATGGGGCTCATTTTCAAAGCACTTAGACTTACAAAGTTCCATAGGTTACTATGGAACTTTGTAAGTCTATGTGCTTTGAAAATACACCTCTATATAACCTTTCCTCTTCGATCCCTATTGTACCTGAAACACATGACCCTTTATCCGACCATATCACCTTGTATTTGTTTCTCTACCGGACTTGGTGAACGCCTTTACGGTACAATGTAAGCCACATTGAGCCTGCAAATAGGTGGGAAAATGTGGGATACAAATATAACAAATAAATAAATATAAAACAGATTTGCAGCATCGAGTGTAGTCTTAAGTTGCAAATATGCACATGCCTGTACTGAGCACAAACACACAGGCAGTTTGTAGGATGCAGATTTGACTACTGGAAATTTGTGACCAAGCCTAGACTCTGAAAAAGCAAACTACCCTGTCTCTGAGGACTAACACATGGTTCTTTGAATATGCTACCAGAAGTAGATTCATAGGGTGGGGTGGGGGGGGGGGGGGGGGGGGGGGGGGGGGGGGGGGGGGGGTGGGGGGGGGGGGGGGGGGGAACCACATGGCCTAGCATGTGAAGATGTGCAGCTGCAACCCCAAGGCAGTTGGTGAAAAAGTGTGGAGAAGCCGATGGAAGTCCAAAAAGCTAGTAGTCTTCACAGTTAACACAGTAAATGAAGGCCAAGACATGCATGATCCATTCAGTCCGCCCCAACAAGGTGGCCACAGCCACGCCCGCCACTCTGTGCAGGTCCAAGTTACCCATACTTAAATGCTGGTTGTCAAGTGTACACCATGCTAACCACATAGTTAGAACAACATAGTAACATAGTAGATGACGGCAGAAAAAGACCTGCATGGTCCACACAGTCTGCCCAACAAGATAAACTCATATGTGCTACTTTTGTGTATACCCTACCTTGATTTGTACCTGTCCTCTTCAGGGCACAGACCGTATAAGTCTTGCCCAGCACTATCCCCGTCTCCCAACCACCAGCCCCGCCTCTGGCACAGACCGTATAAGTCTGCCCCAGTACTATCCCGCCTCCCAACCACCAGTTCCGCCTCCCACCACCGGCTCTGGCACAGCCATATAAGTCTGGCCAGCACTATCCCCGCCTCCCAACCACCAAACATGATGAGTATGTTATGTGGTTATAACCAAGACTCCAAGTATTGCAAGACAGTATTCCACTTACCAGTTTGTTCCACCCCTCCCCCCCCCCCCCCCCCCCCAAGCAACACAGCATCGCACTCACAGCATGTTGACAAAGTAATGTAAAACACTGGAGTTGCTGATGCTTCACCTATCTTTTGCTATTTGCGGGACACAGACCATAAAAGCTTGTCCAGCATCAGCCTCAGTTCCCCCATGCTGGATTTGGCTAGTCTCTTTCAGTCTTTTGCCATTTGCAGGACACAGACAGTAGAAATCTGTCCAGCATCAGCCTCAGGTCCCCCAATGCTAGAGAGCTGGAGATAATATACACAGCATGGATGGATTGGGATGAGAGAATAAGCATCTGAGAGACAACATTCAAATTCAGATTTAGAAAAGCTAGGATGGAGGAAAAAGTGCTTACTTTGAATTATTTACAGAGAAGAGAGAGGCTGAGATCCTTGTTGGCCAGGATAGAGTTTAGGCCTCCTGTTTTCCTGGTAATCAGGAAGTACCTGGAATAGAAGCCTTGGTACTTTTTTTTTTGGACAAACACTGCTATGACATTGAAGTCTAGAAGATGACGATGCATAGGAAAAACTTCAGTTGCTAGCCTGTCTGCTCTATGCTGAGGACCCAGGAAACCATAGTAATTTGCTCCCACAACACAAGGAAAAAGTGAACCCAACCCCCTGCAGGTAGGGCCAAGTACACACTGACTGTGCCAGGGGATTCGAGTCAAGAAATAAAGCTGTAAGACTAATCTTATTTTTCTTTTATTTATAGTATGGTCCGCTATAAAGCCTGAAGCAACGATTTAGCGAAACGCTGACCACCGTTGGAAGGACCATCTTTCTCTACTAAGGCTGCCTGTCAGAATGCACATCAAGCCAGAGAAGGAATACAGATAAGTTTTTGAACTTTTGACTTTTATTATTTTTTCTCTAGATTAACGGAAGGTTTTTTTTTTTTAAATGCAAATGAGCTGATTGCCCAATAAGTCTATTCATTCATAGCACTGTTTATAGGCTAGGCTCAAAGGCTTTTTCTTTCCATTGAACTATTAAGTCTTGGTATCAATTACTTTGAAGTGTGTTAACAATATGTAATCTCCCAATATATGTTACTGTGGGGGGGGGGGGGGGGGGGGGGGGGGGAAGGAGCTGGTTGAAAGGGAGAGTGAGAGCCCAGCCCCAAGGGGAGTATTTATGGGAAAGTTGCTGAGAGAAATTGTGGGGTAGATGGATAGGAGATGTCATATAGGGGTGGAGTTAGGAATAGCACAGGGTCTGCCTGCCATGACCCATAAGGAGAGAAGTCCTGGATAGGCTGAATAAGGAGGAGGTTTCTGCCAACTAAAACATTAACTGTGAAGGGAGAGGAGTGAACCGGGTGGGTAGAAGGGTTAACCAGCCCAGCAGCAGAACAGGAAAGAGCATGTTTGGTACCAGAGGCAGCAGCTCAAAGAAGTGCACCTTTGGAGGAAGGACAGGTAGGTCTGGTCCTAAGTGGGTCCAGCAACCGGAATAAAACTCAGCGGGACAGCTACAAGCACAACCTTGGATTATTCTGCCCAAAAGGATGGGAACTGGACTGGTGGAGCTGTAAATATGTACGTACCTTAGGATTTATAAATACACTATTAAATTACACCAAGAGTTTTGAACTGGCACTTACACCTCTCATTCAGCACACTAATTGTTTGGATACAAATTAAACTGTTTGATACTGAGTGAACTGTTACCAGAGAATATAAAGTTTGGATAAACGGCCTGTTGCAGCATTCAATTAAAGTTTACAGTTATTCATAAAGCCTGGTGTGGAGAATATTCTTTGGAGTGAGAGTCAAGTTAATTGTGCACCTGGACTAATAAAGAAATCTAAATAAAGTGTGGCTTAAAACTCTACAGCCTACTGGAGTACGTCTGGCCCCAGCCTGCGCCCAGCTCAGTAAGAAATAAAACTTTTGCTGTGACCCTGGTTCAGGTGCTGACCCAGAGAGCTAGCTGGTGCCCGGAACTTTATGGTGAGGGAAGAGAAAAACTATTTTGGGAAAGTATTGATTGAAGCATATGTGCACATCCCAAGCTTCCTTGAAGTTGTACTTTCTTTCCTCTACCAACTCTACTGGGAGACCATTCAGTGCACTTACCATTATTTTTAAAGGCCTAAGCTAAACATATAATTTACACAGATAATGGTTGAAAATTGCCTGCCCTGCACCAACCTTATGTGGATAGTATCGGGCCATTTGGCAATTTAAATGATCCAATACTATCTAAGTTTCAAAATCTACAGATAGGCAAATTATACATTTACTGCCTACCAGTTAATATATAATTTGCTTTGAATATCAGCTCATTTGCTATTATATTTAAATCTTTCTTTGGTTTGACCGTCCTTCTTACTCCGGGACTTGAACTGATATGCTGCAAACTAAGTGATACTAGTTTTTCTGGAACTGTTGGCTTGATATTAGTTTACCACCCTCTAGTAGACTGGAATGCAGTTTACGAACTATATGAATTTCTCCTTTCTCAATCATTTTGTTTGACCTCTCTGTTGGTACTTAGAGATATTAATCTCCAATTTAGAGGATGACACTGATTCTAATGTGACTTGCTTTAAGACTCTTATCACTTGGCTTATCATTAATTTCCACTAAACCTACTCATAAAAAATATCATTGCTTAGATTTTATAGTTTCTTCCCAAGATAATATTGTTAATTCATCTATATTTGATGTTGAATGCCTTCCATACCATGGTCAGATTTTTTTTTTAATTGAATTTTATATTTTCACTTAAATCTCAGGTTGACAATTCATCATTATGTTATAAAACTACAAGAAAACATATAGATGCTGATCAATTTTGGCGGTTAATTATTCAATTAGTTTTTCACTTTTCCATTCCTCAGACTGCATATGATAACTGGCATAAATCCCTATCTACAACTAGAGACACTCTACCCCATTGGTGAAAAAAGTTATCTGTCTCATAAGGCCGAACAGTTTTCCCAAGCAGTGCTAAAATCAAAATGCTGAAGATTAGATCATTGGTGTCATTCTCATAATGAATATCAAAATTTGAGTGGAAGTCGACAATAAAAATTTATAAAGCTGCAATTTACAAGGCTAAAAAATTATATTTTCCATCTTTAATAACAAAAATCATTGCCCAAGACAAGCATCCTTCTGCTTTATCTTTGGCTACTTATTTTTCAGACAAAATTTCTAAAATTAGAGCTTTCCCCCTATATGGAAGGGCTGTTATTGATTTGTCTGTTCTAGCCACCTAAGATGTTCAAGACCTTCCTATTCATAGACTTTGGGATTCATCAACTACTTCTTTGTGCATGCTGGACAGTTGACCTCCTTACAATCATCCCCTTCTGTGATAATTGAGTGGCTCACCTCATTTTTAAATTCCTTGTTTGGATTTGGTCAATATCCTCGATGCGTAAGAAACATTCTTACACCCATACTCAAAAAACGTAGATGCTGACTCTAATTTCTCTGCCAATTTTTGACCCGATTGCTAGCACTCCTCTAATTTCTAAATTATCAGAAACTATTGTAACTACTTTATTGTCATCTTATTTGGATACATTTGTCTTATCCCACTTCAATTCGGATTCACAGCATTTCACAGAACTAAATCTGCATTATTAGCTTTGATATCTGATGCTAAATACCTCATAGCAAAAGGAAGAGAGTCATTATTGCTACAATTTGACTTAACTGCTGCTTTTGATATGGTAGATCATGAGATTTTATTGTACAAACTGAGTCTGCTTGGAATTTGAGGTAGAGTTTCCCAGTGGTTTTGGTGACTTTTGTCTGACAGTATACTGTTAAAATGAATTTTCTGCTCCCTGGACACCACCGTACAGAGTCCCACAGGGGACCCCATTATCACTGGAAGTATTTTGACAAATATAATTTTACTATTCTAGTATAAACATGTATTTTAAGTCATTTAGATTATTGTAATGCCTTGTATGCCTCTCCTACACAAAAACTTTCTTTCAAATTAGTTATTGCAGAATAAGGCAGCCAAGCTTATATTGGGTTTGAAGAGATATGATAGCTTAAAGCTGCTCTAGCTACCTTACATTGGCTTACTATTCTGCCTAGGATTATGTTTAAACTAGCATGTTTAATTTTTAAAATATTCGACGATTCTGCACCAGAATATTTTCTTAAATTACTTTCTTTTCCTCATATTCATGGACACTTGACAGTCAGAGATCCATTTCATCTTCTACTGCCTTCCTTAATGGCATTAGATATAAACAGATTTTGGTATCATCGTTCTGTTAGCAAGCTTCTCAATTTGGGCTTTCTTTACCCCAGGCATTATGTGGTTTAATAATTATTTATCTTTCAGAAAACCATTGAAAACTTATTTAAACACTATGTTTTAATTCAACCTCTTTTTTGGTTTTTGATTGTTAAACCACTTTGAACCTCTAAACAGGTTAGAGGGAGTTAGCGGTAAACAAGAAAAACATCACATCACATTTACTGAGGTATTTGTATCTATCACTGTGTACTGCTTTTATTGATTTCTACAATCTATTTAACACCATGGTAATTTGTATGCCATTTCTTTACTGCATCCAAAATAAATTTTGTAATGGCTTCTGCATTAGGAAACTGCTTGCTGAGCTTACTAGATACACTGTGTGAATGATGAAAAGACAAGCTAAGAATAAAATGCAATTTTTTAACAAAAGGCAAAAATATAAATCAGAAAATGGAAGATCAATTTTTATTATTTTTTTTGTTTTTACTACCTGCATACAAAAACATATTGCACATCAAACAACCAAAACAAAAATAAAAATTACTCTACTAAGGACTCTAACATATGTAGTTTATACAGAATAAACTTTCTGGAAATTGATCTTTTCAGTAGTTTGGATTATGTCTTGATGGACATGACTTAAGTTCTGCTTAGTGTTTTAACTAAAGCTATGTTTGATTTTTAAATACTGTACAGTTTAATAAATAAACCAAACAAAGCCCCAATATAGAACAGTCACTGCCAAAATCTTCCAATATCCCTGCAGATGAGAATTTAACAAATGTATTCCAGTGGTCTGCAGCTTTTCATCTACACACAGCATTTAAAAAGACATGTATTAAAACAGACCAGTTTCCAGACCAAACTAAATGGAGAAACTACAATTCAGTGCAAAATATTTAGACTGCATTTCTTTCTGGTTTTCTTCCCTCATGTGAAGAAGTGGTTGCATATTATTAAAAATGTAACAAAAAGCAGCTAATGCTTTCAATAAAGAATATTATGTAGGGACTCCCCTCATTTGCCGTATTTTGAAAACAAAATAGCAATTCCTATAGCCAGCAGTTTCTTTTTTTTTTTTTTTTAATTACATATACTATCTCAAGGCACATCTGATGATGTATTTAAAACACAGTAGGTGTCAACTTATGTTTAACATATGATTTCTTCAGGATCCCTCCTGTTTGTTTCCCGAAATGGAGGAACTGAAAGTGCGGTGTAAAGACTGGCGATCCTCACTCTATCTTTGGCAAGCTTGGACAAGCACTATTGTAAAATGTAATGTAAAAGAACTGTAAACTAGGAACATCAGTTTATGAAACACCATTTATTATGGCTTCTTGGTTGTTTCCATCATCTTTAAAGGTAGTTGCCACACTTCGTTCTTGAGGACTGGACTGGGGTTTGGATGCTTCATCACCAGAACCACTGATGGGGCCATTACTGGCCTTTTCTGAAGGGCCATGTTCTTCAATGACATCTTTTGCCTTCACAATAGAAAAAAAAGTTTGTTAGTTATTGAAAATCCTTTGTTCTTCTACAGTTCAAATACATTTTTAGAAAATATGCCACCACCACAAAAAAAAGAATACTATCAATACAGGGAAGTAAGGGCATCCCAAATAGAGAGGTTGCAGCAAAGTCAAAGTAAGCCAGGTGCCTAAAGGAAGAATAGGCACGAGTAAAGACTGCAAATTATCCCTTGTAACTGCTAGCTTGTACATTGAAAAAAGTATACATACACACACCATCTGTATACATTGAAACCTAAAAAATAAGATAGGAGAAAGCATGTGAACAGCTAGACTGTGTGGTCTTTTTCTCTACTTTGACCTGTCATAAAAATGACTTTGAAATTCTGCAAACAAGTCCAATGACTGATGACTGGACTGCTGCAGCCCCGTTACAGGTTAATACACGGTGAATTGAGCATTGACATCTGTGCACTCATATTAGCTGCATGGCTATACCATAGTGGTTGCTGAATATATGCTCTCTCAGCTTTAGGTCAGTTTGCTGCAGAAGTGTAGGGCCCTTAGGTCTAGGACAGAATGCATCCCCCTGGCTTTCACTGGCAAAGGGAAGGACCTGGAATAGAATCCGATACCTCTTCTCCTGGTTGTATGGATTCGACCACATGGGTCTTCAGAATGGCAGTGTGCGCCTCCACAAGGAGCCGCTTGAGCTGAGAGCAGATGTGAGTTGCTGTCAGCAGGCAAATCACTGGCCTTTGGCCTGACCTGAAAACTGCAGCTTCCCCCCCGACCAGTAGGTCAACCAGGACAGTTACTGGCACTACAGCTATGCTCCCCTGAAGCCAGTGGGAAAGGTGAGAACAAATGTGCTGGGGTTCAGTCCACTGAGGCTAGCGACGGTGGCATACCCACATCTCTGCGCATAGCAGGGACCCCTCCATGACCTGCCAAAAAAAACCTCTTACAGGAGGTAGTTGCAGAAGGCATCCAGGAGGACAGGGTGTCAATGGCATCTCTGTATTTTTGATGAGGACAGTAACCCCTTCCATCTGCTCTACAAAAAGTGTTTGCACATGGCATTGACCAGTCTCCATTGAAACTACAAGTCAGACACTCAGTCACACTGTGGGCATAGATTCTGGAAGAGACAGTGAAAGTGTTGTAAGAGCCCATTACTAACATGTGCCACACCCTCTGCAGCTCGACCAACCGGCAAAGCGACTCGACACGTTCTGCTGGGAGATAGAGTGTAACACATACCAGGTCCTATAAGAACACACTCGTGGTGGCACATTTGGCGCCCAAATGAATCCTGGGGTCTAGCATCCCTGCCTGGGGACACCAAAGCATAGTTCCTAGAACTCCTGGCTCTCTTGATAATGGATTCAACCACCATAGAGTGATGGGGCAACTGGGACCTATGAAAGTCAGAGGAGTTCCGAATTCAGTGCATGGAGGTGAACCCCATGGGGAGGAGCGGAGCTGACAGAGGGGACTCCCAATTCCGCACAAGATCATCAGGTAAGAGCGGCGGAGCAGGAATGTGACAGCCCCTCTAGAAGGAGACTTGTAGTCAAGGACCTTCAAAGAGCTGAACCCTGAGTTAATGATCCACCTCCAAAGGAATCGGAATGGCAACCACCAAGTCCTCGACAAAAGAAGGGAAGGAAAGGCTCGTACATGGAGATGTCCTCTGCTCCTGTGGTCAGCCCTCTGTCTTTCCACAGCAACAGTCAACATGACAGGAGCATGTTCTGACCATGTTTTGGGATGTATATCCACTGCCTGAGTTTATTTGCGAGCTATAGAATCTCCCAACCATATATAAATTCTTCAGTAGATATTATATATAACCGAATAGTAAGTATAGTCCCACTCACCCAAATGGTTGTCTCTCCATAGGTCCCAAAGGCCCCATTGCATTATAAAATGTTGCAGTTTAAGCCTATTAATTTTTACATAACATATCTTTGTAGCAGTGTTATCAAAATGGTATTACTAGTGAGATTAAAATCTCGCCCTATTAGTATGGTGCCCTCCATATGTTTAGTCAATAGACAAATGATCAAAAAAGTCCCCTTACTCTTGATTGGGTGCATAGCGGTTCAAAAAAAAATCTTCATAAGCCCACTACCAATAGGGCAAACCGGTCCTCCTAATCAAGGATAGTCTTCTGGTCCTGCCAAGAGTGGGCTCTACTTTATAAGACAAAAGGGGTGGGTATTTTATTATGGACGAGGTTGGAAGCTATAAGCACTTCTGAGTATTTTGTGTGTGAAAGAAAGCATTCATGTTTTATTGAAAGGTGGGCTTCCTGAATAAACAGTACATCTGCCCTCAATTATGTTGCTTCTTTAAAGAGCAACTGCCACTTGATTGGTGTATTTAATCCCCTATCATTTAGGGACATACATATCAGATCTACTGTAGAATCTCATAAGGAGTAGTTGTTGTATCTTTGAGCATACCAACAGAGTATTTCTTATCTAAATGTATTTGAGAACTACAACACAACGAAGAACACAAACTTCATTCCTTCTCATCCCCCCCCCCCCCCCCACCCCACAGAACCCATTCCCTTCCCCCTCCTCTACTTTCCCATCATAACAATTGAGGTGAGTGCGCTGATCATGGCACGCCCAAATGTTAGGAAGTGTGCACTACATACATCACCTCTAATCCTTATTATATTATAGCATATACCCCCACTGTTACAAACAAAAAAAATTATGGTCAATAGCATGTCAAACATCACTTCAGGGAACCCCCCTCACTCAGGTAACAGAAATCCTCTGCACTCCTTCACTGCTGTAAACCTCTTCATATGCCTCAAAGTTCTTAGGTGGTCCCAAACCCTGGTAGCTGTGCCCCTGATGTCCGTTGCGTTAACCAGTCTTTCCCATGAGTAACTCTTTACTTCTTGGGATGAGTTTGACGTATTACTACAGCTTTAGCAATAACGGCTCTCTCAGGCATCAATGATAGGCCGCAGGGTCTGGAAGTACCTTGTGTGTCATCCAAAGTTTTTATAAGATATGACTTCCCTTCCAGCTAAAAGGTTGACTCTCTCCTTACTTCGAGAAGGTAAATCTTATCCCAGTCTCGGCGGCCATTTTGAATCTTGCCGAGACCGTCAGGCTGCATACAGGAGGACGGAGAGCAGCGCGCTGGGCAGGAAAGAGGGGGCTCTTTCCTGCCCTGACGTCACTAGACCACCAGGGAAGATCGCGTGACGCGAGTAGGGAGAAGTGGTGAAAGGGCCGGGGGGAGGCCGATCCCGAACTCGGGGGGAGGGCGGGAGGGAGGGAAATCGCTACCTTCGGACTATAAGACGCACCCCCCATTTTCCTCCCAAATTTGGGGGAAAAAAGTGCGTCTTACAGTCCGAAAAATACGGTAAGTAAATATATAGTGCCACACGTTTCTACTTTCAAGTTCCTCAACTATTTTAAAAATTCAGAACAGTAACAACTGACAGGTGGAGATGTTCAAAAGTCATTTAACATTCGTGTATGTGAACAGTCACTGCTGAACTTACTGAACATGGAACAGCAATTAATGCTATAGGAAATCACATGCAAATGAGATCGCGGAAAGTATACGTGCAGCCCGGTGGAGACAGCGCCTACCACATGCACAAAATGGTCTCACAGTAAGCATCGATGTTCAGCACATGCCCAAGAAAAAAAAATAACAGAATAGTAACAACTGCCGCTGCAAAGTCTTATAGCGAGAGAAAATGATACCAACAGCCTTTGCGGTAGTCTCCTGCCATAAATTTTTTCATGCTCCATAGAAAGATGTCACATGTGTGCATCAACTTTTGTCATATGCATTCATGATGATTAAATGAGTTTATTTATTGTTCCACGACACTGCAATGTGCGGAACACACACACATAATATACACACAAGGTACATTTCCCCACAGACCATACACGGACAGCGATGGGAGAGCATATACATATAAATACATGCAGATCTCATATTTTACACTCATGACACATTTCCCACACACGTGCATGCAGATACTATTTAAAAAAATGCTAGCAAACCGCTCCACCAAGAAGTTGCCCTCATGCAACGACAGCTCAGACCTGCTGGAAAATTTTGAACATTACAGGTAGATGCTTCTTTCTGTGCTTTGCTCAGAAACATCTGTGCATCACATGCAATGCTCATTTTAATACAAATGAGCTCGTTTTTATAGATTTGCATAGCGTTTTTGTTCACTCTGATCAGTTAAAAACAGTGCCAGAAAGCCTTTGTACATTAGGCACACAATAACGTGTGTGCTAAACTGGCTAAAACGGTCTAAATGAAATGTTGCAAGCTCGGTTTCCTTTGAGCATTTCCCCCTGAGAATTTAAAATGTATCACATGCCACGCGACTTATGCACTCCGCTAAAAATAAAATGAAAAGTACAGACCAGAATCATGCAAGTCCTTCAGCTGGTCCCCCCTCCCCCCAATTATCCAAACTCAACTAAAAAAGCCATTAACAGCAAGGATTAAACACATACAAAGTTCATCCTGAACCCCAGAATAGCTCAAAGGAAAACTCATTCCTGCCCCTCTACCATGCAGCTACTGCTGTCGACTTCCTGTTAAATCAACAGCCAGGTTCAGAAACCCCATGGAGTCCCATGTACCTGGCCCGCTGCCCCATGCCATCACCAGCTATTTCATAGGCTGCCAGTGGATATCCTAGCCTAGCTCTGATGTGCTCTTCCTCCCATTCCCTATGTCTCCTCCTTTCTTTGACATCCCAAACTAATTTTTTTTAAACAGAACATGCCTTACAAAGGGGAGCTCTGCCCCACATTCCCACAGATCTCTTTAGAAAATTCTAGTGAGAAAGGATGCCCAAGGTAACTAACTGTGTCCTGTCCAAAAAAAAAAAAATCCTTTTCACTGCAAACCATTCACTCAAACTTTGGTTCTATTCACTGACTATAGCATGATGCATTATATGGAATTCTTATTATTTTAGAAATATAAAATGTTCCTATATGCACTGACTTCAATTTTTTTCCCTCTGAGGGGAAAAGGATACCAATATATAGAGAAATAAACTTTAAAGGTTCATTAACTTAGGTATTATCTTACTTCCAACTGTATATACACAAATTCCAGGCACGCCCAAACTGTTTACTTCTTACATTATAGCTCACTTTCCTTTCTATGGCTTCATTCAGGTGCCATGTTAAACTGTTTGCCCCCACCAGCCTTGAGAACAGTCATTTGAGACTAACCCTCAAAGCCACTCTTTAACCAGGCTGCAGAGTCAGAGCAGTGGCAATCTGTCTTCCTACCCTGATACAGTTTGAGTTTGAAACAGGTTGCTTCTACAGCACACTGACACTCCACCTGACAGGAGAATAAAAATAAATTAACACTGCTTTTGCTTCTACTGCTGGAACTTTCCTTGGGGAAAAAATAATCCTGAGTACTGGTGAAAGAGTGGCCTTGGAATGAGCATAAAAGACAAAGTCAGTGATAAGTTCCTGGTATAAGTCCCTGGTGATCTTGGAGGAGCAACTATCTCCTCTTGGCTCAGATACCCTTTAAATTGTGTATTCTCTTGGGCAGGGGCCTTATAAATTTCCTGGTTTATAGAGCTATATAAATACTGAAACAACATCAAATTCATGCTATTTGATTTGAAGTATCTTGCCTTTTTTAGGGATGAACTTTCCGCTGGGCCTTGTTGTTTAGAATACAATATTTTGAATTGCCTAATATTTTTCATTAGTGTCCAGTGTTCCTATAGGACCTTTATTACTCTTACCATTTCTTTCTTATTTTTGGCCAGTGTTTCCCTAGGTAAGTTCCTTTGTCGGCTCTGAGATTCAGCTCGAGATATATAATCTGCCACTGTTACTGTTAAAGATAAAAGAGAGAAAAAAAAACTTTAAATTAAATTCACAGCTTATATTCTGCAACTTTCAGACAATAAAAATCATACACACCATGAAGAATACCCACCCTTGTAAAACTTAAAATAAAAATTGTTTCCCTTTTCCTATAACAAAGTCCTGTTTTTAACAATTTCCTAAAAGGCAAAATGCTCCTTGAAATTCAGCTGGTAGTATATTCCGTGTAGTTGAAGCAGCTGCAGAAATAAACAGGAGTCTTCACTAACCTTCTTTATGCCTTAGCAGAAGGCGGCACCAAATTCAATGACAGACTGGAATATATATTTTTCATGTCGAAGAAGCTATAATCAATTTTTCACTCACATACTTAGGTCCAATGCTGTGAATTGCCTTAAGGATCAAACATCTTAAATCTAATCCAATACTCCAAAGAGAGCCAATGCAAAGCATAGAGCAATGGAGTAACTCTATCCTACCCCCATAGTCAAACTTTGAACTCACTGTAACCTTTTTATTGCTTTCTTCATCAAACCCAAATAAAATGTGCTGCAATAATGAAGATATGATCTAAGGTACCAAACCAAATTTGTATACAAAATATCATACAGGTTTTATAGAAAAACACAGAACAATCCTCCACAGATCTCTATCAGGAAAAGCAAATACGGCAGAAGTGACACAAAATGAAATTCTTTCATCCAAGGTGCCAAACAACAATCCTTTATTGAGGTTTACACTAGTCTCAACATGGGCTGTATTTCAGCCTTTCGGCCTGCATCAGGAGTCTAACGGTATGTCACGCCAATGTTCCTATTTATTGGTGTTGCAAACATATAACAGGAAGATCAAACAACGTGTTAACTGCCAGAAAGAAACTTTCAGGGCCGTGGTTATGGCGTGATCAAACTGCTAAATGGTATCTTGCCAGCAGGACATGAAAAATACTACGCTGTCATAGAGCACCTCAATACTTGCAGTTTTTACAAACTTTCTGTAATCTAATATAATCTGAGTTACAGTGATTTACTGATACAATAAAATGTGCAAATAGGCAGCTGAAGAAGTGTGAGGGAAAGGCAGCGAGTTCATTCTTAAAATGTGTATCAATGTAGCTCCATATAATGAACTGCACTGCTGTAATAACAGAAGCAAAGTCCACACCACACCATCACAATGACTGAAAAAAAATTAACTGTCTCAATTTTTCTTTTAAAGAAAAAGGACTGTACACTATTTCCAAAATCACAACCACCACCTATAATAATTTAGTGTAATCCACAGTTAATAGTCTCAACAACAACAACAACAAATAGTCATAATTATCTGCTGGTCCCCTAACTCCTAGTAAACACACAGGAAAAGCCTATTTTATAAAACTGAAGAAAAAGCTGGGAAGCACTTATCTAGTGGACCTCTCCATACTGATTTTTAGGGGAACAGAAAAGGGTCTGAGAGATACTATACAGCCCACAGGGGCATGGAACTCCTGCTCCAGGAAAACTTCACACAACTGCTTTAAGAAAGCAATGAAATGGCCATTAACAATCAAATTCTCCCAAATATCACGTTTAGATTTTTAAAAAACGGGAAAAAAACCACAGGAGTGTACTGCACAACATTAAACAGGCTGTCACTGATCAAGTTTCAAGGTTTACTTAAAATTTGATATACCACCCATGGGAAAAACCTTATGAGCGGTTTACAATACAAAATATAAAACATAAAAGAAAAAAAAAACTCCAAATAAAATAGGAAAGATTAAAAAGAAAGATAAAACAAAGCTAAGCGTATAATATAGTTCTAACCATTCATAACTTACATCACATCAGTTTTTGTGGATTCTCTATGTGCTGTCTTCTTGTATAAGACTAAGCACTGAAGCACCCTTAAAATCCAAGGACAAAAAAATGCAGAATAGGCAAAACTGATAGGCAAGAACAAATGAATTTCTATGGAATTTAGGTGTTGGGAACGCAGCAAAAAATCCTTAAACAGTTTTTCTCCCCAATGCCTAAATTTCTCACCAAAGCTGATACTTTAACAATACAAACCAGTAAAGACAGAATCAGAAAACAAAACAACAAAAAAAACACCAGTAATACCTAAATCTGGTGCTATCCAAGGGTTAATTTTAGAAACATTAGATGTAATTTATATGCATAAATTGATATACTTTTTTAAGCAGTAATTTTAGAAAAGATGCTACTGATACATGGAAATGGAAGCGACAGCTGAAAGATGTTTTAAGCATGTTCTAGGCAGTCCTCGGAAGCTTGTGTTGTTGTGTATTTTACAGCAGAAGTAAATACATACCACTGAAAATTTCCACAATGTTCTACTGAGTCATGCATAACCCCTGACTGAACTGCTCATGTGAACCTGCGGTTTGAAAGGGTGCTTGAGGGGATAGCAGTGCTTTTACCTCCCAGGAGTTTACAATCACACCAGGATACCAAAAGTTCAAGTTTCAGAGCTCATTTCTTCAATGGTTCCCTTCATATTTGAAGTTTTACAAAATCTGCCACTCATGAATGTAACTGGTGTGGCTTAAGAAACAAAATTGCCACTTACAGGTCCAAAACCTCAAGTGATGCCACTGTTCTTCTAAATCTTTTCCTTAACAAAACAGCTTCTTCTGATGAGTTATGTCGCCAATCATGGGTTTCTTGATAGTGCTATATGTATTTTATAAAAGGCTCTCTCAGTCTAAATCAAATAATATTCCTCTTAGTATTAGCACTCTTAAAAGAAGCTGCTTCTACCGATGGGATAACAGGACTTGAGAGTATTGATTTTCTTGGATATGCAATGCCCTAGTTTACATAGATCTGGACATTCACATTTCCCTGATTGTGAGTGTTCCTCCCCCTTCCCCCCAAATAAAAGGCTCTGCTGAATGTAAGGCCTTTAAAAAATACGCATAAACATGTTGGCAAATATATGTGTACTTGCCAGGACATATAGCAGGAACAGCTATTTCAGAAACCTACATATATAGAAAAAAGTGTTGCATCACTCAGCAGCTTCCACGTAAGTGCTGGTGATTGTACGTGGAAGTGCCAATTTTCACCACTAGATAGGGAATAAGATAACATACAAAATATTAAAACAGACATAAAAGATAACAGACAAGATGTAAAACACACAAAATACTGCCTAAAACTAATATCTTCTACAGCATAACTGTCTTTAACAAAACAGCCATGCCTTACACTTCCTCAAAGAAACAAGAGCCAACTAAAAAGTAAACATATTCCAATTGGAGCAGCCACTGAATACAACAGCTGATGAACAGAGCCTAATTGAGAAAAAGTGAAATCATCAGTATCTCAAGCCCATGCCATTCCCTAAAACTATACTTGCAAGTGGTAAGGCAGTTATTGTAGATGAGTTTAAAAATACAAAACAAACGAACAAAAAAAAAAAAAGATGGACAAATTTCTGGAGGAAAAGTCCACAAACCATTATTCTTATTATGCTTATTCTTGGGATCTTTCCACTTTGTGGGACTCTGTCAGGTACTTGGACCTGAACTGGCCATTGCTGGAAACAGGATACTGAGCTAGATGGACCCTTGGTCTGACCCACTAGAGCAACTCTAAGTTCTTAATCAAATTGCTCTACAAAACCTTATAATTTTAATACAGCATACTATAGTAATTTAGCCAACATAGGCAAACTAGAGACAGGTCGACCGTAACCAGCCTGTCTATCCATTTTTGTTGTTTTACCTTATTACACAGAGGAAACCCCCCACTTTTTTTTTTTACACTATGGGCTTAAGTTTGATAATTAATGTTGAATACAGCCAAGGCAGAAAGCCCAATAGACTGTGGTAAGGATGACATACCACAGGTGCCCTGACAGATAAGAGATTCCAAATCATTCCTATGAACTGCTAGGCAGATTGTGAATACAAACAAATTTTTTCTGAATTATCTGGATGCATTTAATGCCACACCTTCTAACTAAAGGTAACAGGCATCTCAGAGACCTGGTGCAAGCAGACCAAGCAGTGGTAGTACTGATATCAGTGAACAAATAATATCAAAATGATACTGCAGATTAAACTGAGAGCAGCACTAGATGTTAAGGATGGCGTAAGAGCTGGCAGGATAAAATTGCAGGAAATAATTCAATTTAGAATATTTAAGATAGACATTCCATGTGTGATGGGGAAGAAAAAAACAGGTGTATACCCCCTATTGTCCTGGGCAGGATAAAAACAGACAGTGCAGTGTTAGCAGAAATTAGGAAAGCTAATAGAATTGCCAAAATAATAATGGGAGATTTCAATTACCCCAGTACTGACCAGGTAAATGTCTCATCGGGAAACTGATGTAAAGTTACTAGAGGCCATAAACAACTGCTTCATGGAACTGCCAGTTCTGGAAGAGATGAGAGAGAGGGACCTACTTTAGATCTAGACCTAACTGTGAAGCAGGACCTTGTGCAAGGTGTAACAATGATGGGGCCGCTTGACCACAGAGATCATAACACAATCAGAATTATCACTGGAGAGAGGACATTCAAGAAAACTACTGCAGCAGCATTTAACTTTTAAAAAGGAAGACTATGATAATCGAGTAAACTAGAACAAAAACTACAAGTGGTGTTACGAAAGTTACATGAACAATTTAAAAATACCACCTTAGAAGCCCAGACCAACTGTATTCCAAATGCTAGAAAAGATCAAAAGGCTACCATGTGATTGCCAGAATGATTAAATGGTGGTGAAAGAGGCTACTAACAAAAAAAAAAAAAGGACATAATTCAAACAATGGAAAGTGGATTCAAATGAAGAAAATAGAAAAAGAGTATGAATATGACAAGTTAGAAACAAAAAAAATATGACAGCAGACAAAGCAAATACAGCCACACTACAAAGCTCCTCTCACTCAGAGATTCTCTGTGCTTGTCCCATACTTTCTTAAATTCAGATACTGCCCTTGTCTCCAGAACTTCCCCTGGAAGGCTATTCCATGCATTAACCACCTTTTTAATACAGGAGTATTTCCTTAATTAAAAACAAAATTATAAACCACTCAATCCACAGATTTAGGCTGTTTATAACAGGTATTCACAAATAGTAACAATTAACTGCCGAGTCTATCCCAGAGATGTCAAACTGCAATCCTGGAAAGCTGTAATCCAGTCTAGTTTTCAGGATACCCCTAATGCAGTTGTTTGTTCCCAAACCTGGTCCTGGAAGCATACCAACCAGTCAGGCTTCAGGATAGCCACAATGAATATTCATGAGAGAAATTTGTATGCACTGCCTCCACTTGTTGCAGTAAAACTAATCACTGGTCGACAAAAATGTGATCATGCCACCCCACTTCTCACTCAAGAACACTGACTCCCTATAGCTATTTGCATCTAGTTTACAATTTTACCTTCTGACCAGCCACCTCCCCCAAGTACTTAGTGCCTTATTCCCCTTCTTCTAATCCATTCTTACTGTACCACAGTTGTAAAGGGTACCTCTGGTTCATTTCCATAAAACCATGTTTTTGGTATCTGGCCCTGTTCTTTGGAAAGCACTTCCACTGGACCTCAGGCACTTGGGTTCTCTTTCAGCATTTAGTGCGGCTCTTAAAAACTTTTTCAGACAAATTTATGAGTCTCCTTTATGATATGGTTCCCCCCCCCCCCCCCCCCCCCCCCCCCCACCCCCTTTTTGGCCTCCTGTGATGGGAAAGTAGATTCTGCATGCATTGCCTGTTTTTTTTTTTTATTTTATTTTTCCTGTTTTCAGTTCTCTTTTCTACCTTTATTGTGCTTTGCCTTTTCTTCATGCTTTTCTCCTAGCTTTCCCCTCACCTTAATTTTATAACTGCCTGTCCTATTATTATATTGTAGTTCGTTTTGCTCTGACTTTCCTACAATTGATTGTTATTGTTGTAAACCGCTATGATAACGTTTTTCCTTAGTGGCATATCAAATAAACGTAACCTGAACTTGATATGTTGCCTCATTTGCATATAAAAATTCCTATTAAGTACCTCAAACTTCGCCTTTAGCTCCCCAATGCTCCCCAGCTCCCCCCATATTGTCTATAAGCTATTCCATACGGCTCAAACTGCTACTACTGCATCTTTTATATGTTTCACATCTTACACTTGAGGCAAAGGACTCATTATAGCTTAGGGGAATAATTCTCAAACCTGTCCCACGGGACCTCCAGCCAGTCGGGTTTACAGGATATTCTTAATGAACGTGCGCAAGACAGATCTGCATACTTATCCCCATTATATACAAATCTCTCATGCAGAATATAATGCAGCTAGACTCATATCCAGTAAAACAAAATATGAAAGTGCTAAACCCCTACGAGAAAAGCTACACTGGCTACCACTTAAAGAACGCATCACATTCAAAATATGTACCCTAGTTCACAAAATCATTCACGGAGATGCCCTAGCCTACATGTCAGACCTGATAGATCTACCACCCAGGAACGCTAAAAAATCATCCTGCACATTCCTTAATCTTCACTTCCCCAACTGCAAAGGTCTAAAATACAAACTAACGCATGCGTCAACCTTCTCGTACTTGAGCACACAATTCTGGAACGCGCTGCTGCACAACTTAAAAACGATCTACGAACTAACTAACTTCCGCAAACTACTGAAGACCCATCTCTTTAACAAGGTATACCACAAAGATCAACAAATGTGAACTCCTACACATATATCCAGAATTGCCTTACGATATTTGCTTGTTATACGACTATCATGCTTTATCATTCCCATGTTACCCAAGATCCTTATGCAATACTAAATATATATTTTCTAATGTATTTCCACTATTCATGATGTAATGTAAGCCACATTGAGCCTGCAAAGAGGTGGGAAAATGTGGGATACAAATGCAATAAAAATAAATATCATTAGGGATATATCGAAAATTCAAATGGATAGTGGTCCTCCAGGACAAAATTGAGAACCACTGGATTAGGGGGATCCCTTATCCCCAACCGTAGGGTCTTCTTCTCCCCTTTCCATACTTCCAGCATACAAGTTATAAAGGGACTCATACTGTCAAACCAAAGTGTATGAGAATAAGGAAGCCATCATACAACAAGCCAGAGGCACAACTGGTCTCGCAAGTTGTGATGAAAAATATTAAAAATTGCTTTTCAGTCTTGCTTTAATCGATAATACATTTTTAAAATCCCCTGTCTTTGACCCAAAAGTGACTTTCCTGGTATATCTCAAAGAACAGGCTGGTATAAGATAAGGCACACTCAAGAACAATGTATGAGATAAGGCACCTCTTAAGAACAATGTCCCTGAAGCCAGCTTGTGCAGAAGGGGGGGCGGGTACTCTTGCAGTTTGGTAAATAATTCACCTGGCCAGTGGTTTGTTTTCTTGAAGGAGAGAGTGTGACGGCATTCCCATGCACATTTCTGGATAAGTTTTAGCTTAAAAAGGGGGCTTTTTGCAGCAGAGCCTTGGGGCTCATTCTGTGGGTGGACGCATCGTGCAGAAAAGACTTGTTCCTGGTCTGGACCCTTCAGGCTTTTCGCTGCAAACGGGCCCCCCAGCTGATGAGACAAGGGCCTGAATGATGTAATTCCTGACCAGTGATGATGTATGTATATATATATATATATATATAAATATCTTTCTCTTTTTACTTTTCTATAGCTTTCCTTTAGTAATGTACTAGATTAGTATGTGTATTTCTTAATCATTGTGATGCAGTAACAATAATGACTTATACACACTCCAATTAAAGTGCAAATAAAGAGTTTCATTTACCCAATACGAATCTAAAAGAATCTGTAGTATTTTATTCTGTGAGCAGTCTGTGGTGAACAAGTGAGCAGGCTGCAATACTGAAGCAATACACAAGTCTCCCTTAAGACTCCATAGTTTATTTTTATCTTTTCTGCTTGAGCCAAGGGCAATAATGGGCCCCAGCGGATAAGGAGTGCACAGTTTTACTTCCTTCTTGGCCCTAATGGAGCTGCTTTTTCTGTCTCTACAGCTATCCTGCCCTCTTTCAATAGTTTCTGATATTAGTCTATAAACTGAATTATTGTAGTGCCCACTAAAGGTGGTATAGTAAGTACCTAACAAAACTAAACAGTAAAACAGAGAGCCTCATACAGAGGCACCATCAGTTCCTTTCTCCTGCTGGCTATTCTTCTCCCTGTGCACCCAAGTATCCTTCTGGCTGCTGCCATCAACTTTTCTACCGGTTTCACTACCTTAGGTTCATAAGGCACAATCAGCCCCAGATCCTGCTTTTTTGTGTTCATAACTTCACCCATTATACTGTATTGCGCAATGTATTTATTTTTTTAGCACTATATGTTAGCTGCCGCAGGCTAGAGCATTCCTCAGGCTTCACTAGACTCATTTTCCTATTTTCCACACCTTCCAGGGTATCTACCCTGCTGCAGATTTTATTATCTGCAGAAAAAAAAAAGCAATCTTTCCCCAAGAGCCAACTATCTGGTCACCTAATCAAAGAAATTGATCAGATTCATATGAAAAGACTCACCTCTAGGGCAACCATGCTATATTGGATTTTAGAAACTACATTATCCTATATTTTAACAGCAATTCTATATCTTTGTGTCTGTGAACGGGCACATCTGGCGTTACCTGCCCTGCTCTCTCGTCCCCCTCACATCCTGCACTCTCCTTTTTAGCGAAATTGAGCATGCACAGTTTTACTAAAAAAAAAAAAAAATGTGCAGGACGTGAGGGGGAAGAGACAGCAGGGGGCAGGCAATGATGCAGCGCCGGAGACCTGTGATGGACAAGGCTTCAGCTGGCGGGGATTCGGGACCCCCACCAGCCAAGGTATTTGCTGCAGCTTGCAGTTAGCAATTGGGGGAGCGGCAACCAAAATGTGACACCCCCTCCCCTCACCGCAAGGTCGGCTACGCTCTGATATAGTTTATAGAGATATATTTATTAGCATACCCACATTAAGTGTACTTGTATAATGCTGTCCAGTTTAGTTTCTATTCTTTAACTGGCTGAAGATAAAGTGCAAAACATTACATAGAAGATCAGAATGCACACTGTCACACAGCACTCATAATGCATCCAAGAGATTGCAGCCATGCGTCAAGACAGACCTTTGCATTCCTCAATTCCAGATCTAAGGTAGAAAGAAAAAAGGTAAACATACCTTTGGAAACATCACAGTTAACCACACCTTCTAATCTTCCTAAGGCTTAGTAAAGAGAAAGAAGTATCTGCAGGAGGATGAGGCCCAGCAAACAACAGAATTTCAAGAGAGTCAATCATATACTGCCACAAATTATATCACCATTTGCCAAGCAACCTAGTTATATGAACAAGACTGAAAAAAAAACTATTATCTTGGACTTCTACCATTATATTTTGAACCGTCATATTTCCTAGGGCATGAATGTCCAGGAAGAACGCCCACCAAGGTTCTGGCCAAATTTCTAAGTTTCCATCATTACAGGGCAATAAAATACATGTTCCAATGTGCTTCTTATAGAACAAGATTATTACCAAAGATTTTAGCAACTTTAAGTCTGTGTGTATTTTTCAGAAGGTATTTGGCAAAGTCCATCATAAAAGGATGAAGAAATTTTAAAATTAATGGAACAGGGTATTGCCTGTTGAGGGCTGGGAACTGGTTAAGACAGCCCAACTCCGTTCTCTAATTGATCAATTTTTGCAACTTAGCTTTTTTGGTGTCAGTATGGTGCCAATGTACTAGGGTTGTTTTGGAGTCACTGATAAGAAATCTGAGCTTCTGAAACAAAGATGGTAGCCTGGAGAGTGTTGTACATGGCTTGTGCTGTCTGCCCTGATAATAACTAGTCATCTAGAAGGGGAAAACGAGGTGGCTCCTCTGTATAGATGGGTGGATGCCTCTTCTAGACACCTGGTGAGTACTCAGGGGAGGGGAGGCGGGGGTCAGACTAGAGACCAAAGTAGTGGGACCTTGTATTGGTAGCGACGATTCAGAAACAAGCACCAAAGATGAGGGTGGATTTGTATGTGCACGTAAGCATCTTTGAAGTCCAGAGAGACAAGTCAATCATTGGCACTGAGTTGTGGGTGATGGCCAGCAAGATCAACTTGAATTTCTAGATACGAACAAACATGTTGAGTTCTTGGAGGTCTAATATCAGTTGAAGCCCTCCCAAATTCTTTGGAAGGAGGAAGAAAGAGTAGACTCCCAAGCCCTGCTGAGTTTGCGGCACTAGCTCCACTGTGTGCACACTTGTGAGAGATTCTATTTCAGAGGCAAAGGATAGCAATGTGATATAGGGGTTTTGATGGAAGGGCTTGGGAGAGTAAGGTTGGATAAGTTTGTTCAGTACTACTGGCTGATGATTTTCAGGGCTCATTTGCCTGCACCAATGGAATGCCACACCTCTCTGAAGAATATGGTTAGTTACACTCTAGTGGATAAGCCTGATTTGTCTTCTCTTCAGAATCATCTCGCAGACCACCGTTTGGCTTTGAATATGGAAAAAACTAAGGTCTGTTGGATTTCTGTTCATCTGTCCCTGTCTGCAATGATACCTATTTAATTTGACTGCCCTATGCTAGTTTTGGAGTAATACCGGGGGGGGGGGGGGGGGGGGGGGGGGGAGGAGGGTTAATTGACTCATCTGTCATTTACATTTCAGATTTCTCAAATAATGCAAAAAAGGTTTGTGTGCTTTGCCAGCCCCATGCTATTTGGAATATTTTGATGAGGCTGTATTACATACTTTCTTCATGCATTGTCATAATCCAATTGGACACCAACAATGCATGAAGATAGGTATGTGACACCCTTATTTGAAGTTAATATGTGGCAGTCCTCAGATTGAGCATAGATGCCTGGTATATTTGTGAGTTATAACTGATAGTTTTCTGTTCTTTTCTAGGTGGCATATTGGACTGAGTTTGAGTGTTCTTCGCTTTTTTAAAGGCAGTTTCTGACACCACTGATTGGTGAGGGAAACTATGAGAGCAGATGACATGGTGCATTTGACATCCAGACATCTGGAAGTGAGCTCAGTGGTGTCTGCAAGATATTAAGTTGGAGATCTTGGAAGACTTGAAGGATTGGTAGGCTAGTGGTGTTGAAATCTCACTTATTCTTCTCAGTGGCAAAGGTGTGAAGGGATAAAGGCTTGGTAAGTTTTTGAAGAAATTTAGGGTAGGAGTAATCTTCCCTGTGAGTATCTTGTAAGAAAATCCCGTGGGGTCTCTGTGAGGTCTAAGGATGGTGGCTCTTCTGAAATGGTAAGGGATTAACTAATTCTGACAGACTCCCTGGCAACTCTGGGAAACAAAGTAAATCTTCCTGGGAAGCCGGGCCCTATATACATTCTGCAGGTCCTATGCAGTCAGGCGCTCTCAGACAATGGTTAGTCTGGAGGTTGTAGCATCACTGTGTTATCGGGTTCCTGAGAAGGCACAGTGGTAGTATAAGATGACTTCTAGAGGAGGGAAACACTTTCTCAGAGGAATTTTTGGAGGAGTTGTAATACATCCGACTATGGAAAACCTACAGTAGGAGTAGACGAGCTAGATTAGTCTCCATGTGAAGAAAAGGCTTGGCACAGTTGAGAGGGGCAACCAAGTATCCCTAAAGCGCCTAATGCCTTTTAGGCTCAGAGTTGGAGGGAACACCAGAGGAGGCTGGTCTTTTGGTTGACTCCTGTTGTAAAACCTCTGGAGACTGTAGTATCTCTTTAGGGTGTTTTTGCCCTCACGCCAGGCTGCATTACATTTTGAAGAGGAGTTTTATGTTGGTCCTGTGTCCACTGAGCCGCCCTATTAAGAGTACCCTTATTTGGGACTGCTGTACCTTTAAGGTTGTCAAACGTGCCTTTTTATCCTTGCTTAAGAGTGCCAATCTGAATTTATTAGCCACTGTGGTGATAGGAGAAGGCCACAGATCTTAGAAAGAACATTTAATATCTCCCAATTGTTCTTGGCATGGGGGAGCCATGGTTTCTCGCGTCCCTGACGTGGGTTAGAGAGGCAGGATGAGGCGCTGACAATGTGGAGGAGCAACTATTTGAACACAAGAGCTTCATTACCAGTTTGTCCATGCGCACCAGGAGTCAGCATATGCTGACATACAATGAGGCTGCTCCAGAGACACTTTCTTGCAGATGCCAGTGTTGGTCCTACTGGGCTAGGGAGTCGAAGGTCCTGCTACTGGGGTACACAAGGGTACCTGATTTGGTGGTCCCAAAGGGATTCCTGTAGAAGCCATTTTCATCTTACTTTCTTGGGCTACGGGTGAGAGCCAACAAGATGACATCACCTTAACGTGTAGCTGCAATTCATCTACTGTTGACAGAGAAAGGTGGGTGGAGTTTATGTGCGCTTCAGTGGGGGTGGGGAGGATGGGGAAAGGTGGCTGGTGTGCACACAACATGGGTGGGGGGATGAAGGGTGGATGGAATGGGTACAGCAAGGGAAGGGGCAGGAGAAAGGCAAGATGGGGGTTTGTATTGGGGGGGGGGGGGAGAATCTTGGGGATGGACAGAACTGGGGCCTTGCTGGAAGGGAGAGAGAATGTTGAGGGGTAGGGAGAGAATGTTGAAGACAGAGCTGCTAGAGAGTACATCAACTGAATGGGTGGGGTGAAGCAAGAGAAAGGAGGTATTCACCTTGAAATAGGGGCAGAGAAAGCTGGGGGCTAAACTTAGGGGAAGGAAAAGGATATAAGCTAAGGCAGCTGAAGAAGAGTACAGGAACAGTTGCTGGGTGATTTCATACCTTATGGAAGAAATCAGCCCTTATAACGGTAGAATTCTGAACAGGAAAATTACAAATACATTGTGCAGAGTTTTAAAATAGTATGCACAGAATATTCAGCTTTTTTTGCACAGAATCCCTTCAGGAGTAAAAACACCACTTAAATGCAGAATACTAGCAGCAACTACTGTTTTCAGACAATTCAGTTAGAAGTTAAATCACTGCTACAATATAGCTGGTATAGTTTTGATTTTTATGTAAAAACTGAAGCAGTATTATTACTCAGAAAACTTTTCCAGATTTGCCACTTGCATCTTTCCTAATTAAATTAATAAGGATGCTGCTGTACCAACTCTTAAAAGAACACTATTAAGCAGGCATCCCTCTGACAGCAAATAGCTAAGGATGGAGCATTCTAACATGCAATATAGCCTTTACTTATATTCTAAGTGTGAAAATCAAAAACAAACCATCAGAGGTCAAAAGAACCTGACCAAACAGCAGCAGCAAACAAACAAAAAAAAGGAAGTAATAGGGCCAAAACCCAAGTGAGTTATTTTGAGTGATCTAGCTAGTACTGCTGCTATAAAATCTGAAATGTTAGTATGTATAAGAGAAGTAGATAAAATTCAGAAACAATGAGTGATTTTATTAGAAAGACACACAAACTATTTCAACACAGCAAAAGGGTGCATTTCAAATATTAGTTAATTGGGTGGGTCACAAGTAAAACACCTTTTTCTTCTATACACAGCGCTGTGATAAGTATAACTCATGCACTGTACAGATAAATCTAAAAAAACGAGAGACACACTGCACTTTTTCATGCTTGTGATTCTTTGGTGCCAAAATCCCATCACCACATTTACCTGGCTGTCTATCTTCTGCCTGACCCCTGAAGCGACGCCTGCGGCTACGGTTGCGTCGCTGGGGTTTTTTGTCACTATCATCTGAAATTGCAAAGTTTATCACACATTTTTAATATTCTGATATCAGAATAATTTTCAAGTTTTAAGGACTGCAGTTTAAACAGTAGAGATGACAAAAAATTGCACGTACTAGAAAGGGAATACAATTAATTTATCTAAATTTTGATTGATCTATGCCAATTAGATTATTACAAGACTCAGCGAAATTCCTAAAAAAATAACTGATTTACTATTAAATTTGACTACTGTTTAGAGCAGTACTTAATTTTCAAATGACTCCTGTATTTTATTAATAAAATTGGTCAAATGGTAGGAATGCATGAGTAAAAATTGATATTTAGAAACAGGTATCAGGGTTAACATGAAACCATGATTTCAGAAGTGTGTCCCGTAGTACTCAAGGTCAATCCTAACACTGACGTGAAAATAATCACACATTCGATTTTAGAAGCAACCACCTCATCACTTGTGCTTTTTCATCTACATGGCCTCCTATTTCAAAGCCAGCTATAACAAGGAAAAATGCAAGTGTCTGAACAGTGCTCATACCTTACATATTTTTTACATTATTGCACAATTGCATGCTAATATGCTTAGCAGTGATAAAAATGAAACTTTGTTACACGATTTGTAGTAACACCATGTTGTCACCCAGGAAATACCGACGTACCTAAGCCATTCTCATTTACTGAAGCATTGTCAGACTCTGTCATGCCATCCATCAGGGCTACATCTTCATCAGTCCTCCGTCTTCGAGAGCGCCTTCTACGATTAGTGCTGTGGTGAGACTCACTTGCATCAGTGTCTGCAGTCTGGTCTGATTCCGTATTATCAAGTAGACTGTATGGGTTACTGTCTGGGTCCTTAAGCACTAAAAGGTGCAAGAACAAATAAACTTAACAAAAATAAAAAATCTGTCATATATTTTTCTAGTAATGTCAGTCTAAATAAAAGTGCTGGTTAAATGATGATGGCCTCGTAAAATAAATCTGAATTGCTTCCAAAAATTACAAAGAGAAAATTAATAACGCAGCCAGAGCTATTAGGCAGTACATTCACAAATTCTCAATTTCTGTACTATAAAAGGAATAGTAGCCTAATAAAAAATTACATTCCTTGCAATGTAATCCAACATTTATAGACCGCTTTATCATCCCTACAAGGGTTCAGTGTAGTTTACAATTAAATAGTCATTAGAAATAGCATGTAAGATCAGTGTGAAAGAAGACACTTTTGAAACAAATGTCTAAACATTTGCGAAAAGCAGGATAGAAAGACATTTTTAAAGAAAGAAAGAAAACAGTTCCAACTTTTTCTTATAGTGAGTAATTTAAATGACAAATCAATAAAGGACAGTTTCTAGACCTAGAGAAATCACTAACAGAAGGAAATGCCACTAACTGATAAAACGTTATGGGTACCATAGCATTTAAAATTTTAAACACAAGTAGGCATATTTTCAAAGCACTTAGCCTTCCAAAGTTCCACAGGTTTCTATGGAACTTTGGAAGGCTAAGTGCTTTGAAAATATGCCTCAAAGGGTCCTGTTTACTAAGCCATGCTGTAGATGCACTAACTTTTAAGCAAACGCTGATAGAGCACCCATTATATTCCTATGGGTGTTTCTAGCATTAGTGCGTGCTAAAATGTTTGCATGCCTATAGCACATCTTAGTAAACAGGGTCCAAAGCAATCTGTTTTAAAGATAGCATTGCTTGAACAAGAAGCCAGTGAACAGCAATCAACAAAGGTGAAACATGATCAATTTTTCTTACTAAAAATCAATCTTGCTGCGGTATACTGCAACAATTGAAGGTTTTCATAAAGGAATCCGAAATCCCAGTATACAAGGAGTTACAATAGTCTAATTGGGATAGCACCATGCCTTGAACACACGACTGAATTAGTCTTCATAAAAATAGAAATGAAGGGACCTCAATTGCTTTAGTTTGAAAAAACCACTTATAATTTGGGGCTCAAAAGTAAGCAAAGCATCTAATATAAAACCCAAAACGTTAGAAGCACTATCAAATGGTCAAGCAATCATTATTCAAAGAAACCATCAACAGGAACTCCTTGATTTGATGTATGAAATAAATAAAAGTTAGTTCCTGTGGGTAGAATATCCCAATCAGTCTTAGTATATAGAGGAAAATATTCCATATACAAGTAGTTCTAAAATTAGACAACCACATTATATATCCTCAGAATAAAACAATTGAGACCACTGGATTCTGTACAGCAGTGCTTTCCTATTAACTGATAGCAAGAGACGTTAAGCAACTAAATCAGGACATCAACAAATCGTATATGGCCGTAAAAGAACATTACCATAAGGGATTGTGATTTGGAAAAAAATTCAGGAAGTACTGAATTTAAGCAATTCCTGCAGTAACATCCATACACAGAACTCAATCCTAAAATGACCATATATACCAAGTTGTAGCAATACCATGTTAGGTTAAGTAATAATAGTCTATTTGGCTGATTTTAGTTTTTCCCTTTTTATTTTATTATTTATTTATGGTTCATTTATACCCCACAGTTTCCCACAAATGCAGCCCTTTGTGCTGTTAAGTGAAAATTCATTAATTTATTGTGTATTATGATTGTTTTAGAGCGTTTTTGCTTTGGTATAATGTAGGTTGCCTGGAGTTTTCATTGAAAACGGTGGCTTAATCAAATATAGGGCTTATATCATGAGAATTTCTAAATGTTTGGGTAATGACGCACTGGAAAAAAGCTACATAGGGAATTGGTGGATCCTCTGCTATTGTAAGTTTCTAAGCATCAATGACAAATACCTGTAGGGGTAGTGGATCCTGTCCAGTATTGGAGGAATAGATTAGATAACCCTTTGACTTCCTCTTCAGATCTATACTTCTGAGCCTTCCTATGCAAAATTCAGGCCAGCCCTAAAGACCCATCTCTTCTCCCAGGTATTCCAGGGCTTCTCATGAGAAGCTGGGATGGCACAGTGTCTGTAACCTCTTATCCACCCTTAGTTCTTCACTGCAGTCCTCTCTTACTCCCTGACCACTCTTCTTTCTACAGTTTGTAATCCCATTCTGTTTACTTAAAACTTCATATACCACTACAGAACACTGTCATAATAGTTTTACAAACATATTAAAGACAAAAAGAAATACAATATTAAAGATCAGAGTAAACAAAAACATAGCTGCTGAATTGTCACTCTGTGCAGCCAACCCATATGCTTGATAGGAGGATTCAAGGCAAAGAGAGTTGGGGAATACAAATGGAGTTTTGGATGTTATAAAGTATTTGTCTAAAGGATGGAACCGTCAAAATGTTAGACTGCATAGATCTAAGTACCCTAAGTGAGGAATGAAGATTATTAAAGCAAGAAAGAAAGTGTGGCAATCTTATTTGATTTATATTACAGGATTAGAATCTTAAAACTAACTATATGCTTAACTGGTGACGTGTTTGCTTTTCAGTGAGAGAAATTAAACCATTTTTAGCTCCATGTATGATGTGTTTTGGATTAACACATATGTAGGCCTGATGAACAGCAGCCAGCAGTGAGCTGCAGTAGTCAATACTGCTTATGACCAATGAAAGAACTAATATTCACTGTGAGAAAAAAGGGATTTCACTAATCGAATCATCTGTACCTTATAAAAGTAATTTTTTTTTTTTTTTTAGATATGTAGGAGATCTGCAATTTGAAGGACAGTTCCAAATCCAAATAAAACTGCTAAATTCTTTAAGAAAGAGACTATCATACTAGAGAATCTGTAACCATTATCAGAGAGATTTTGGTGAACTTGTCCACTTAGTTCCCCTGATGAAGTTTGGTTAAGTGAACAGAGATCCCCGTTGGGACTACATGTTTTAAGCTAAGTGCTTGGTTTCTTTCTTTTTTTTTTAACTTTAACATTTTTATTGCATTTTGTCATAAATTTACATTCTTAACTATGTAACATAGCGTAAACATCAAGTGTTATAACTATCCCACCTTTGTGCTTCTAAATACACACTAATCACCTGTTGTGTCTACTTTCTTTTGCATTCAGTTTTACATTTTGACATATATTGACAGGCTCAACCATGTGACCTTAAATAAACATCAATTGTTATAACTATCTCGCAAATGTGTCTCAATATATTTGCTATACGACTCTTAACTTGCTTCTTTTCCATTCAGTTACATTCACAATTAACCACCCGGAACATACTCCCCTCTGTATATCTTGTTATCTGAACGTTGATACATCAGACAATCTCTCTTTTAGTGTCTGCATATCACCACTTGTTCAACTCTGTATTCCCCCCCCCCCCCAGTCCCTTACACCTATCCCCCTCCACTAATGCTCCCCTTGTGTTCCCTCCGTTATTTATGCAAATATATATGATTCCCCCCCCCCCCTCCCTCTAAGTGTACCCCCTATTCCCGCTTGGTTTCTTTATTATTGGGACAGACATGAGGAAGCAACTGCTTGTCCCAGGATTGGTAGCATGGGATGTTGCTGCTAACTGAGTTTCTGCCAGGTACTTATGACCTGGCTTAGCCACTGTTTGGAAAACGAGATTCTGGCCTACATGGACCATTGGTCTGACCTAGTTTGGCTACTCTTATGTTTTTATGTATGATTCCTTCCGTTCTGAGGGAACATATACAGTCCTTGGTACGTTACCCTTTTATAAAAAGGCTGCTGCATTGTCTGAAGCCTTTCCTTTCATCTGAAAGGTTCAAAACAATTTTTCAGGCTCTAGTACTTTGTGTTCTTCATTACTGTATTGTTTTATGTACATGGTACATAAAGTTACTTCACATGCTGCAGAATGCTGGAGCAATATGACAGTACTGCTGTTCTGCTTATCTTAACTGGTTATCAATAGCCTTGAGAATCAGATTTTATATTTTGAATCTGGTATTCATGAATACTGAAGTGAGGTGTTCACATTCTTTGAAAGTATTTTGCAGACTTATATTCCAACTTGTTCATTATATTCTGCAGATTACACTTTTTTTTTTTAGTGGTTTTTTTCCTTCAAAGTTGTGAGCTTTTTGTGTTGTGGTTCCATTATTATAGAATGCTTTACCAAGCATATGTCTTGAGAATACCAGTAATTTGCTACTTAAGAAAAACTTATGTTTTGATGAAGTCTTTGGGGCTTTGATGAAAAGTACTATGACCTTTTCTTAAACTAGATTTGTTTCTTTAATGTATTTTATTTGCTGGTGTTGATCATTACTGGTTTCAGTTTTTGTTATTATTTTGTGGTATAATTTGTGTGTATTTTTGTAAATAATTAAAAACTTAGTTATAGATTGGTGGTAGAAAAAAAAAAGATATTAAATGAAATAAAATGTAAAGTAGTCAACAAAGTCTGCTGGTGTTCTAATGTAGTTGGACCCCATTACTGAAAAATAAGCACATATAAACACTTTCATTAACTATTAACGTCTGTGGATGAATTATGGCATGATAATTTCCATAGAAGGAGCTTGAAAGACTAAAAAAAACTGTTTACATTTTGATATGAAAAAGTAAAACTTTTGGCAGCCAACTGTAAATGCCCTATGGTAATGTTTCCAATTTACTTTCTTCCTTACAATATTAACAAATATGTAAGCACTGATTGTTTTATGTAGCAAAATTGAATCCCAATACAGATCAATAAATTCTACCAGAGCTGATAGAAGACTTGCCACCACGGGACCCACCACGCCCTCGACCCCCAGAACCACTTCGTCCTCTTCCTCCTGGACGTCGTCTGCTATCACGCTGATGTCTGCTTTCCCTGTCATCCTCTCCTGCCAGTGACCAATCGCTCAGTTCATCTTTTCTTTCAGATTCAGTCTCAGAGGGATTAGATAGCTCAGAGTTTGTACCTTTTGAAAAAGAAAATTAAAACATTTGTTGGAAACTCTGGATGGAACAATGAATGATTCAAGTCAAGACCCAGGATATGAGTTCAAGAATTTTACATGCGACATTAATTATGGTAGCTTCGGTTAAAGAAAAAACAACACACACATATGCACAAGCACTTTTCAACTTTGCCTCTAAATGATCATGCTGTAATTGGAACAATTTAGTTTTCAATACACAGATCCTAGAGATAAGGTCCACCTGCAACCAAGTTATTACTTCAACACAGGCAGGCAGACTTAACCAATTCATTACTGCTACCCAGCCAAAGATGAAAAAAAAAAAAAAGGTAACTGTAGCAGGACCTCAGTAATTGTCCTATTTAAAATGAATCCTTGTACCTAATGTAACCTATGAATGCTGTGATGTAATAAAAGATGAGCCTGCCTGTCCATCACTAGGCAGTGGATTTATCCTTGTATATCTGGAGAGAACTACTTAAGGCCCTTTATATAGAGATGGAGAATGATCTCATCATGAAATGGTGGGAGGTGAAGGAGGAGGAAGCTGCTTCTCCTCATGGCCCGTATGACCTTGTATAGAGCAGCAGATACCCTAGGCCAGCTTATCTAACCAAAGGAAGAGGTTCGATTCGAAAAGGTACAGACCTAAAGGAGGGTCTGGGGAGAACCAGTGTAACTCTGGGTATCTTAAAAAAAAACAACCTTCCATGAAAACGGCAGCAAGCAAAAACAAGGGTGGAAGTCATCAAAATAATTTGGATATCCCAGGCCTGTGGGGCCTCCAGACTGCACAAGTTGCCCTTCTGAGCTTACAATTTGCCCAGTTGCTCCTCCATGAGACGCAATGCCCCTAGGCTGTATCGAACCAAACCCACAGGCATTCTAAATTCTGGGAGGGAGAGAGATGGCTCTTTGTTCAATTCACTTCCCAGCCCAAACACTCCAGGATCTGGATGACCTGAGGTGTGAATGCTCTGGAGTCTGCTTTGAAATAAGCCCAAATGTCCAGATAGGGATGGACCCAAATGCCCTGGCAGCATAAGTGCACTGTTATCACCACCATAATCTTGGAAAAGGGTGTGAGGGAATGTCAATAACCTGAATGGAACGGCCCAAAGCTGAAAATACTGGCTCAGGATGCAAAACTGAAAGAAACCCTTGTGTTCTGCCCCAATGTGAATATAACGGTGAGCTTCCAAGAGAACCAAGGAGGTGAGGAACTCTCTCAGATGAACAGAAGTGATCACAGCTCACAAAATCTCCATACAAAAGTGTGGGATATTGAGACAGGCATCAATCTTTTTTAGGTCAAGGATGGGTCAGAAGAAGCCGCTCTTCTTTGAGACCGTGAAATGGAGTAGGGACTAGCCCAAACTGGTTCTACCATATCAAGGTCCAACAAGTGATGGAGAGTGACTGAGACAGCCTGGCCTGACACTTTGCAGCTGAGCCACAGGGTGAGACCATAAAGGCGGTGTGGATGGAGCGAGTGAACTCTAGGGCAGAACCCTGACTGATGACCTTGAGGACCCACTGGTCTGAGGTGATCTGGGCCCACTTGTGGCTGGAGGGCTCGGGGAGCACTTTTTGGTGCATCTGGAGGGACTGGAGGAATCAGAGTCTCGGACCTCTTTAGTCTACAGATTAGGAACTGGTTGACGGACAGACGACAGAGGGTGGTGGTAAATGGAGTTCGCTCGGAGGAGGGAAAGGTGAGTAGTGGAGTGCCACAGGGATCGGTGCTGGGGCCGATTCTGTTCAATATATTTGTGAGTGACATTGCCGAAGGGTTAGAAGGTAAAGTTTGCCTATTTGCGGATGATACTAAGATTTGCAACAGAGTGGACACCCGGGAGGGAGTGGAAAGCATGAAAAGGGATCTGAGGAAGCTAGAAGAATGGTCTAAGGTTTGGCAATTGATGCACTTAGGGAGTAGAAACCCACGAGAGCCTTATGTGTTAGGCGGGGAGAGTCTGATAGGTACTGAGGGGGAGAGGGATCTTGGGGTGATAGTATCCGAGGATCTGAAGGCGACGAAACAGTGTGACAAGGCGGTGGCCGTAGCGAGAAGGTTGCTATGCTGTATAGAGAGAGGTGTGATCAGCAGAAGAAAGGAAGTGTTGATGCCCCTGTACAAGTCGTTAGTGAGGACCCACCTGGAGTATTGTGTTCAGTTTTGGAGGCCGTACCTTGCGAAGGATGTTAAAAAAATGGAAGCGGTGCAAAGAAAAGCTACGAGAATGGTATGGGATTTGCATTCCAAGACGTATGAGCAGAGACTTGCTGACCTGAACATGTATACCCTGGAGGAAAGGAGGAACAGAGGTGATATGATTTTTTTTAAAATTTTTGTTACATTTGTACCCCGCGCTTTCCCACTCATGGCAGGCTCAATGCGGCTTACATGGGGCAATGGAGGGTTAAGTGACTTGCCCAGAGTCACAAGGAGCTGCCTGTGCCTGAAGTGGGAATCGAACTCAGTTCCTCAGTTCCCCAGGACCAAAGTCCACCACCCTAACCACTAGGCCACTCCTCCACATACAGACGTTCAAATACTTGAAAGGTATTAATCCGCAAAAAAATCTTTTCCAGAGATGGGAAGGCGGTAGAACGAGAGGACATGAAATGAGATTGAAGGGGGGTAGACTCAAAAAAGATGTCAGGAAGTATTTTTTCACGGAGAGGGTGGTGGATGCTTGGAATGCCCTCCCGCGGGAGGTGGTGGAGGTGAAAACGGTAACGGAATTCAAACATGCGTGGGATGTGCATAAAGGAATCCTGTGCAGTAGGAATGGATCCTCAGAAGCTTAGCCAAAATTGGGTGGCGGAGCAGGTGGGGGAAGAGAGGTTGGTAGTTGGGAGGAGAGGATAGTGGAGAGCAGACTTATACGGTCTGTGCCAGAGCCGGAGATGGGAGGCGGGACTGGTGGTTGGGAGGCGGGAAATACTGCTGGGCAGACTTGTACGGTCTGTGCCCTGAAAAAGGCAGGTACAAATCAAGGTAAGGTATACACATATGATTTTATCTTGTTGGGCAGACTGGATGGACCGTGCAGGTCTTTTTCTACCGTCATCTACTATGTTACCCCTGCTTGAAAGCCCTAATGAGCCCTGGAACAGGACTGACATGACACCTATCAGAATGAAACCTAGTGCCCACTCTAGACCAGGGCTTAGCCAAAGAGGCACACTGGGAAACTCTCTTGTGCAGCTCACAGAGCCTGAGAAAGCAAGCCTCCCCTAAATCCTTGATGAACTTCCTTATATCCTCTACAAACAACAGAAGACCCTTAAAAGGGGAGTTGACAGATGCTTCTTGGAGGCTGCATCCACCACCCAGTAGTGCAACCAAAGACACTGGTGGTCCACCACAATGGAGGCTATCAAACAGGAGGTGATGCTCAAGAAAATCAGAATATGAGCCAGGAAGGCTGCCCCAGATACATGGTTCTAACCACATATCTCACCAAAGTGAAGGAAAAAGTAAGCTTAAGTTGTTGCGCCACCTTCTTCATGTGCATCTCTCTGAACACCCCCCCTCCCTTCACAGGCATGGTGGTCTTCTTGGTCACCACTGTGACCAGAGTACCTACCTTGAAGAACTGCCAAAATCTCTCCACCTCCTTCGGGGGGGGGGGGGGGGGGGGGGGGGGCAGGAGGATACCTTTCCAGCTCCTTGGATCTCTGGAGGACTCTATCCAGAACAGCCTCCCACTATACCAACCTGCAGAATAGTATCTTGTGCAGAGGAAGTGCTTAGGGGGACCCTGAGAAACCGTCCAGTATGGGATCCCCTTCCGAGACCTCAGCTGATGAGTTTAAAGAGAGACTTAGGGCATCAGACAGGTCAATAGGTGAGAAAACTCTTCCTGCCTAAACAAACAAATGACTGGGGATTTGTTCTTTCCCTCCTCCTCCTTGCAGGTGTGTATGTGTGGGGGTGGGGGGGCTCCACCCAACAATGAGCAACCAAGATAGTCCAAGTCCCTCTCCTCCAGAAGTCACAGAACCATCCACCAGCAGGGTTCCCCTGTACCAGGCCCCCCCCCCCCCCCCCCAGCTGTGAGGCAGCAGTATCTTTGGCAAGCAGGACAATATGCTGCAACCAATCATGACTCAGGGCCTCCAGGCCCAGGGCAGGTGAAGGAATACTAGCCTCCACCCCCAAACTGCAAGCACTGATGGTTGGAAGCTAGGCCAGGGACCAGTTCCACTAGTTTGCACAGCCTAACATCTGCTGGACAGAGAAAATACTGGCGTTTTCCCACAAAGCACCAGCCCTTATACCGGTGATGTCACTAGGAAAAGTAAGTGTGTTTACCTCCATCTGCTAGCAGGGAGGGAATGCAAACCACACGTCAGAATGGTGCAGCTAGATTCTAAGAAAAGTGATATTTTTAGCAGTCAGGGGGCCAAGACCTATAATTGTTGCAATGACAGCATTTATACTTTCACATTTATACCATCCTAAAAAAAGTCAATTAAGTTTTTTTTTTTTTTAAAGTGTCAGACAGGTTCCTGGAGGAAAAGTCCATAATCTGCCTTTGAGATAGACGTGGGGGAAGCCACTGCCTGCCCTGGGATCGGTAACATGGAATCTTGTTACTCTGGGATTCTGCCAGGTACTTATAACCTGGATTGGCTCCTGTTGGAAGCAGGATACTGGGCTAGATGGACCATTGGTCTGACCCACTATGGCTATTCTTATGTTTTAATTTTGACTAAATTAATCATTGTTGGTTCAAATAAAGAAAATAGCCACATGTCCAATTCTAAACACAAAATGAGAAACTGCCTTTAATATACATAACCTCTAACAAATCCACACAGCCTGACCTATCAGCTTCATGATCTATAGAGGAGTTCACCTACACTTCAAACAGGATAGCTGGTAATTTTCATTACTATCTGTGTATAAAACAATGCATGCGTTCACTTTACAAAACATTGTTGCTTAAGCATGGCTGTCAAAAGACAAGGGCTGACCTTGACAAAAACAGTAATGGAAATCAAAAATGCATGGAATAGACACAAAGGATCCCTAAGTACAAAGAGGACAGTATCAAAACAAAATTTAACACATCAACAGCTATAAGTTCATTTATGATGGGCAGGAGTGGTGCTTAGATTAGAACCCTAGCAGTTGAGAATTGAGGCCAATGCTGGACTGACTTCTACAGTCTGTGTCCCATATATGGTGTCACGAAACACCAAGCCACTCGCTTGGGGTTACTCCGCAGCCACTTAGAGGGTCTAGCCCCTGCACAGCTCAGGTCCGCCTGCACCTGCAACTTGTGATTTACACTAACACCCTCCTCCCATCAACCTCCTCTGGGTGAGTCTCCCGTTCTGAAGTTATTCTCAGTGATTTCTAGGTTACTGGGGAAACACTCCTAGTGGTCCCACAATTCCCAGAAAGCACTCACAGACCCAACACATAAACCAATAGGATTCTTTATCAGTCCAGACAGAGAGGCAATAAATTAAATATTGTCTGTCTTTTAAAAATCAAACAGTGGAACAAATTTTTTGTTACATTTGTACCCCGCGCTTTCCCACTCATGGCAGGCTCAATGCGGCAGGCAATGGAGGGTTAAGTGACTTGCCCAGAGTCACAAGGAGCTGCCTGTGCCGGGAATCAAACTCAGTTCCTCAGTTCCCCAGGACCAAAGTCCACCAACCTAACCACTAGGCCACTCCTCCACTAATAGTGCAAATAGCAAACAATAACAGCTAACTGAAATATGGATCAATTATAACACTAACTAAACATCTGTATACTGTCTAAACAGTACCTGGGAAGGTCAGGATATATAATTCACCAAGCCTCAGCAAAGAGATCTGTCTCTCTTTTTTCCTGGGCTAAGACAGAACTCAAAATCAGTAAAGTCCAAAGGAGATGAGCTCCTGGGCCAATCAGAGCCCAGTCAACAAGATTTCAAATATATACTGCTTCTTATTTCCTGTTTGTGTCAAACTAAAGAAAAAACACTCAGTTCTCTGTAACAACTTTAGAGCAAAGAAACACCACCTGCTGGCCAAATAGAAGAAATACACTTCAAGAGTTAATAAAGGCAATTTTACAGGTTTAAAACACACAGTTTCTTCACATATGGCAAAACAGATCAGGATGTGCAGGAGAGGGCTTTGATAGCAACTTCAGTATTTGGAACGTGAGAACAGTATCTGGTAGACTTCTCTAATCTTCGTCCTATATATGGCAAAATAGATCAGGATGGGCTAAATTGGGTTTTGACAGCAACTTCAGTAGTTGGGAAGTAGGGCCAGTGCAGAGCAAACTTTTATACAGTCTGAGCCCTGAAAATGGCAAGGACGGATCAAGTATGAGTATTTCATACCACATTCATAGCATATGCTATGAGTGCAGGTTCGGTATATCTCAGTGAGGGAAGACATCATAAAGAGAAACTTAGCGAATAAAATGTTGTAACATTACTGGATTGTTGGTATAATAATGATTTGATAATGAATGTGACGGTTGGGCAGACTAGATGGACTATTTACTACTGTCATTTACTATGTTAAGAAGAGACACTATGAGGCATATTTTCAAAGCACTTAGCCTTCCAAAGTTCCATAGAAACCTATGGAACTTTGGAAGGCTAAGTGCTTTGAAAATATGCCTCCATGTATCCATCCTCTGCCTCCCAGAGCTCTAATGGTAAGATAGCTCTAATGGTAAGATTCTGTTGAATGTACCCTCCATACACACAGAACTAAGTTTACTAACAAAAATAATATTTGGAATGCTATGCAACACAGATTTAAATATTTAATCACATTTCTATACCACTTCCCTGAACCCACAGTAACACTCGAAATAGCTTCCAAGGTTAAATAAAAAACAGAAACAAAAAACCTACACACAGAAAGCTGTTACTTACCTGTAGCAGGTGTTCTCCGAGAATAGCAGGCATATATTCTCAGGTGTGGGCGATGTCATCCATGGAGTCCAGTGCGGACACGGCCCTAGTGCAGTTACTTTAAAACACTGAGGCAGTGCCCCCAGCGAGCATGCACGGGTGACTTCCTTTCCAATGCTTGAGTGCGGGACTTACAGTTTCTGGTTATACTTATTTTCTTTTAAATTTAAGTTGGAGTTCCCATTTCTATTCCTAATAGTAAACTTTACTTTATTTGTAAACCACTTGATTATTAAAATTTAATACATCATCCTTCATACAAACTAAACTAACCTACTAAACCTAAGAAAACAATTCCAAGGGGAGGCGGGAGGGATGTAAGAATATCTGCCTGCTGTCCTAGGAGAACATCTGCTACAGGTAAGTAATTTAGCTTTCTCCGAGGACAGACATAATATTCTCACATGAGAGACACACTAGCTACCAGGCCCACAATATAAATAAATCTTGGCAACTAAGTAGACAGTGAGCCTGATGGAAAACAAGGGCTGGATGACAGAGTTGACTAAGTTGTAAAAAGATTCTGCAGGACTGCTTGTCCAAACCAGCTATTCTGCATAGAATGCTGCTTCAGACAGTTGTGAGCAGTGAAGGTCAAGACCACGTTGTAAATTTCCTCAATGGATGCAGAGCAGAAATGCTCTACTGAAGCCGCCATTGCTCTTACATTGTGATCAGTGACACGAACATGAAGGGTCAAGCCCAACCTGAGCATACGTGTAGGAGATACAGTCAGCCACCCAATAGGAGATAGTATGTTTGGTAATGAGAATCCCCAATTTGTTAGGGTCGAAGGATACAAAAAGCTGGGAGGACTTCGTATGATGTGTATCTGGATTTTCAAAAGGCATCTGAAAAACTACCTCATGAAAGACTCCAGAGGAAATTGGCGAGTCATGGGATAGGAGATAGTGTCCTACTTCTTGTTTGTTCAGGTAATACATGGCAACCTAGTTGTCTGTGCAAATGAGTATTATCTGATCAAGAATGCAGTCTTAGAAAGTTTTGAGGGTGTGCCAGAGCGCAATTCTAGGAGGATCATATGATGTCATTTCTCCCATGTGGACCAAGAACCCTGAGTGTAGAGACCATCTAGGTGAGCACCTCAATCTAACACAAAGAAGAATCCATGGTGAGGATCTTGTGATGTGGAGGGGGCTGAAATGGAAGACCGAGGGTGAGATTCTGGGACACCATCTACCACTAGAGAGAGCTGCGCAGCTGTGGAATGACTCACATACAGACTGAGAGCAATTCCGTGGCTTTGGACTACTGAGAAATTCAGATGTGGAGCCAATGGTGTTACACGTACTATTGAAGCCATGTGACCAAGTAGGCAGTGCATCTGACGAGAAGATAATGGATTTGAACACCTGAGTGGAGAGATGCAGTATGTTTGCTCCCAGTTGAGGAAGGAAGGCTCAGCCCTGAGTAGTGTTGACAAGAGCCCCTATGAACTCTAAGGTCTGAATCGGTTGAAGATGTGATTTGGGGTAATTGATCAAAAACCTGAGGAGTTCTAGGAGCCTTATGGCAGATTAAATGGAGGTCTGTGCCAACTCTCAGGAGGCTGCCTTGATTAACCAGTCTTTAAAGTAGGGGAAGACATGTATGCCCCTCTTGCGAAGTGATGTAGCTACCCTATCAGGCAATCTAGGCAGGGAGAATAGGTATGTAAGCGTGTGGCTCCCTCAGATCTAGAGAGCAAAGTCAGTTATTGAGTTGGATCATGGGGAGAAGTGATCCCAAAGAAACCATGCAAAGTTTTTCTTCGAGTAGAAACTTGTTTAAGTCTCGCAGATCAAGAATTGGTCATACTCCCCCTGTTATTTTGGTATGAGAAAGTATCTGGAGTGGAACTCTCAACCCCTGTCCAGCAGAAGAATTGATTCTACTGCATTCTACCAGAAGGGGATAGAGTGTTCCTCTCGAAGTAGTGTCACCTGGAGGGAGTTGGAACGAGATTCTCTTGGTGGATGGTCAGGTCGTCTGCCCCCCCCCCCCCCAACGTAGAGCATAACCGTGCTGTATGGTGTTCGTAGCACCCAATGTTCGGAGGTTATGAGAGGCCACCTCTGATGAAAGAGGATAAGTCTTCCTCCTACCAGTAGGTCACTTGGCACGGATAACTGTATGGCAGCAATGCTCTCTAGGAAGGAGTCAAAAACTGAGTTGTTTAGACTGAGTCAGATTTTTGACCCTGCTGCTGCCTCATTTGTGAGCACTGCGGCACAGTCCTTTGAGGTGGAGAAGGAGGAGTGTAACGATGCTAAGATATATAGTAACTGGAACATCAAAATCTTACTGCAAATCTTCTAGAAGAGGTAGCATAAGTCTGTGGCCTGGATAGAGGTTTTATAGTATCTGGTTTTTTGTTTTTTTTAATTAGGTTGGCCACTTCTTTAACTTTGTCACCAAACAAATTATCTCCACGACAATGGACATCCACTAGACACTCCTGGACAGCAGATTCAAGGTTGAAGACCCTGAGCCAGGAAAGACGCCACATTGCTATTCCTAAGGCGGAAATACGTGAACAGAAAAAAGTAACAAAGGCTTGCCTTGCCGGATATTTACGACAATCTAGAAGTTTCCTGTGAAGCTTATGGAACTCATTATCCTTCTGAGGAGGAAGGAATTCTGCAAAGGAGAGATTACTCTGTATTAGAGATTTCAAGTAAATTGTGGAATAAAGTTGACAATCTAATATGCGATTGGTTAGCACTGAAGACTGAAATGTTCTTCTGCCAAAAGAGTCCAATGCTCTAGCTTCTCTGCCTGGAGGAGCAGAAGCATAAGATCTTGCACTGCGAGTACATTTTAAAGCAGATAGCACAACTAAGGAATGGTGAGGTAACTACATTTTTTCAAACCCAGTGCACTTCTGTATCTTGTACATTGTATCAATTTTCTTTGTAGCAACTTGAACTGTCAGTAGAGAGTGTCCCAGTTTTTGTATAATGTGGAACAGTGATTCCTTCTCTAGGAGGGGGAATCAACCTAGAACTTCAAAATAGTTCTGAACGAGGTTCCTCCTCTGTCTCCAGTTCGAAAGGTATGGATTGGGCCAACTCATGGACAAAGCCAGGGAAGGATATACTTTCTGGAACAGACCTACGTCTCTCGGGTGGAGAAAGATCAGATGGGATGCCACAGGACTCCTCAGATGAGAGGTCCTAACCTGTCTCTCAGGAGAGGTCTAAGTCTGACTCTTCAAAATACTATTTATTTTCATTTTATACAGGATTATAGCCCTCTATTCTTTTATTTTTGTACTCCTCAGTGAACTGTATTGGTATTAAACACAATGTTCAGAATACAATACACTATAATACATTCAGAATAAAATAACTTATTCCTAAGGCGGAAATACATGAACAAAGGTATTAAAGGCTTGCCTTGCTAGATATTTACGATAGTCTAGAAGTTTCCTGTGAAGCTTGTGGACGAGTGTGTCGACTAGAGCAGTGCATGAGTCTCTGAGGTTGAAGGATGTTCCTCTGCTGATGTCATCACATGGGTCGGTCGGATACTTGCTGCCCCTGATGATCGACGCCGAACCAGTGTGAAGGGCCTCTCTCGTAACGGTCTCTCTGATGTACCAATGGGCTGGACTGAGGCTGGTGCAAGCACCCTGTAAGCAAGCCTGTATAGACTGTGAATGCAGTAGCCCTGACAGCTCCTCCTTGAGTATAGCCTTTATTTCTTCCTATAGAGTAGGCATCGGTGTGGTGTGGACGCAACCTGAGTTACAGCCTGTGCTACATATCTCGAAGGCTCTCAATGAGAAATTAGTTGGAGAGGAAGAGAGTGGTCACTGTGTCATGGACGTTTCCTGTGCATCGAGGATGTCAATGCAGGGGATGTGTTGGCAGAGTGCCTGGAGGGAGAACGACAGTAATGCTTCTTAGGTTTTTTTACATTGCAGGTCTCTCGATGCACATGGCACCGAAAAAGAGGACAGAGTCCTTATGAGGTTGTGGTACTGAGTCCAACATCAGATCTTCTCGATGTTGCATCCCCAATGACAATGCAGGCTCCGCATTGAGTGCTGAATCCTGTCATGCTCGATGCAGATGCCGAAATAGAACCAAAATGTTTTTCACACTGAACTCTGTGGGCTTTAAGCATCCTCACTGCACATGCAGGCAGAGGCACATTAAGTCCCGGTGCTCCGGGCCCAAGCACTGAACACAACAGTTATGGGGGTCTGTGCCTGAGACAGTCATATTGCATCAAGTACACTTCTTAAAGCCACTCAGCACCCTCATTTACATGGAGGGAAAAATGACCAATACAAGATTGCAAGGCTCTATGGCCCAGAGACCTCGAGTAATCGCGCACCCGAAAATGGTTGATGCTTCCCAGGCAAAAGGAGGACTCACAGGCCCCAAAGGCCAAAAAATTTAAAAATGAACGCATTGAACAAAATTAATAAACAAAAAGAATATGAAGAAAAAATATCCTGAAAAAGGGAAGGCACCAAAATGGAAACGTTTGACGCGTCAAGCAGAGATTAGAAAGCAAACCTCTCTGCAACACGGAAAACGATAGAGTGCTGGTCCCAATCTCAAGTATCAGGCAGGAAGGCACCTGCATATCCACGGTGGGGACTGCCTCAACATTTTGAAGCGACAGTGCACTATGGCAGTGTCCTCACTTGGCTCCATGGATGACGCCACCCATGTGAGAACATTATGCCTGTTTGTCCTCAGAGAAAAGTACTGTACAAAACAGTAAAAAATATACATGTTCCAAATATAAATCATGAACTGTTTAGAACTCAAAAAGAGAAACAGAAGTCACCCAACATTTCCACACAACCAAGAATACCCAACTGTAGCTACCCTTGTAGTACATACCTCTCCCTAGCATCACACTACCACCAGCTAAAAAGCAGGAAACCAAAATGATTTAAGTGCTTTCTAAACATGGAAAAAGTAGTTTTATAAGCAGATATACAAGTCCAAACAGCATGCAGGTACTCTTACAAAAGCAACAATTCTATTACTAAATATTTTTTTAATGAACACTGAAAAATTACCATAACCAGAAGTATAATTAGGGCCCCTGCGACCTCGGCCTCTTCCAGTATATGATCTGCTACCCCGAACAGAGGAAACGTTACTTTCATCAGTAGTGTATCCTTTTTCTTTTTCATTTGTTCTGGAAGATGACGGTCTGAAACCCATGCCAATCTGACGGAGCTGCTCATCAATTTGAAGCCTTTCCATCCTTAGCTGCTCCACTTCCTGGGTAATTAAGAGAAAAACTGTGAAATAAGCTAAATTGCATTAATGCTAAAAAGCACTATACATAACTATGGCTCAAATGTACTAAGGAGGTTTTCCCCATTTCACAACTATGGAAAAAAAGGCATAGCACGTCGGGTTGTATATTTGTATAGTTATATAGAATATATCCATTATAACCGGAGAAGAAAAATGTTATTTTAAACCTATTCAAACAAAAGTTTACTTCTACACTGCAAATGCCACTTACACAAAGCAAATAAATTTTCTTCAAATTTCAGTTATTCACATATAGATTTATTTTGTGGGAATAGCAGTGGAATTTATTCTCCTGTATCTTGATTTGTGCTAACATTCCAAAAGAGCAGGGTTATAGCAAGGATATAAAGCTGGGGAGTTCTTGGTGGCCTTTCCCAGTGCCTGTCCTTCCATCACTGCTCTTTTATAAAAGATATAGAAGGATGAGTAGCAATTAATAAATCACCCCCAAAGAATCTCGAGGCAGTAGAGAGTAAAGACCCTAAAACACAGCAGCTCTGTGCCACGAGACATGAATGAGAACCTGATAATGGGTGTCATTTACTGTTCGTGCACACTATCTGGCACAGGGCTCACAGGAGTAGAACCGTGGCAGATAGTGAATACTGACAAACAACTCCCTTTAGCATGCTACGGATATATGGCCTCCACAACTGAACACAGTATTCCAGGTGAGGCAGGCCAGATGTTAATTTCAGTCTAACTCAGGGTCCGATGCACAAAGTTACAGAGCCACCACCATGTGTTTTTGACAGGCTACAACCGGTTTAGCGAGAACGGTATAAAAGCGGGCAATGCACAAAGGGGATTTGCAGTCTTTTTAACATCCGCTGCAGCAGAATAGAATTCTATGCAAAAGTATTTAAATTAATTCAGTATTTAAACATTCATTCTGTGGAATGCACACTGGTTAACGAGCGATGCACAAAAAGCAGCCAACTTAAATGAATAAATTTTTACCTGAGGTCAGGAGCTGTCGGGTACTGCTGACAGAGTTACTTTTCTGTACGGGAAGCACTTGGAAACAGTGCGGAGGGGCGGACGATGCCAGGAGGGGCAGATGACACTGACTGCTCCTGTGCCTGCATACTCTCCTCTCCACCCCATGCAAAAGGCCCAGGTGGACCAGTGGACTCCAATCCCCCCTTCACAAAAATCCTTGATGGTCCCAAGTGGACCCAGATCCCCCCCCCCCCCCCCCCCCACAGCGCTTAGCTCTGCCCTGTGCATGCCAGGATGCACCAGGAAGGGCTAGGCACCACCATTTTGTGCAGGGCGGGCCCTAAGACAGTAGGTTGTTGCTCCTGCCTTCCCGTCTCCCATCTTTTTTCAGGTACCATGGAGGGACCGAGAGGAGGTCACTAGAGCACCAAGGCTGGGGTTTTTTCCGGGGGGGGGGGGGGGGGGGGGGGCTCAGGGTCACTAGACCACCAAGGTCTTTCTTGCTGCGGGGGGTCAGGAGGCGCAGGGTGTGCACCAGGAGCTGTCAAATGCATTTGACAGCTCAGCGACAGAGAAAATTCAAGATGACATTTTCAAAGAGTAACACTTTTTGGAACCAGATAACTGCATCAGTGACCTTATAAGGACAATGCTTAAAGAGAGATGTTAAGGGAGACTGGAAATTAAAATGATCAGACATTTTGGAAATAGCAAGGAATTAAGACCTAGGCTTCTTAACTCATCACAGTCCATAAAGTTCTACTGTCCATTACCTTATCTCCCATTTATACTGCCCCCCCCCCCCCAACCTCTTTTTCTAAGAATTTCACTGGAATAATTTTCACGATTCACTTAAGATCATCAGCTTTTGCATATTCTTCCCTGACCTACAGGACGAGTGTCAGCTCCCGAAAGCTAGTAATGAAATGTATTAAATGAATCCAGTAATAAGATATGGAGAAATTGTGTTTTGCCTAATAATGTTCTTTCCTTTACTCTTACCAGTCAAGTCCAAACAACTGAGTTACATCCATTGACCAGTGGATGGACACAGAGTAGTTCTGGACGATTTGCCCTTTAAGAGTATCATGCAGCATAGACTCCACAGTATTTCAAATAGCAAAGCAATGGTGCTTATGACCTGCCAGCAACTGCAGACTACGACATTTGGGCTTTAGCATTAACAAGAAGTAACGCATTTAGTCATTTCACGAAGTCAGAAGTTACGTTAGTCGTAGGTTAGTTCAAATTTCATAGGTTATTAAGAACTTAGTATCCTGCCTATCAGCAATGCCAGCTAGGCAGTGTAGAGGCTAGGGAAATATGGAAAAGAAGAAGGAAGCAGAAATAAGACAAAAAGTAGAAAGGTAAGGGGGAGAACTACAGTAATGATAGGAAAGCAAGGGGCGAGAAAAACACACCAGCACGAGGGCATACCTAGAGCCCCATAACTCCTGTGTCTAACATTAGTGACATGCCATCAGAAAAAGATAAGTTTTGAGGTCAACCTTAAATCAGTCTATGGATGAGTAAGATCTGAGATGGTCTGGCAGCTGATTCCAGAGCCCAGGGCCTTGTACTGAAAAAATATAGCACCTAATTCTAGCATGAGTGATATCTCCGATTGTAGAGGTACTCAACAGTTGTTGTGTCGACGAGTGGACATAACAAGTGGGGATATAGGGAGTCAGCAAAAGAAGGCCAGAAAGACAAGGAAGTTCAAAGGAAGAAGTGGTGACATCTGAGAAAAAATATAGCACCAAAATAAAACCAATCAGGGAAGGCTTCTGGACTGCTCTGGTAGGTGTAAATGAAAGAAAATGATCAGGCAAGACAATTTCTCCTTCCTTTTTGTCCATTCCAGACCAGTCCTGATAAATGGGATATAGCAAAACAATGCACCAGTTAACAAAACCAGCAAACCAAAGTCTCTTGAGCAAAACGTTAAGGACAAAAACAAAGACTATGGAAGAAGAACCCTAAGGTGTTTTCCATGACAATGTAGGAATAATAAACAATAGAACTATAAAACATGTCAAAGATGGGATAACCCAAACAGAGTATGAACTGGAGGATGTGTGTGTGTGTTTTTTTTTTGTGAATAAACCTTCTGAAGGCAACACCAAAAAAACCAGTAAGATGTAGGAAGGAAACACTTATCCATCATAGAAGTGTAGGTAATACTGAAGAAAAAAAAATCAGAGAAGGAAAATTAAAAGAAAGCTATCAGGAATTAATGAACTATCCTTTCCTTTGTCAACACCTGCGACAATCTGTGGTAACGAGTAGAAACAAATTTATAATCACCCTTAGGGTAGAGAAAAGAACAATGGCCAATGTGGTCTGTTATATGCTATGAGTTTATTTTAATGGGCAGAGTGGAAGGACTATGCAGGTCTATCTGCCATCATCTATTACATTACCATGGTATGATGTAGTCGAGTCTGGAAAGATAACTCCAACCAAATCTGCAACATTGAGAGACACCTGAAATAAAGAATCCAAACTGAGACTATGAGGAAAGGTCTATGTGAATCAAAGAAAGCTAAAGTAGTAGGAACCACTGGATCCCCTAATTCTCAAACCACTGCAGCAAACACCAAGCTACCCCTCTCTCTGCCAACCAGACAAATCTGTGCAGAAATATGCAGTGAAACTGAGCTGAGAAGCCCACCTTAGCATGGTAAGAACCATGGCTGCAGACTAATAAAACAGAGCTGAATAGAGAAGGGAGAAAATCAGTACAGACAGGCTTGCATGAAGGAACATATGAAAGCTGAAATTGAGAACAGAGACAATATTAAGAAGCCATTGTGTAGTAAGATGAATCCCCTAAAACCACTAGGATGGATCCTGAAAATTTTCAAATAGAAGAGCCTGCAGAGAAAGAACACATCATTCAAATCCCAACAGAGAAATACCGATAATACAAGGAGCAGCACTACCCATGACTAAGGAGGGAAAGTAGGGAAGAAAAAGCTTAAGACCCAGCTGAAAGGTTTAAATGGGATCCTAGAAAATAGCCAAGTTGCCTCTAATGTTAATAAACACATTCCAAAGCAAACAAGGCTAAGGTACTGTCAGGAGAACTGGAGCAAAAAGAAAGCTTCATATTTTTGAAGGCTGAAAGAAAACACAGCCGAGACACAAATGAAACTTGAGTATTACAAATTCATTCCAGCCTGACAAGAAATGCAGATGAAGCTGGTAGCGTGTAAGATAGCAAAGAATTGTCAGAAGTGAATACCTGACATTGGGAAAATGTAAGCAACATAGCAACTGCAATGAACACCATTGTAAACCACCCTCAGGCTACTGCCAAAGAAGAGTAACAAAAGTAGAAAGGAAGTGAAAAAAAGGCAGAATACAAGCCAATACTAAGTACAGCTCCCGAATACCACAAAGGAGCCGACTTTTTTTTTTTTTAGTTCAGTACCGAGAGAAAAGCAGGTTAGCCTAAACACAGGCAAGAGTCGCTGAGGAAGTTTCTCAGGCATTACAAGGATGCCGGAGAAAGCAAAATGAGGGAGGTTCAGATTTTCTGGTGGTAAGAATGAAGAATGAGAAGAAAACTGCAGCACGTCACAAACAATCCAAGCCTGGGAAAATAACGTTGGCAGGATGATAAGGCTGATTAAGATGAAACTCCAACACTACCTTTAGAAAGGACTTAGTGTGCAGAACCATCCTATCGTTGTACTTCGTGTAAGATGGATCAGTTACTAGAATCAACACAACAGAACAGGAGAACACACTCAGCAATATCAACACAGGCAGCAACAAACAGCAGAGATGGTCAAGAGAGAAGACAATTTTATTATGCAATTACCCGATTCGGCCACATTTCAACACAATGCCTTCATCGGGGATCAGCAGACTCTTCCATGCAAGGGATAGCAGATGGCAAATATGAATACACTCCTTTTCAGACTGCTCACAACAGAGGTTTCCACTGGTAATGAATAACCATTATTCAAAAATGGCTATTCGTTACCTAAGGCACAATGATAGTGGGTTAAGCTAGTATTCTATAATGGAATCTGAATGCTAAGGTGCTGTTATAGAACAGGATTTCATTTTGGAGCATCAGGGTGCCTAAATGGATGTGCCCTTTTAGAATTGCTCCCTTTGTGAACACCAGAGGACCTGAGACAGGGTCAAAAGGCAGTATATAATACTGGTAGTGGTGATCTTCTATGATGAATCGCACACATTTCCTGCAACATGACTGCATCTCTATGTGAGTGTAAGCATCCCTTTAAATCCAGAAAACAATCACTTTTGGAAGAAGAGAGTTAAGGTCCCCAGGGAATGCATCCTGAAGTTTTGTTTTATTAGAAGCTCATTCAGAGCCCTTAGGTCTAGGATGGGAGAGAATTCCCCATCTTCTTAATACATAGTACATGATGGCAGACAAAGACCTGCATGGTCCATCCAGGCCACCCAACAAAAACGCATAGCAGAATCATCAGACATACTACGGAGTAAATTCCCTTCCTTCTTTACCCTGATGGAATGTGTTTCAAGTTTAATAAAATATCATATATCGCTCAGAGAAGGTCCAACAGAGTAGTTTTCAATAAAATATTTAAAAACACAATCCATCAGAGAAGAAAAAGGAACTACAATAGTGATGGGAAAGTAAAAAAGGTAAAAACACAGGAGAGAGAGAAACTTTAAGTTACTTACCTGCAACAAGAGTCTCAGAGGACAGCAGGCATATATTCTCACATATGGGTGCCATGAACCATGGAGCCCAGTGAAGACATTGTCAAGTGCATTATCACTTTAAATCTTTGAGGCAGTGCCCCCATCGCGCATATGAGAGTGCTTTCGCACCTGATGCATGAGCGCAGAACCAGCAGTTCAATATTAAAGCTAAGAAGGCAACTACAAGGGGAGGCGGGAGAGAACATCTGCTACAGGTAAGTAACTTAGGTTTCTCCAAGGACAAGCACGCATGATATTCTCACATATGGGACTCACCAGCTACAAGGCTCACAGGAAAGATGAATTTTTGTAACTGAGCCTGGTGGGTGGATTTGGGTTTTAAATAGAAAGAGATTCTGCAGGATTGCTTATCCAAACCGGCTATTCCACCAGGAATGATGCTCCAGACAGTAGTGAGTAGTGAAGGTGTGAACAGAAGACCACATAGCTGCATTGCAAATATCTTTAATAGAGGCAGAGCAGAAATAGGCTACTGAGCCCGCCTGAGTATTCGTACAGGAGATACAGTCAGCCAACCAAGTACAGACTGTATGCTTGGTGATGGGAATTCCTAACCTGTTAGGATCAAAGGACACAAAGCTGGGAGGATTTCCACTGAGATTTTGTTTGTTCTACATAGTATGCAAAACACGCTTGCAATCTAAAGTATGCAGTGCTGCTTCTCCACAATGAGAACGCGGTTTAGGAAAGAAGACAGGTAGTGCTATGGACTAGTTGAGATGAAAGTCCAAAACCACCTTTGGGAGGAATTTGGGGTCAGTTCAAAGTACAAACTTATCATGGTAGAACCTGGTGTAAGGTGGACCTGCCACAAGGGCTTGAAGGTCACCGACTCTTCTGGCAGAAGTTAAGAGCTATTAAGAACACTACTTTATACATGAGAAACTTCAGATAACAGAAATGAAGTGGTTCGGAGGTTTCATAAGAGCAGTCAGGACGACAATGAGATCCCACGCCACCAGAGGTGGTTTGATAGGAGGGTAAGTATGAAATAAATCTTTCATGAATCTTACTATCAAGGGATGAACTGAAATTGCCTTATTATCAATTTTAGTATGAAAAGGATTGATGGCACTCAAATGTACTATGACTAGTTTTGAGTCCAGAATCTGAAAGATGAAGGAGGTACTCTATAAGGGTAGGTAGAGGGCATGTAATAGGGTCAAGTAGACAGTGCTGGGCACACTTCTACGGTTTATGCCCTGAAAATGGCAAGGACAAATCAAGACCAGGTATGCATATGAAATATCACATACCATACGTAATGAGTTTATCTTGTTGGGCAGACTGGATAGACCATACAGGTCTTTATCTGCCGTCATCTACTATGTTACTAGATGACAGAGGTGGATGTGCAAATGGTGTAACAATGAACCAAGAACTGTACCTTCAATGTCTCCCAAGTGCGCAAGAACAGAATAATCAACGAGATCAAAGGCCACGGAGAGGTCCAATGACACCAAGGGCCCTGTTTACTAAGGCATGCTAGCGTTTTTACAGCGCGCCTAAAATTAGTGTGCGCTAAACGATTGAGACACCCATATATTTTTATGGGTGTCTTTAGCGTTTTAACACTGCACTAAAAACACTAGCGCATTATTAGTGCTGCTTAGTAAACAGGGCCCCAAAAGAGCAATGTTGCCCCTGTCAAGAACAGAATAAAGCTAACTAGTGAGTGCAGTAATGGTAGTTTGGATACTATGGTTAGTTCTAAAACCTGTTTGCTGCGGATGAAGCACTGGTAATTGATCTACCCTTAGTAACAGCTGGTAAAAAAACAACCTTTTCTGCAATTTTAGAGATAATACTCAAATTCGAGATTGGTTTATAATGTGATGGATCAGAAGGGTTTAAAGAAGGGCTTTTATTATTGGTCTAACAAACAATTGAGAACTGATTTGTCCTACTAGTTAGCAAATTCAAACATGACCAATCCTTTTATCAATCAGTAAATTATAAGAGATTAAGAGATAAAGAGTCGTCCTGTTTACTAAGCCACAGAATAAGCGTGCTAACGCTAGACACACCCATGTATTCCTATGGGTGTCTCTAGCGTTAGCGCACGTAAATTTTAGAGCTCGCTAAGAACATTAGCATACCTTAGTAAACAGGGCCCAAAGTAAAATGGTAAAAACATTGATATGCGGGAATTTTCACCTTTTTACTTTATTTATAGCATTTATATCCCACAATATTCCCACCCATGGGCAGGCTCAATGTAGCGTACAACAGTCTATAAAAACATACAATAATTCAGCAAACAAATAATTGTTGTAAAAGGGTAAGGGAAATAGCTAAGGAGGGAAAAGGGGAAAGAGTAGGGGTGAACAATGTGTCGCTACATCAGTTGGAATTCAGAAGGAAGAGATGCCAGGCGGGTTTGAAGCGTATGCTCTACTAAAAAGGATGGTCTTGAGGCGCTTCTTGAAGGTCGGGTGATCAGGATTAAGCTTGACCAATTGAGGCAGCCCATTCCACAATTGAGTGCTGAGATAGGAGGAGGATGCATAAGTGGTCTTATACAAGTGGTCTTATACTTGAGGCCATAGAAAACTGGGTAATGGAGGTTTAGGTACGAACGAGCTGATTTGTGAGAGTTCCTAGGCGGCAGGTTAATTAGGGTGTCCATATAAGCAGGTGCTTCACCATAGATGATTTTGTGCACCAAAGTGCAAATTTTAAAAGCAATTCAGTCCTTCACAGGAAGCCAGTGCAGCTTCTCACGTAGTGGTCTTGAACTATCAAATCTTGATTTACCAAAGATGAGCCTAGCCGCTGTGTTCTGGGCAGTTTGTAGTTTTTTTAGAAGCATGTCTGTGCATCCCCCATAGATTCCATTGCAGTAATCAAGGTGGCTTATAACAAGTGATTGAACTAAGCAGCGGAATACTTCTCTAGGGAAATAAGGTTGTATACGCTTAAGCTTCCAAAGAGAGAAGAACATTTGCTTGGTTGTAGAGTTCGCTTGCTGCTCCAAGGTTAAGGTTCTATCAATGACACCTAATATTTTTAGGGACTGAGATTGGCAACACAAGCTCAGGAGTGATTAATGTTGGGGGCGTGAATTTGTTATAGGGAGAGGAGAGAATTAGACAATGGGTTTTCTCAGCATTGAGTTTGAATTTAAATGAGTTGGCCCAGTCAAGCTTTATCTCACAGTCTCTTATAATTTACTGGTTGATAAAAAGGATTGGTTATTTACATTGGTTGATTGAATAATAACTCTCATGGGGTGGGTTTTTATTTGACTTATTACCAAGAGACATCGGGTTAGGAAAGACTGGAAAAAAAAGGTTTCCCCATTTCTCATTATCACTGAGAATTTGTTTCAGGAATAAGAAGGGTAACAATTCCAAGTCTTAGAACTTTGAAGAGAAGGTGCCAGCAAAAATCTATTTATAGAGTTTACTGGATTCACATTGGTTAACTTACCAACTACGGCAAACAATTCCTTGGCTAAAAGTATGAGAGACTGGTATTTAGAAGAGAAGTATGAGCACATCTTTATGTGTCTTTCCCATACATACAGGTGACAGATTCTATGAAATGTTAGCAAAGTTAGAAGTGTGTGTTTATTATAAATATTTGTTTCACATCAGATGGACTGTTTGAAGGCCAGTACTGAGCAAAAAAATATAGATCTCTCAGTGACTCATCCTCTAAGAGTAGTGTCTGTAGGTCTTATGATTTTCCTCAATTTTTCCAGCTCCTACTCCATTTATCATTTCCCTCTTTAAGGAATGTCTTCGTGCTCAAAGTCAGCTTATGCTTAATTTTCCATCAGTATCACAGGTGAAATATAAACAAGTACAATTAGGATATAGAATTCCTTGCACAAATGGGGTGCGGTTAGAGATGAACTATTTGAGATTCAGGAAGAAATGAAAAGCATTTCTACTTGCCCTATATCTGAACAGTTAAGTCTTTCTCTGCAATTTCCCAATTTAAATCAACTGGTTGTTTTTGTTATTATCCTAAGTGAACCTGATAGGTAATTGCGGAACATAACTGTAATGCAATGTAAGTCACAATAAGCGGCATTCTCTCTATAATTTTCTTTTCTTTGTATCACAGTAAGTTTGTCCTGGTTCTTTTAAGTGAAGAAGCAAACTTCCTAGAAACAATTTTGGGTTTGTAGCCAGTCTGAAGAATTCAGACAGAACTCTGAGGTGCTCATGCTCACCTTCTAGGTCTGAGAATATACATTGGTTACTGGAACTGTGAAGATAGGATTTTTTTTGTATATAAAGGGTGGAAGCTGGAACTGTGAAGACAGTCGCATCTTTATGTTAGCTTTCTGTACAATGTTTATAGACGGCCAGTGATGACAGAAATTGTGGTGTCTAGAAACATGTTTTTCTGTACTAGTCTTTTTCCCCCGGTCTAATTGAAGAGCACTTTTCCAAAACTTTCAGTCTATCAGCTGCAGATTTGAGAAAAATAGCAGCTTTTGGACTGAGTTTTGCATAGAGTATTCAACACAAAGTCATTAAAATACCGTGAACTTTGTGAGTTTTGGCACAGGAATAAGCTACAGTAAATTACTCTTGCCATGATGAACAAAATTAATCACATTCAAAACTGACAAAAAATGGACTGAGTTTTGGAAAGGAAAAATTGGATCTTCCCTGATCATTTTCTTTCCATTAGTCCTTCCCATTATTCCAGAACCTGTGGGATTGTTATGACCATCAACTAGCAGATGGAGATAGATAACTGAAAACTGAGCTGAGACAACTCTTGGCATCCAGCCCAGCCCCTCAGTATTTAGACAAGCAGTAAGAAGAAACTCAGAATAAAACAACAACCTCAAACAACTTGCTAACCTAACACTACGCCTCTCTGGTACTATGTAAGCCACATTGAGCCTACAAATAGGTGGGAAAATGTGGGATACAAATGTAACAAATAAATAAATAAACCAGATGAGCAAACGTGTTCTCATCTCTGGACAACTTGCAGAAAACAAGAGAGATGCAGGAAGTACCATACAAGGTGATAGTCGTTAATTGACCTATTACTTTGCATTCATTAAACATCTCAGAAACCTCAGGCGGGTCTCTGGAATAGTGGGAAGGACTAATGGAAAGAAAATTATCAGGTAAGACCTAATTTCTCCTTCCATTAAGTAGCTTCCCACCCAGAACCTGTGGGATGTTTAAAAGCAGTCCCTACAGTGGGTGGGATCCTCGTATAGTTGCCCAGAGAACTGAAGCCCCAAAACTGAGCGTGCCACAACGTCCACCCTGTACTGCTTGGCAAAGTTATGCAGCATCAACCACGTCACCATCTTGCAAATATCTGCCAGAGACAGTAAGGTAGTCTCCACCCAGGATGTCGCTGTACGCCTTGTAGAATGAACCATAAGGCCTGAGGAGCCTGCTTACCTGCAAGCAAATAAGCCAACGAGATACTCTCCTTCAGTCACCTAACAATTGTGAGCTTGGAAGCCATGAGGCCAAGGCCCTGTTTACCAAAAAAATCACAAACAGTCTTCCAGATATCTAATGAAGATTCAGCATACATCGAGAAACTTCAAGGAAGAATATAGTTTTCATCCTCTCTGCGAAACATATTGGTTGAGATGAAATGCTAATACCATTTTTGGAAGAAAGGAAGGAACCAAGCACAGGGAGACCCCTGCCTCTGAAAAGGGAAGAAAGAGATCTCGGCAAGACAGCCTGAAGTTCAGAAACCCTACATGCTGACGCAACAGCCACCAAGAATACTGCCTTTAGCTAAGATCTTTAGGCCTTCTGAAGTGGCTCAAGAGGAGGATTCTGAAGAGCCCGAAGGACTAAATTAAGGTTCCACCCTGGACACAGTGGTACAAAAAGAAGACCACAAATGGACTGCTCCCCGCAAGAACCGAAGAATAGCTAAGTCATAAGAGACGTCTTCTGTACTCGGCCCTTGAAACAGGCCAAAGCTGCAACCTGAACTTTGAGAACCCAGCGCCAATCCTTTCTGAAGGCCTGCCTGGAGAAATGTTAAGATGTGCACAATCTGAGCAGAGAAGGGAGAAAATCCGTGCTATAAACACCAGCCCTCGAACGTGAAAAGTGTGATCAGCTACCTCTTGGGAGACAGAAAATACTGATGAGCTGGATGTCAAGAGAGATGTCTCAGCTCAGTTTTCAGCTCTCCGTTACCACCTGCTGGTTGATGAACACAACTATCCCACAGGTTCTGAATAGTGGAAAGCTACGCAATGGAAAGTGCTCTTCAACTGGATGATGGGATGCACTAAGAGTTGTAAAATTGAGAATCTCTTCTTCTTCAATCCCAAATCATACAAATGTCTTCAACATACTAGTAATATCTGAAGGTCTCTTCCGGTACTGCTTTGATTCTTTCAACCACAAATGGATTTAACATTCCTGAAAACTGCATTAAAAAATAAGAACACAGTGGCCTCTACTTACTAACGTTTAGCATATAATAACAGCATTATCTTCCAAAATGTCCATTAAATAAATTAAGCTTTATGGCAGGTAATATACCATACTAAGCACTAATAAATAGGGGCCAGTATTTTCTTTTTAACTCATTTTTGGAATCCAATCAAATTGTGATCCAAAGTAGGTAAAATGCTTGTATTGAAGAGTAATCTAAAGACCATCCCCCTCCCAAAAGAAAACTAGCTCTATTTAAAAAGTTTTTTAAATATGCTGCACATCTTACCTTTAGGTATGCAATATGATAGTCTAAGAGGACTTGCACATTTCCAATGCTTTCTTTAGTCCCAACAAATACAAATGGGACCATTCCCTGCAAGAAGAAGAAAACCTTTATATATAGGGAAATACTTGGTGAATAAGAGGTTGAAGTTTCACAATAAAAATGTGCGACATATACTTTGGATCAATATTATTCATGTGACAGAAGTCAGTTAATTGCTTTAGATATGAACGAATGCACTTTCAGCTATTTTTTAAACAAAATACAATACTGTACAATTGCATTTAATGATCTCTACAAAATAATCTGTATGCCTGTTGCCTAGTTAGCACACTTGTTATCATGACAAATCCAAGAAAGAATGCCAAACATACTGAAAATAAAACTTACGTCTTCTCTGGGAAGTTTGTTTTCATTGTCTCCTTCAATTCGCACTCTAACTACTCCAGATTTATCAACAATCTCTTGGATTACTTTTCCATTCTTGCCAATTACTTTTCCTTTAATAAAAGAATAACTAAATAATTTCTTCATGCAAAAACTAAACGCATAAACACAAAGAAATCTGATAAGCATCAGTTCCAAAGAAAATAACTGGCATCTATCTATTAAATCAATATTACACAAATAAGAAGTAACATTCATTTATTGTAGATATATTTGCAGTACAGTGGAAAAGGGAACAGCTTAAATTATGCTGTCAGTTTGATCTGACAGCTAGCAAGGTAGCTTAATGGTAGCAATGGATCTATACTTTAATCCTTTAAGAAAAAAACCGGAAACACCAAATGAAGTTCTAAGAATAACTGTACAATTTTTATAAATATGGCAGTTCCATAAATCTTTTTTAAAATGTGAAACTGTTTTACTTGCAGAATTAGGTACTAATAAAATTGCATGGGCTTATGCACATCTAATAGTATGCACTACAAATGCAAAGCACACACTTTTACATTGTATTCACGCAAACATTCCTGGGGTGGAGCTGAGAAATATGCATGTATGTTATAAAATACCAGCATATTCACATAAACCCAGGAAGAAAAGTTACATCTACCTTGGAGCAAATATAGCATTGTGTGTGAACTTTCAGGGAGATACTAAATAAAGGCACATGACGAATCTGCTCTGTTTATAAAACAGATAAAAGGTGTGTGCTATCTGCCTTCCAGCCTATTCAATCTATCAGAAAAACTATCATAGTGGAAGAGTACTAACAGTGTTTATGAAATCTTAATAATTTAAGTGAATTAAGTGTTCTGTGCAAAGGGCAGGGAGTTAATAAAAATTTGGGGAAAACAAGCTGTCAAAGTTCAATAAATACGAATTGCATTATTCTGAAACTATACATTCATTTTTGTCTTTAAATTGGTAAATCAAAAATTTTTTATACCAACTAAATGATCGAGTATGTTCTCCCCAGAAATTCTTGACAGGTAGGCAGAACACTGATCTAGTCATCGAACATGGAACAAGTAACATGACTGATACTTCAAATACCTATCAAAAATGGTAAGGATAAAATACACTTGACAGTACTTGACATTCAGTTTTTCGGGTTTTTTCTCCTTTTAAAAATGGGAGAACTTAGAAAGTGATATTGATTTTCTCCTATTCCTATTTAATTATTACCACCATTCAAAAACAGTAACCATGTATCATAGTATTTTTAGCTCTTTTCTAATGAGATTCAGTTTTTCCATTCAAATGCAGGCTCATAATTTTGCAAACCACACAGTTTCACTTGGCAACAAATTACTTTTCCAATTTGTGGCTATTGTTACTTTTGCCACCACCAACAGGCAACGTGATTAATTTGCTTTTCAATGGGCATACTCGCCACACAAAAGCCTAGTATGAATGTCTCCAGGTTGAGTAAGAGGCCATTAATTCAGAACTGTTGCTCAGATTTGTACCTAGAATGGCAGTGGCATCATCATACATGTCACCTATAGGCTGTATTTTAAAGTGGAAATACATAAAGCTATCTAAAAAGAAGTAAATCTAAAACATGTTACCTTTCTATAAGAAATGAGTTTATACTGATATTTTGTTTAGAAATTTGAAGTAAAAAGAATGTTTGCCTGTCCAAATGGCAAAATTTAGTCATACCTGTTAATTTCCCATCCTTTAGTTGGGCTGTACCATCCATAAAGTTATCCCTTCATGCCAAGGATTTATTAACCCATTAGTGCCCAATGTTCCCACAATAAGCCATATGGGAACAACTTGGGCACTATGGGTTAAACTAAGAGGACCTGCCAGAACCTCTCCAAGCTCCCTCAATATCCTGGGATGGATCCTGTCCAGTCTCATGGCTTTGCCCACTTTCAATTTTTCAAGCTGTTCATAAACACTTTCTTCTGTGAACGGTACCATATCCACTCCATTCTCATATGTACCTTTGCCAGTCAATCATGGTACTTCTCCAGGGTTTTGTTCCGTGTACCCAGAAGTATTTGTTTAGCACATTTGCTTTTTCCTCATCATTCTCTACATAGCAGTTCACAGCATCTTTCAGTCTCACAATTCCAATTTTGTTCTTCCTTCTTTCACTAATATACCTGAAAAAATTATTGTCGCCCCACCTTACATTTCTAGCCATTTGTTCTTCCATTTGCACTTTAGCCAGTATCTCTCTCTTGGCTTTTTTCAAGTTTCATCTGGTATTCCTCTCTGTGTTCCTCTTCTTGAGTTTTTCTGTATTGCATGAATGCCAACTCTTTACCCTTTATTTTCTCAGCCACTTGCTTGGGAAACCATATTGGTTTCCTTTTTCTCTTGCTTTTATTTACTCTCCTTACATAAAGGTTAGTAGACATATTTATAGCTCCTTTCAGCCTGGACCACTGTCTTTCCACTTCTTGTATGTCCTCCCAGCCCATCAGCTCTTTCTTCAGGTATTCCCCCATTTTACTAAAGTCGGGATAGTTGAAATAATGGACTTTGAGTTTTGAGTGGCTGCCCTCCACTTTAGCTGTTATATCAAAACAAACTGTTTGATGATCACGCTGCCCAGGTGGGCACCCACTTGGACGTTAGACACACTTTCCCCATTCGTGAGCACCAGATCCCGTGTTGCTCTTTCCCTCATGGGTTCAGTCACCATTTGTCCGAGCAGAGCACTTTATAAGGCATCCACGATCTCTCTACTTCTTTCCGATTCCGCAGCTGGAACTTTCCAATCCACATCCAGCAGGTTGAAATCTCCCAGCAACAGCACCTCTCTTTTCTTTCCTAACTTTTCGATATCCGTAACCAGATCTTTATCCAGTTCCTCCGACTGTGTCAGAGGTCTGTAGACAACATCGATGTGGACAGAGGTTCCTTCATTTCTTTTCAAGGTGATCCATATCGCTTCTTCCTTTCCCCAGGCTCCTGGTATTTCAGTTGCTGTGATATCATTTCTCACATACAGAATTAATCCTCCACCTTTAAGACCATTTCTATCTTTCCTAAATAGACTGTTGCCTGGTATGTTTGCATCCCATTCATGGGAATGACCAATGTCTAAGTCTGCCTCTAACATCAGGGCTTGCAAATCAAACTTTGTTGCTTAGACTGCAAGCATTTGTGGTCATCGCTTTCAGCTGCATTTCAGTGGCAGTCTCATCTTCTGTTTAGTTTTTTCTTTAGTCTCTCTTCCTGCTGTGTTGGTAAGAAGTGAATTGCTAAGATTGTTGTTTTGTTTTACTACTGTCACCCCTTTAGCTGGGGGTGACCACTGGAATTGACCTGCCTCCTTTTGCCACCCCCACCTTCTAGTTCAAATGCCTAGATACATATTGTCTGAATTTCTCAAGGATTTTTCTTCCTGCCACAGTGAGATGCAGTCCATCATTACAATATAGTCTTTTGTGGCTGAAGGGGGAGTGGCAAGATGGCAACCTGAAGCTCGAACGCTTAGTGGTCCTGCTGTCCTCCGAACTCTTTTGCTTACCTAATTTCCTTGATTGCTACTGCAGATGCCCCATACGAAGAGGAAGGGGACGGTAAAAGGCCAACCGCCGATGGCCAGAACCTCATCCCCTGTTCAGCAAACTTTGGACTGCTACACGAGTCACCCACAGACAGCCGGTTTGGCGAGTCCCGCGTTGAGTGCCGATGAAGGAGCGTCAGCTCTCTTGGGCTTGGAAACAACTCTATCGCCTCCAGAAATCAACCCACCACCACGTCATACGAAGTATAGGAGCAAGACAGGAGTCCATGTTGAAACAGAGGACATTAACAGCAGGACTCAGATCGGCAGTGCTCCTCCTAAACCCCCAGTGGATACCAGCTTGGAGATTTTATCTCCCGTGGAGGTTACATTGGGTTCCATTTGGAAGGCGCTTCAGGATCTAATGGTGGCAGTTACTAAGTCTGCTCAGGATACAACTTTACTTGTGAGTAAAATGGATAGCTTAACTGAATCCTTGGAGAATGTTAAAATTGAAACCTCAAATAAAGTTCTACAGGCACAGGAAGAGGTTAAGAATATAAAATCTACAATGGATGCTCTGATAAGAGATAAGTTCCTAACTTACCAAAAAATAGAACAAATGGAGAATTATAACAGACGCTTAACAGTAAAAGTATTGAATTTTCCTAGAGTTTCAGGTATGACTCCTATCAATTTCTTCAAAAAGTACTTAGTGGAAATTTTGAAAATTCCTTCATTTATTCCTCCATGTAATTTACCAATCCTCATTCAAAAAGGAGTGGAACCTGTTAATGCTGGGAACTGAACCAGAGATTCATGATTTGTATGCATTATTGGAAGATTCATTGACTGAAGTATCTTCTCGAGGGAAACTTACTGTTTCATTTGTATTTGAGCGGGACTTGAACTCAGTGATGAGATTATATTTTAAAAATCCCTCGGTACCGTTTTGTGGACAAAGAATATGGATCTATCCAGACGTGGCTAAGGCCACGCAGGATAGAAGGAAACAGTTCTTGGCATAAAGAGAGGAAACAAGGAAATTAGGAGCATCCTTTTTTGTTAACATATCCTTGCAAGTTTAAGTGCGTTTCCTGGGCAATAAGTATGTTTTCTTCTAACCTAATCAACTGTGCACTTTTTTAGATGTGAAGAAGCTACCTAGTGGACCGATGGGGACAACTGATTTAAATGAATAATTAGTGGGGACATTCAGGTTAAAGTCATTTTCTTCTTTATTATTTTTCTTTAGATAATTGATCTCCTTGTCTTATTCCACTCCCCCACAATTTTTGTGGTCTAACAAAGAGTGTATTGTATTACCTGAATGTAGTAATTTTCCTTTATATTTCATTGCAAGTTTATTTTTATTACTTGTAAAATTCAAATTGCTATAAATAAAAAGTAAAAAAACAAAACAGTCTCTTGTTTTTCCATGTATTGCACCATCCTCCTATGTACCTAAAACCTTCTTCTGCCCAGTGTGTAGTGGCAGCCAAAATAGCAAACATTTTGCATCCCATTCCTAATAATTCCTAGCATTCTAAGACCAAGAATATTATAATGCCTCTCTATCGCTCCATGATGTGACATCACCTTGAGTATTGTGTTCAATTCTGGTCACCATATCTCAAAAAAGATATAGCGGAATTAGAAAAGGTTCAAAGAACAGCAACCAAAATGATAACGGGGATGAACTCCTCTCATATGAGGGCAGGCTAAAGAGGTTAGGGCTCTTCAGCTTGGAAAAAAGATGGCTGAGGGGGATATGATTGAGGTCTATAAAATCCTTGAGTGGTGTAGAACAAGTAGAAGTAAATCAATTTGTCAGTCTTTCAGAAAGCACAAAGGACATGGGACACTCAATGAAATTACATAGAAATACTTAGGAGGAAATACTGAAGCTCTGGAACTCGGTGCCGGAGGATGTGGTAATAGCAGTTGGCGTATCTGGGTTTAAAATGTTTGGACAAGTTCCTGGAGGAAAAGTCCAGAGTCAGTTATTGAGATGGACATGGGGGAAGAAACTGCTTGTCCCTGGATTACTAGCATAGAATATTGCTACTAATTAGGTTTCTGCCAGATACGTGTGACCTGAATTGGCTACTGTTGGAAGAAGGACACTGGGCTAGATGGACCACTGATCTGACCCAGTATGGCTATTCTTATGTTCTTAAACCAGGCAAATCCAGTCCAATTTTGTTTGACTGGAACTGCAGGGCAGCCCAGGGGTAGGGGTCCCTCTAACCCTGTGCCAGGGCCTTGCAGGGACAAGCCATATGCCTCACCCAGTGGTCGCTATCAGGTGATGCTGGGGGCAGAGGAGGATGCTCCACTATTGACCAGGTCCAGTCTGTGGATCCATGAACCTGAGAGATGGCCTTTAGGCTTGATCAAACAGTGCAGCACCTGCTTGAACTGCTTGGAGCTAGGCCTGGGTGCAGGAGCAGGGACACCAGCCTGAACAATCTACCATCAACTGCACCAGCAGGTTATATCGGTAATGTCAATGGGAAGGTAAAATTATGTATCATACCTGATAATTTTCTTTCCATTAATCATAGCTGATCAATCCATAGACTGGTGGGTTGTGTCCATCTACCAGCAGGTGGAGATAGAGAGCAAACGTTTGCCTCCCTATATGTGGTCATGTGCTGCCGGAAACTCCTCAGTATGTCGATATCAAAGCTCCATCCGCAGGACTCAGCACTTAGAGAATTACACCCACAAAGGGACACTCTGCCCAGCTCACCACCGCCGAAACGGGGGAGGGGAATTAACCCAGCTCATCCCCACACAAGTGGGGGAGGGGAATCCGTCCAGCTCATCCCCACGGAGCGGGGGAGGGACACCACCCCGCCGATGCGGGGGGATCTGGCTTATCCTGCAACCGCAACCGCGGGAGGAGCTGACTGACCCTAACACCGCCGAAGCGGGAGGGGTACAAAGCTGCCCTACAGCCGCACGAAGCGGGAGGGAGTGCCGGCAGAATTTAAATCTCAATCCAGCCCCGTAAAACGGAGGGGAGAGGAATGCAGCAGCTCACTGTAACACAAACTCGTCTCAACTCTTGAAGAATCCAAGTGAAAGAAGAACTTGAACACGAAGTCCTCCTGAAGTAACTGAAGGCTAAACTTGAACCTAAAATTCAACCAGAATATAAACAGTACAGATATCTGGGAGGGGCTATGGATTGATCAGCTATGATTAATGGAAAGAAAATTATCAGGTATGATACATAATTTTACCTTCCATATCATCAAGCTGATCAATCCATAGACTGGTGGGATGTACCGAAGCAGTACTCACCCAGGGCGGGACATAGAAATCCCTGACCGCAACACTGAAGCTCCAAACCGGGCCTCCGCCCGAGCAGCCACAGTCAAGCGGTAATGCCTGGAAAAGGTATGGGCCGAAGCCCAAGTTGCCGCCTTGCAAATCTCTTCCAAGGAGACGGACCCGGCCTCTGCCATCGAGGCCGCCTGAGCTCTAGTGGAGAGAGCCTTCAGCTGGATAGGCGGCACCTTCCCCGCGGCCACATAAGCCGCTGCAATGGCTTCCTTGACCCATCTTGCCACTGTAGGCTTAGAAGCCTGCAGACCCTTACGAGGACCTGTAAACAGGACAAACAGATGATCCGATTTCCGGAAATCATTGGTCACTTCCAAGTATCTGATGATGACGTCTCACATCCAGAAATTTGAGAGCAGAGTATTCCTCTGGGTAGTCCTCCCTATGAAAGGAAGGGAGACAGAGCTGCTGATTCACATGGAAGCGAGAAACAATCTTGGGCAGGAAAGAAGGCACTGTGCGAATAGTCACTCCTGCCTCAGTGAACTGCAGAAAAGGCTCCCGACATGAGAGTGCCTGGAGCTCGGAAACTCTTCTGGCTGACGTGATAGCCACCAAAAAGACTGCTTTCAACGTCAGGTCTTTCAGAGATGCCCTCGACAAGGGTTCAAAAGGCGGCTTCTGCAATGCTCTTAGCACCAGGTTGAGATTCCACGCAGGCACCACTGAGTGCAGAGGAGGGCGCAGGTGATTAACTCCCTTGAGAAAGCGCACCACATCTGGCTGCGAAGCCAGGGAAGCACCCTTCAGGCGGCCCCTGAAGCAAGCCAGAGCCGCTACCTGAACTTTCAGGGAACTGAGCGACAGGCCTTTCTCCAGACCTTCTTGCAGGAACGCCAACACTGAAGAAATTGGAGCAGTGAAGGGAGAAAGTGAGCCTGCTTCACACCACGCTGCAAAGATACGCCAAACCCTGGCGTAAGCAGTAGAAGTAGAGCGCTTCCTCGCTCTCAGCATAGTGGCGATGACCTTGTCTGAGAAGCCCTTCTTTCTCAGACGCTGCCGCTCAATAGCCAGGCCGTAAGACCAAAGGGGGAGGGATCCTCCATCACCACGGGACCCTGATGTAACAGGCCCTGCTCCACTGGCAGCCGCAGAGGATCGTCGACTGAGAGCCTGATCAAGTCCGCATACCAGGGACGTCTGGGCCAATCCGGACCCACCAGGATTACCCTGCCTGGATGCTTTGCCACCCGGTCTAGCACCCTGCCCAACATGGGCCAGGGCGGGAACACATAGAGAAGCTCTTGTGTCGGCCACTGTTGGAGAAGAGCATCTACTCCCAGGGATAGAGGGTCCCGTCCTCTGCTGAAAAAGCGCGGCACTTGGCAATTGGCCGATGACGCCATCAGATCTAGGCTCGGCTGGCCCCAGCGCTTCGTGATGTCCAAGAACGCCTGAGCAGATAGCTGCCACTCTCCGGGCTCCAAGGTATGGCGACTGAGAAAGTCCGCCTTGACATTCATGACTCCAGCAATGTGGGCCGCTGACAGCTGCTCCAGGTTCGCTTCCGCCCACTGGCATAGATTCATAGCCTCCTTGGCTAGAGGGGCGCTCTTGGTACCTCCCTGGCGGTTGACATAGGCCACAGCCGTGGCATTGTCCGACAGGACCCGTACCGGCTTCAACGCCAGTACCGGGATGAACTTCAAAAGCGCCAACCGAATGGCTCTGAGTTCCAGGAGGTTGATAGACCACTTTGCCTCTGCAGGAGACCAGAGCCCCTGCGCTGTCCTTCCCAAGCAGTGGGCTCCCCAGCCCGACAACGAGGCGTCCGTCGTGACGACAATCCACTCCGGGGTCACCAGAGGCATTCCCGCAGACAACTTGTCTGTCTGCATCCACCAGCTCAGCGCCTTGCGCACTGCTGGGTCCAAGGGAAGGCGCACAGTATAATCCTCCGACATCGGAGTCCAGCGCTGCAGCAAAGAGTGCTGAAGTGGTCTCATATGAGCCCTGGCCCAGGGCACTACTTCCATCGTGGCCGTCATAGAGCCCAACAGCTGCACATAGTCCCAAGCCCGAAGAGGAGAGGCTACTAGGAACTGGTCCACCTGAGCCTGAAGTTTGACAATCCGATTGTCTGGCAGGAACACTCTGCCCACTTGGGTGTCGAATCGAACTCCCAGATACTCCAGGGACTGAGTCGGGCGCAGCTGGCTCTTCTCCCAGTTGATGATCCATCCCAGGGAGCTCAAAAGAGCAACTACCCGGTTCACAGCTTTGCCGCACTCTGCATAAGAGGGGGCTCGGATCAACCAGTCGTCCAGATAAGGATGGACTTGTACTCCTTCCTTTCGCAGGAAGGCCGCGATGACCACCATTACTTTGGAAAAGGTCCGCGGAGCAGTAGCCAACCCGAACGGGAGGGCTCTGAACTGGAAGTGTCGTCCCAGGACTGCAAAACGCAGAAAGCGTTGATGAGGAGGCCAGATGGGAATATGCAGGTACGCTTCCTTGATGGCCAAGGAAGCCAAGAACTCTCCTGCCTTCACTGCCGCTATAACAGAGCGGAGAGTCTCCATGCGAAAGTGCCGCACTTTCAAGGCCCGATTGACCCCTTTGAGGTCGAGGATAGGCCGGACAGAACCTCCTTTCTTTGGTACCACAAAGTAAATGGAGTAACGCCCCTTGCCAAGCTGACTTTTTGGCACCGGAACGACCGCACCCAGGCGGATCAGATTGTCCAAGGTCTGCTGCACTGCCGCAGCTTTGACCGGAGACTTGCAGGGAGAGAGTATAAACCCGTCTCTTAAGGGTCGGCAAACTCTAGCTTGTAGCCGTCTCTGATGACTTCCAGCACCCAAGCGTCTGAAGTTATTGTGGTCCACTCGCCCAGAAACGAGGACAGCCGTCCTCCAATCTGCACTGGGGCGTGGACCAAGGCCCCGTCATTGGGTACGAGACCCTGGGGGAGGACCAGAGGGAGCACCTCCGGGACGGCGGTCTCTGCGAAAGGAATGCTGCTTGGGGGAGAAATTCCTCTTGAAGTAAGAGGGGGCAGAGGAGCCCGACCTGCCCGGGCGGTACCGACGGGCTTCCTGAAACCGTCCTCTGGAGGTACCGGGACGAGTACTAGCCCGAGCCCTGACCTCTGGTAACTTCTTGCCCTTAGACGTGCCGAGATCGGTCACGATTTTGTCCAGCTCGACCCCAAAGAGCAGCTTGCCTTTAAAAGGCAATCTAGCCAGGCGGGATTTAGAGGCGTGGTCAGCAGACCAATGCTTCAGCCAAAGCCACCGCCGCGCAGAGATTGTCTGAGCCATGCCTTTAGCAGAGGCCCTCAAGACATCATACAGCAAGTCTGCCAAACAGGCTAAGCCCGATTCCAGGGCCGGCCAATCAGCCCCCAAGGAATGATCCGAGGGGGAAGCCCGCTGCACCATAGTCAGGCACGCCCTGGCCACATAGGAGCCGCAAACTGAGGCCTGCAAACTTAAAGCAGCCGCCTCAAAGGACGACCTTAAGGCCGCCTCCAATCTTCTGTCTTGGGCGTCCTTTAGGGCCGTGCCACCTTCCACCGGCAACGCCGTTTTCTTAGTCACCGCAGTGATTAAAGAATCCACGGTAGGCCACAGATAGGCCTCACGTTCACTCACAGCCAAAGGATAGAGGCGGGACATAGCCCTAGCCACTTTAAGGCTCGCTTCTGGGACATCCCATTGAGCCGAAATTAAGGTGTGCATGGCATCATGCACGTGGAAGGTTCTAGGCGGGCGCTTCGTCCCCAGCATAATGGCAGAGCCAATAGGGGCTGAGGGAGAGCCGTCCTCCGGAGAGGAAATCTTCAAAATGCCCATGGCCTGCACTAACAGGTTGGGCAAATCCTCTGAGCTAAAAAGCCGCGCTGCAGAGGGGTCATCCGCTCCAACCGAGCGGGGATCCGTCTCCTCCAAGGAATCCGCAAAGGACCGTTGGGAGAACTCAGATACGCTGCCCTCATCTACATCGGAGGAGACAAAGTCCTCCAAGGCCTGGGAATCAACCCGAGGGCGTTTACCTCTGGGAACCTCAACCTCTTTACCAGACGAGGGAGCAGGGGCAGCGTTTTGCATAAGGAAGGCCTGATGCAGCAGCAAAACAAACTCGGGGGAGAAACCCCCCCAGACTGTGCACTTCCGCAGCCTGGGCTACAGCCCTAGACGCACCCTCAACCGGCGCTCGCAAGAGCGGGGGAGAGACATGCTGCGCATCCAAAATGTCATCCGGCGCGACACTCCGCGAAGGAGCCGCGCGGGAAGAACGGCGCTTAACTTTAGCCGCTTTTGTGCCGTCGCCCAAATTAAGGGCGTTCATGGCATTAATGTCTCCAACCTCAAGGGCGGCCCAAGAAGAAGCCGTCCGAGCCGCGTGGCCGGCCAAGATGGCGGAGGCGAGGAGCGGGGGATGGGCGTTTATGGCAGGAAAAACCGCCACGCCGAATGAAGGACCGGGACATTCATCGGTCACGAAACTGTCACCCAACAAGGGCGAATCAGGCTTTAAGACCCCCGCATCCCCTCTAGAAGCGCTCAAGCGATCCGGGGAGCGACTCTTTGCGCCCTCGCCCTCCGACGCCATATGCCACGTGGAGAAACAATCGGGGAACCCCCTGCCCGCTATAAAAAGGTAAAAATTACCTGCTTTCCGCTCCGAGCTGTAATGACCTGGTGTCCCAGTGAGTAGCTGCAATAAACGTTTAAATAAACATCGAAATAAACGCCTTTAAGGACGTTCAAAAAATTATTATTTTTTTTTTTTAACGGAGCCAGCGGGAGGGGGGGAGAAAAGGAGGGACCTGGCGCCACCAGGTTTGCACTTGCTCAAGAAGAGCCCTCAACCCCAGGCACTCAACAAAACCTAAGAATTAGGCTTGGAGGCCTAGCCAGAGCTGCTGCTGTGTGTGACCACCACCTGCTGAGATAGAGAACATACTGAGGAGTTTCCGGCAGCACATGACCACATATAGGGAGGCAAAAGTTTGCTCTCTATCTCCACCTGCTGGTAGATGGACACAACCCACCAGTCTATGGATTGATCAGCTTGATGATATGGAAGGTTCAGTTTCTCTACCTCCACCCGCTGGCAAGGAAAGAATAGCACCCACTTATGGATGGTACTACAGCCCAGTTGCTAAGGAATAAAACTTTTATAAAAGACAACCATAGCAGCTGAGCAAAGATGCTAAAATTACTAGTCTGACAAGTGTTTAAAGATCTACGCTCTTAGAACTCTTAACCATGCCTGAGGAAGAAAGCTTACATCTTTAAACACTTATTAGTCTTATGAAGATACCATCTGCCCAACCACTTAGCTGGTTTCCTATTAACACAAAAGAAAAACTGCTCCTGTGTAGAAACCATATTGCGGATTAACTTTTTTGTGTAAAAAAATATGCATTAGTAAAGTTTTCACTGACCAGTGAAGTTACTACTAACTCAGAACTTTTCTAGTGTTCAAAAATCATCATCTTTAGCGAATATGAAGTTTCCATTCTGAATCTTGTAACTTTATAACAGTATGAGAATAACTAATCATAGACTTGCTGTGATGCATGCTTTCTTGAAAAACATTTCTCTTTATCAACTATACATACCTACAAGGTTTCTAGGAACCTGAATAAAATCTTCCACAAACTCCAAGTAACTCCTAGCTTTTTTCACTGCTTCCGCACTCTGGAAATATTAGCAAAGTAAACCATTTTGTAAATGCATTGTTTATTTCTTCTGATGAATTTACAGCTGCTACAGCAGAACCAAAAACTTCCATTTATCCACATAAAAGGAAAAACTTGGCAACAGTGATGCTCTCTCACACTGCCCTCCCTTAATGTGCCTTTACCTTGCTCTGTTGGGGCCACCTCAAAGGCTGGAAAGTTAATTAGGCATCTATGAGTCTACAACCTTTTGAGAATCCCTGGAGACTAACTAAAGTGCCAACCAGTATCAAAAATACTAGGGCATAAAAATTTGTAATCAATGTAGTTCCTGGTCCACTGGAATCTGAGGAAAAAACAACAACTTAAATCACTTACGACACAAAGGCTTTCAGAGAGCAGTGATTTTTGATTACTACTGAGCTGAATCAGATTAGAACTGGTAACCTAAAGGCAAAGAGACTATGTAAATGTGGATCGACCCTCTGAATCATCCAGTTCTTGGAGAAGGGCCAATCTGCCAAACACCACATCTAAAGTTTAATATGACATACCACTAGGAATAATTAACAATGGACAATAAACTAGCTATTTATTAATAAAGACATGCAAGGTAATTTACATTAAAAAAAAAGCAAGTGAGCACAGTGCTAGCCAAAATCTTGGGGAAGGCACAAACCCTTCTGGATTTGGGGACATTGATGAATTATTTTAAAGAAAACGTTATCTCTGGATGTGAAAAGAACTCAATGTCTCATTTAACGGACCTACACACTTCAGTTGAAAATTCAGACAAATACACTGCAATCTTTTGTTAATGATTTAAAAAAGTAACAATTTGAACAGAAAATGTGGTTTGCTGACATGACAATCAAAGACAAGACATTTACACCCCAATTCTGTATATGTCACTCAAAACTGGGTGCACAAATATGAGCACGCACCTAGTCTGTACATGAGCCAGTTAGCGCCAATAATTGGGCACTAATAATCATTGCTAATTGGCATTAATTTAAATGTGTGCATGAATCTTTAGGCAACAGATCTGAAAGGAGGAGTGGCCATAGCCATCCATAGGGGTGGATCAGGGGAATTCCTAGAATTTGCATGCAGTTTTACTGAACAAGGGAGATCCACACCTAATTTAGGCGCAAGAATTTACTCCAGGTTTTAGTTGTGTAAATCCTTGCGTCAAACGTTTTTCTATAAACAGCGCCCAACTCTGAACATTGTTTATAGAATAACGCTTAGCACTAATTTATCGGAATCAATTTTTCAGCGTAATATACAGAATTCAGTCATTAATGCACTATAAATAGTATGTATTGCAACCAAAATCCCTCAATGTCATAAAGCCATTTCTATAGATGCCAGCTACAAATTTCATATTATGAACACCTCCAAATCTAATAGCTGTATTACTTAAGATATCTAAAGATGTTCACCTAAGAACAATATGAAAACATACCAAGACCATATAATGTTTTTGCTGTTGCATTATTCAGCCAACTGTGTAATTAAGCACATCAACATTTACTGTCCACATAAAAACATCCCAATTACCAAAATCTCATGTTGCCATGGCACATAATTATGCTGTATTTAAAAATGCCACAAAGGAAAACAGTGAAAGTGACAACGATGATGCTGTATGTAGTCTAGAAAGTTTACTGATCTACAACAACTCTGTGGTCAACATAACAATGTGAAACGGCCGTGTTTCGGCCCAGCGGCCTACCTCAGGAGTCTTCCTGTGTTGCTGTATATATTTCAAGCTAAATCGCTATGGATATGCTTCAATCTTGTAGCAGCTGGTTCTGCTTGAACTTAGAACCAGTTGATATGAGATTGAAACATATCCAAAACGAATTAGCTTGAACTATATACAGCAAGTGACATCTACCTACTCATCTATACAACACAGGAAGATTCCTGAGAAAGGCCGTTGTGTTGACCTTCGCTGTTTCCTTTGTGGTATTTTTTCCTGCAAGGTTTCTTGTTCTTCTGTATTTAAAAATGCATCAGTTTTTGGACTCCCCTTATATTTTAGTTGAACAAATGAAGGTTGGTTTGAATACTCAGTGACAGAATTGGGTACCTCCATGCATGAGATTTGGGTCTGAATCTAGAGTCAGATTTTGCTATTATGGCCAGTAAGGACTAGGGATGTTGCTGTAAAGTTCCAGTACTACTTCAGGAGAGGGGAGATATTAACTAACAGGCATTTAAATACCTCAGTGGCATAAATACAAAGAAGGTAGGACTCTTTTAATTGAAAGAAAGCTCTGGAATGGGGGCACAGGATGAAGGTGAACGGAGACAGACTCAAAAGTAACCTAAAGAAATACTTCTTCATCGAGAGGGTGGTAGATGAGTGGAACAGCCTTCCAAAGGAGACTATCTGAAATCAAGAAAGCATGGGACAAACACAGGGGATTTCTAAGAGAGGAGGGAAATAACAGAAGATAAAGACCATATGATATATCCAGTCCTATCCATGCCGACTACTAATCTCTATGATCCTTTCCTCTCTTAGAGAAAGGATCAGAAGAAAGATGAAAAGAAAAAAAATCAGACACTGGATGCAACTGCTTTGAAAAAAAAAATAAAACATGGTACTATGATATTCTGCAAACAGAAACTGTGAAACACACTATGAAGAAAATATATAATTCAACCTTCACTAAAAAGCAGGTAAAATGTTGGCATTTTTTTTACACAGTTACTCTCACCTCGCCATAGATTCGGAAAGTGCCAGTAACTTCATCCAGTTCAATTGCTGTAACACCAGGAACCTTTCTGGCTTGTTGTATGTTAGTACCATGTGTTCCAATCGCCAAGCCCATCAAATCTTCTCTGACAATGAATTCCTCATGAAATGCTGCTGCAAGCTGTTTTGTGCACTAATAAAAGGGAAAATATTTGCCAAATGAGGCCACAAAATCTCCAAAAACAAAACTGATTTTAAAAAGTCTAGAAAAGTTTTAAAACATGAAGAGATGATACGGATAAACTATTAAAAATATAAAGGAGAGGGAGGAGGGTGCAACAGAGCACACATGGGTTCATTTGGGGCTATTTTGGAAAATGGTATTGGCATGGAGAGATTACTCCTGCCCCCTGCAGGCACCACAGATTTCACAGTAAGTGGGGGGAGGGGGTTATGGGAGGATACGGTAATGTTCTTTTTTAACAAGGGTGGAGCCACAGAAGGACCTCTAGCCCACCATGGATTGTGACAAAAAGGGAATGGAGGGAGCAGAGACCCTGCAGCCTATTTAAACAACTCTGGCAGCAGGATTGTGTGTGTGTGTGTGTGTGTGTAGGAGCATTGATATTCCCATGGTACTACTACTACTATTTATCATTTCTATAGCGCTACAAGGCATACGCAGCACTGTACACCACACACAAAAAGACAGTCCCTGCTCAAAGAGCTTACAATCTAAATAAGACAGGTAAACAGACAGAACAATTAAGAGTAGGGGAATAAATAGGCGAGGTAAAGGACAGGGTAAACTTAACTACACCTCTTACACCAAGATTACTTAATATATTTATTTCCCCACTGATTCCTTTAATTCAGCCTTGTGGCTATAGCCCTTATTACTATGCCAATGACACTTAAATTGTTTAGTTTCACTTCCGATTCCACAGATAATTTAACTCTCAATTCTTGCCTCTAGCAAGTTTCCTCTTGGCTCAAGGACAACAAATTAACTCTCAATGTCTTTAAATGTGAAGCTATTCATTTCTCCAATCCATTCTTTACATTATTTGGATAGAGTTAAGATTGTAGGAGTCATTTTTGAAAAAAAACATTAACTTTTAAATTGCACACACAAAGCTGTAGTGTCTTCTTTTTTGGCACTGCAATGCATTTGTTCAATCAGATCTTATTTGCCTTTATTTTGCATTCAGATGCTCATCTTGTCTCTTATCACACATTTAGACTATTCCAATTCCTTGTTTTCAGGACTTTCTCTTTCTTCCTTAAAACATTTACAGCTTGTACAACCTACAGCAGATAAGCTTCTTCACATGGATCGATGATTTGACAATGTCAAACAGCTGTTAATTCAAGAACACTGGTTACTAGTTTCTGTGTGCATACAAGTTAAACTACTGGCATCTTCCCTCAGCAAAATACATTTCAAGACTGCTGATTCCATGCACTCCACAAAGACTCTTCGCTTGTCTCAAAATGCTCATATACGTCTTCCTACTCCTTCCTGTCTTCACCTGGACATTATCAGGGAAACCGCCTTTAACTGTGTTTAACTCAAGCTCTGAAAAACTTTACCTAGATTTATCACAACAGAATCTTCCTACATTCGCACATGCTCAAAATGTGGCTCTTTAATCAAACTTTTCATATGCTAAACCATTTCTAGTTTCTTATTTTTTCTTCTCTTTTTTCCCCTCTCCTCCTTTCTGTTTAACTTCCCTGATTATCCCCATCTTTTTATACTATGTAAACTGCTTTGCTGCATTTTCAGAGTGATTCACAGAATATCAAGGTTTTATAAATAAAAAAATTACAAGCCACCTTATTTAACTTTGATAACAACAAGTCGCTTTGCATACATTTCCATGTGATACAGCTTATTTTTTGTGTGTGGTGCTTGATGTTGTACAATGCTGTATTTATAGCGGAGTAACATTTTTATGTTTTATGTTTGTTACATGGGGCAATGGAGGGTTAAGTGACTTGCCCAGAGTCACAAAACATAGTAGATGACGGCAGAAAAAGACCTGCACGGTCCATCCAGTCTGCCCACGATAAACTCATATGTGTATACCTTACCTTGATTTGTACCTGTCTTTTTCAGGGCACAGACCGTATAAGTCTGTCCAGCAGTATTTCCCGCCTCCCAACCACCAGTCCCGCCTCCCATCACCGGCTCTGGCACAGACCCCGTATAAGTCTGCCCTCCCCTATCCTAGCCTCCCAACCACCAACCCCTCTTCCCCCCACCACCCAATTTCAGCTAAGCTTCTGTGGATCCATTCCTTCTGCACAGGATTCCTTTATGCCTATCCCACGCATGTTTGAATTCCGTTACCGTTTTCATCTCCACCACCTCCCCGCGGGAGGGCATTCCAAGCGTTCACCACCTTCTCTCACACGGAGCTGCCTGTGCCTGAAGTGGGAATCGAACTCAGTTCCTCAGTTCCCCAGGACCAAAGTCCACCACCCTAACCACTAGGCCACTCCTCCACACACGTCTTACCACCAGTGTTACTGGCAAGTGACATGCATTGTTGTAGTAATTTAGGCCCCTCAATCTTTTAACTTATGAAAATGACTACCCTTAACTGGTTTTATGGACTCAAACTTACTTCTAAATGTTTGGTAGCTTCTTCATTTCTTGACATAAGCATAATCTTCGTTCGAATACTGCGCAAGTGCATCTCACTTAATATGCTTACTCTCTTCACGGTTGCTTCACTGGTGGACTACAAAATAAAGCAGCTATTTATAAAATCAGAAGAAAAAAATATTAACAGTCAAAATACATTTCCATATTATTTTTACATAAAACAAAGGTCAGCAAAGATGGAGCACTTTTTTAATAGACTAACAGGGCAACCACTCTAAACTGTTTTATTTATGAACTCCATGTACAAAATTAAGCTTCCAAAATGTTAACAATCCTTAAGAAATGAGTGCCTGAAGCCCTATGTACTTGGTATCAGGAGGTGTTTTAGTCATTTATAAGTCTCCCATAAAGTGAAGATACTTACCTATAGCAGGTATTCTCCGAAGACAGCAGGCTGATTATTCTCAAACTGGGTCGGCGATCTGTGCCAGCCCAGGAACCTGAATTTCACATAGCAAAAGGTTCGATAGAGCCTTCTGAGCGCGCTGAACCGCACATGCGCTGTCTTCCTGCCCGCCACGCTCCTCAGTTCAATGAAGAGTAAAAGAGAGAAAGAAAGAGGAGACAACTCCAAAGGGGAGATGGGCGGGTTTGTGAGAATAATCAGCCTGCTGTCCTCAGAGAATACCTGCTGCAGGTATCTTCACTTTCTCCGAGAACAAGCAGGCTGTATTATACTCACAACTAGGGTCTCCCTAGCATCCAGGCTCACCCAAAACAACAAAAGGTGGGCAACTGGACCTCTTAACTGACAGGATATAACATAGATTAACCTGAAACTATATACAACTAGCTGAGTGTGCAGCCTGGAACATAACAAAAACAGCTTAGGGAGGGGTGGAGTTGGATTCTAAACACAAAACAGATGCTGCAGCACCGACTGCCCAAACCGATTGTCACGTTGGGTATCCTGCTCAAGGCAGTAGTGTGATGTGAATGCGTGGACAGAAGACCACGTTGCATCTTTGTAAATTTCTTCGATGGAGGCTGACTTCAAGTGAGCCACCGATGCAGCCATGGCGCTAACATTATGAGCCATGACATGGCTCTCCACAGTCAGCCCTGCTTGGGCATAAGTGAATGAAATGCAATCTGCTATCCAATTGAAGATTGTGCATTATCCGATGGTGACTTCCCTACTGATGGGATCAAAAGAAACAAATGGGCAGACTGTCTGAAGGGCTTCGTCCACGCCATGTAAAAGGCCAATGCTCTCTTGCAGTCCAAGGTGTGCAAGCTGCTCTCGCCAGGGTGGGCATGAGGTCGGAAAAAAAATGTTGGCAAGACAACTGACTGGTTCAGATGGAACTCCGACACCACCTTCGGTAGGAACTTAGGGTGCATGCTGCGGAGGACTACTCGGTTGTGATGAAACTTAGTATAAGGTGCATCCACTACTAGAGCCTGAAGCTCACTGACCCTACCAGCTGAAGTAACAGCCACCAAGAAAACGAGAAAGCGCAGCAGGCAGGAAGACACTCAGAGCACGTGCAGTTCAGCACAGCATGCTCAGAAGGCTCTAGCAAACTTTTTGGTGTGAAATGCCGAATCGCTGACCCAGTTGTGAGTATAATACAGCCTGCTAGTGCTCGGAGAATTGTTTCTCTCTCAAAATTTAAGTTGAGGATTCCTATCTGATGGATTCAGGAGGAGTCCTGCGCATTCCATATAGAGCCTTTAAAATGGAGCCAGACACACATCAGGAGAAACAGTTCCAAAGCGATTCCCTCCTCTCACTCCCTTTGCTTTAAAGGTGGTAGTCCAGAAGTTCCAGGAAGAGAACAAACTTTTAATCTTAAGACTAAAATGTATTTAGTTGATTTTTTACTTTATTACATTTGTATCCCACATTTTCCCGCATAGCAGTAGGCTCAATGTGGCTTACAGGTTCCGGAGAGGAGTACCAACTCCGGGAATATAAACAAGTGGAAAATAGAGTAACAATAGGTGCAAGGAAGCTGATAAGGTTCCGGAAAAGAGAATACAACTCTGGGACGAATATATAGCAGCATATAGAGAGAAGCAATCCCAATGAAACTGATAAGCCTCTGGGGATGGGACTACAGCTTCTAGTGAGCAATACAGAGTAGGATAAGGGTAGAAGTACACTTAATTATAACTGGAGTGGTAAAATTAATACAGTTTGAAGTAATAGGATTATATGGAATGGGTATTGTTCATTTCTTAAAGTAATTATGCCAGCAGATTGCTGATACAATGCTTAAAGAAAAGGTATGCAGGATCAAAAATTTGACTCAGGCAGTCTGCTACATCCTGTCATAATCTATGCCAGTTCTAATACTTTCCTCCCAAGAAAAAGAGTAGTTTAAAAACAAAAATGGAATTTTTGTATATTTACTGATTTTTGGGTACACTTCTTGGGGCCTTTTCCTGCAGGTGAACAAAAGCTTTAGATAATGAAATGTCTTAATTAATAATATATAGCACTTTAGCCTTTTCCAACTGTCTACCAATGTATATCTGCTTGCTGCTTCTCCACACCCCCCCCCCCCCCCCCCATGGGAGGATGAGAGAAGGCAGCCATTTCCTCCTGCTCCTTTGGGCTTCCAACTTAATTAAAAAAAATCCTGGTTAGGATATCATACTATGGGACTTCAATCAGAGCTAACTTGGGATTTATCCCCTATTTTACTGATATTACTACTAGTTATTTCTATAGCACTACTAAACACACATGCACAGTGATATCTGTAAATTGCTTAGGTCCAGGTAGTATATAAATACTTAAATAAAAACATTTTCACTTCCCATCTCACAATCATCCTGGCAGCGAGTCCATAATTGAGGTCTAAATACCAGGGCTGCTTTGAAAATAGAGAGCTGCGCGGGAATCCTGCGGAACCCGCGGGATTCCCGCAGGTCCTGCGGGGTTCCCATGTGTGTGGATGTGTCAAGTGACACTTAGATGGCGACTCTGGCTGTGATTAACTAGGGTCGATACCGGGCAGACTTGTATGGTCTGTGTCTAATATATGGCAGTCTGGTTTAGGATGGGCTAGAAAGGGCTTAGACAGCAACTTCAGTGGCTGGAACATAAGGACAGTGCTGGACAGATTTTTACGGTCTGTATCCCACAAATGAGAAGACGAATAGACTGGAGTGGGCTTCAGTGAGAACTCCAGCAGCTGGAACATAAGTATAGGGCCAGATAGACTTCTATGGTCTATGTTCCAGAAACATGAAAGAAAGTATATAATATCACACTCGTTGATTTAATCATGAATTGATAATGAGTGTGACTATTGGGCAGACTGGATGGACCATTCAGGTCGTTATTTGCTGTCACTTACTATGTTACAATTAATCCTCTTTGTTCCCGGGCTGATGCGCAGACCTCAGCTCTGACACAGGCAAGGGCATCGGATGTCACCTGACCTACTGGCGCGTGCATGTATCTCTCAGCACACAGTGCCAGAAATCAGAGACAAATCTTACTTGTGCACACCAGAGTGTTCTAAGTTTCAGCTTCCATTCCTTCCTTGCCTACAGTAATGTGGCTCAAATCCAGAAACAGACTGAGGGAGCTGACCAGAATTTTCTTTTATGTACCATTAAATTCTTGCGGGGATGGGTGGGGATGGGTTAAATTCTTGCAGGGACGGGTGGGGACAGGTTGGGATGGATTAAAGTTTTGTGGGGATGGGTAAGATTCTAGCAGGGATGGGCGGGGATGGATAAGATTTCTGTCCCCGTGCAACTCTCTATTTGGAAAACACTGGTAATGTTACAGTCTTTTATATTAAAATAACATTACTGTACCTTTGCTATCACTGATCCAAGGTGTTACCTTACACTGCTGGAAACTGCTATGTGCTAATGTGCTGCTGGAATTGCAATATATTAAACCCAATGAATAAAATGATTCTATAAACCATGGGTCCTACAAACAAGTCACTTGGTGTCACTATTGTACAATGACTGGGATTTCCTCATCCTTGAAACTGTGAATACCATCTCTAAATCATCCCTGGTTAAACATGGGTGTGAACACCTGATTCAGGAATTAAACCAGATCCTCTTCATTGCAATGCATGACTCCCAGGAAACACACATTGAAGATGGCTGTTGAACAGGCTTTGAATGAAGTGAAGCCCCTCTCCCAAGTTCCAAATCAGTCCCAGCCTCTGAGCCACCAAGCTAGCCCAGAATGTATACATTTTATAAACACGAACATGCATACAGAATCTAGTTTAAAGAAAAAGTTTTTTAAACATACACCAAATCAGTTACAAGAAGTTTGGCATAATCGTTTCTTCCAACTCTCCTGAGAAACAATGATAAAAATACTTAAAATGCAAAACAAAATGACACTGAAAACAATTTTTCTCTCACCAGTACAATTAGTTGATTCAATTCAGCATGGAAAAAAATACGACATGCTCCTACCGCTTTCTTGAATTCTTTATGTGCACTCTCACTTGAACACCTGAAAGAAATTAACTTATATTTAAAGGTTTTACATCAATATCTTTTTCTATGTGTAAATGCAGGTAGCATTTACAAGGAGACTGAGGTATATTTTCAAAGCACTTAACCTTCCAAAGTTCCATAGAAACCTATGGAACTTTGGAAGGCTAAGTGCTTTGAAAATATGCCTCTCTATAAACAAGGTACATGCATGTACTGTTTTTCAGATGAATCTACATTAGCATTCTTTCTTTATTCTTTTAAAGAATTCGGAAGGATTTCACATCCAGTCTCCTTTCCTACTACAAATATTTAGCACAGATTTATATGAATAGTTTTGGAGGCAAGCAGCACATTATTTAGGACTGCTACAATTTGCAAAACAACACTTCTTTTCATGTAAAATTAATTCTCATATTCACAAGACTAAGTGGTTGTTTTCAACAGTTACTTTATTTTTAGGATAAAAGGTTATCTTCTTTTATACCTTCAGAAAAGGATCTGGCTATCCTTTTTGGTATAAATATTGCAGACTTAAAGGTAAATCTTTCTAGTAAGGCAGGAGGGTTTTGTCAGGAGTTTAAAGGTCTGCTTGGCATTTGGCCATCTTTTAACAGGTTATATAAGAGAGGGCAAGGGAGCTGGTGGTGTCTTTAAAATCTTCTTATATACCTTTATCCTCTCTTAGTCTTTTTGTTTAAAGGATGCTCTGAGTTTATATTTCCTTGGTTGGAAAATATAATGAAAGCCTCCTTTCAGGGTAAGGTTCCAGGCTGCTTGAAATGAGGAGTGTTAACCACCTGTGGAAGGAGAGCGCACGTATTGACCTTTGTGAGCATTTCCAATCAATAACTACCTAGTTTACTAATGGTGGCTAAGTTAGTAGTTATGTGGAAGAATTTGATTCACTGGGATCACCTTCGACTCCTCTCTCTCCTACTCTGCACATATTCAACAGACTCCTAAAACCTGTCATTTCTTTCTCTATATCATCACCAAAATTCTACCTTTTCTTTCTGACCACACTACCAAGAACCCTTAGGCACACTCTTATCACCTCTTGCTTAGACTATTGCAAATTGCTTCTCACAGGTCTCCTACTTAGCCATCTCTCTCCTCTTCAATCTGTTCAAAATTCTGCTGCATGACATATTCCGCCATTGTCGCTATTCTCATATTAGTCCTCTCCCTATCCATTTCCGCATACAGTTCAAACTCCTCTTATTGACTTACAAGTGTATTCACTCTGCAGCTCCTCAGTACATCTCCACTCTCATCTCTCCCTACACTCCTCCCCAGGAACTCTGGATGCACACGCCTCCTCGGGGTCAGGTCCGAGAGTGGTCGGTCCCGGTGGGCCTGTACAGCAGGAGTCTTAGAGACAGGTGGAGACCCACTCGACGGCTCACTGCTCCCAGAGTGTGGTGGTCTTCGAACAGCCATTACCTGCACTCCCGAAGTTGATGCCATCTCCGGTGCCGATATCGACACCGCCAACCTCGGTACCGATGTCGACATCCGACGCGCATTTGCAGGTGAGTCGATCACTTGCCATTTATATGTTTGATATCTACATATGAGACGCTTTCAAATAAATTAAAAAGCTGTCAAATAAGTACAAATCAAAAAATCTTTTGTCCTCCACCTTTTAAGGCACTGCCTATCCAACTGGAACAGCTTTTCACTTGTTACAGATGGACTATGCATAGGCAGTCCATTATTTCTAATAATCTTTTACTATTGCTTTCAATAGCGTTTGCTATTGTTTTGGGTGTACTTGTGATTCCACCTACTGCAAGCAAGCTCCACCTACTGGCTTCAACCCTTTTAATGGGCTAGATAGCCTTGTACCATCTCCTGTTCTCAATCTAACTTCCTTGATCCTAGGCTACAGCAGCACCCTCTTCCCCTGCAGTCTATTGGTTAGGCACAACCAGCCAATAGGCTACAGCAGTTCCCTACTCTTCCACTCTATTTTCCCCCAACCCTTGCTGAAGATCGTATCCACAACACTGCTCCTCTGTCCTTTCCTATATTTTATCTTTTTTTTTTTTTTATGATTATGTAAACTGCTCAGCAGCCTATGTGTAGGCCCTCTAGCAGTATGTCAAGTGTCTGGAAATAAATGAATACCCTATTCCGCTGTCTGACCTCCCAGTGAACAAAACACTCCTTACCTCCTTTTGCTTTTTTGTTTAAACCTTTTTGAAGCACCCCCAGAAAGTGGTGAAGGATCCACCAAAGCAACAAAATAAATCTAGGAGTGAAAGGAGGGACAGAGCCAGGAATTCACCAAAGGACCAGGAAGAGGATCCAGACAGCCACCCAAAAATCAACTGGAATACAGTTTCCTAGAAGTGCACTTTTGAAGGAGAGGTGCTTGCACACATAGTGCAGTTTCTCAAAGGCCAGAACTTTTCTAGCTATACAGATTTTTTCCTATGCACGCTACATCAGAGCCCCTGGCAACCTCTGACTTCAGGATATTTTCACAATGAGTGCTCCCAGACTAAGCAAATTAACTAGGATATGTGGATTTAGGACAAAAAGATGCAATTTTGTTTTTTAAATCACATATGGATATGTGGCAGGCTGTCCCTTTCTAGGGGTCCTAGGAATTTACAGGACCTAACCATATTGCTTATGTTACTATATCTTGTGTTACACCTCACCTTCACTCCCAGTCCTCAAGACCACCAAGCTGGTCAGGTTTTCAGGATACCCTTAAGCATACACGAGAGATTTGCATGCCTACTTGTCTCATATGCTCATCTCTCTTATGATATCACTAATGATATCAAACAAACTGGATTCACAATCTAAAGTGGTAATGACATCAATACATCCATATACTTCTAACACCTCGCAATTACAAAAAATACATATCAAATCTTTTTTTAAAAACTCACAATACACATTTCCTCACAAGAACCAAATTGTCTCAGCCACACTACAGCAATCAGCCACTTTACTCCAAATATGTTATCAAATTCTTCATTGCAATCATACAGCAAACCCAAGCCTGTATTCCATATAGGACCACAAACAAATTTTCTTCATCACTTGCCACAGCAACCTATAAGCTCATAATTCTCTAAAATGTCTCACATGTATGTTCAAATTGTTCACGAAGATCAATTCAAACACATATGTAGTTAATGCAGCTCAACAGAGGAGCCCAGAAAAAGGCTGAACCAGCCACCAGTGCTCTTATTATACAACTTGTGTCCAGGCTCTACACGATATCATGTTTCACCACATGGCATCGTCAGGAGCCAGAACTCAAACAAAACTTGAAAAAAAAAACACTTAGACCACAACGCGGCAGAGCCCACAAAGTTCAGTTTAAAGGTATGTACTCTAAGAACTGGGCCACAGCTGTACCCCACAAAGTTTGATGTGCACATGATTGATGAAGAAAATGTGTTTGTGGTCTTATATTTATTTGTTGCATTTGTATCCCACATTTTCCCACCTTTTTGCAGGCTCAATGTGGCTTACATATTACCGTTAACAGCATTAGCCGATTCCAGTCTGAACAAATACATGGTGTGAATGAATACAAGGTGATATTGTGGTAGATAAGGTACATGTATGGTGGGTACAATTGGGGGAATTTAAGGAGGGAGGGAAGGAGGGGGGAGGAGTCAGGTAATGTCCATTACATTCTTTGGTTATATCGTGTTGCAGGTGTCCATGTATTTTTTATGTTGGGTCAGTGGGGTATGCTCTTTTGAACAGGTCTGTTTTTAGTGCTTTCCGGCATTTAAGGTGGTCTGGCATAGTTTTTACTACTTTTGGCAATGCGTTCCATAGTTGTGTGCTTAAGTAGGAAAAGCTGGATGCACAAGTGGTTTTGTATTTGAGTCCTTTGTTGCTTGGGTAGTGGAGGTTTAGGTATGATCGTGCAGATTTTGTGGTGTTTCTAGTTGGCAGGTCATTAAAGTCTGTCATGTATCCAGGTGCCTCACCGTAAATAATTTTATGAACAGTCATGCAGATTTTGAAGGTGATACGTTCTTTGATTGGTAGCCAATGCAGTTTTTCTCGGAGTGGTTTGGCGCTGTCAAAACGTGTTTTCCACAAATATAAGCCTGGCTGCTGTGTTTTGTGCAGTCTGAAGTTTTTTTATGATTTGATCTTTGCATCTCGCATACATTCCATTACAGTAGTCTGCGTGGCTTAGTACCATTGATTGTATCAGGCTATGAAATATTTCCCTTGGGAAAAATGGTTTCACGTGTTTGAGTTTCCACATTGAGAAAAACATTTTATGGTGGATTTCGCTTGGGTCTCTAGTGAGAGGTTACGGTCGATTGTTACTCCGAGATTTTTCAGGCTGTCTGAGATAGGGAGGGTGTATCCTGGGGTGTTAATGTTTGTGGGTTTGTATGTATTGTATTGGGATGAGATGATGAGGCAGTGTGTTTTTTCTGTATTGAGTTTTAGTTGGAATGCATTAGCCCATGAGTTCATGATGTTTAAGCTGAGTTTTGATTTTGTCGGTGATTTCTGCCAAATCATGTTTGTAGGGGATATATAATGTAACGTCATCAGCGTAGATAAATGGGTTAAGGCCTTGGGTGGATAAGGTCTTGGCTAGTGGTGTCATCATGAGGTTGAAAAGGATCGGTGATAGTGGTGAACCTTGCAGTACTCTGCAGTTTGGTTTCCACGGTGATGATATGTTTGTTTTTGATTTCACTTGATAAGTTCTTGTGGTTAGAAAACCCTTGGTCCAGTTGAGAGTGTTGCCAACAATTCTGAAGTATTCTAGAAGTCTTAGCAGTATGTTATGGTTAACCATGTCGAACGCACTTCACATGTCAAATTGGAGGAGGAGAATGCTCTTGCCTATTGCTATTTCCTGTTTGAATTTGGTTAGAAGAGTTAGTAGTACTGTTTCGGTACTGTGTAGGGGTCGAAATCCTGATTGTGACTCATGTAGTATAGTGAATTTGTTTATGTAGTCACTGAGTTGTTTGGTCACCAGTCCTTCCATTAGTTTGACTACTAGTGGGATGGATGCTACTGGGCGGTAGTTGGTAATGTCTTTTTTTTTTTTTCTTGGTGTCCTTTGGTATTGGGGTGAGCAGGATGTTGCCTTTTTCTTTAGGGTAGATACCCTGCTGAAGCATGAAGTTTAAGTGGGATGTGAGATCTGTTATGAAGCGGTGGGGGGCAGATTGTATTATTTTATTTTTTTTTAATTTTTGTTACATTTGTACCCCGCGCTTTCCCACTCATGGCAGGCTCAATGCGGCTTACATGGGGCAATGGAGGGTTAAGTGACTTGCCCAGAGTCACAAGGAGCTGCCTGTGCCTGAAGTGGGAATTGAACTCAGTTCCTCAGTTCCCCAGGACCAAAGTCCACCACCCTAACCACTAGAGTTCTCTACTGATGTCATTTTATAAAGCATTTCCCATGTGAAAGCATATTTTACACATGAAAAAAAGGACTCATAACATGCATGTTTCTGAATGTGCACCAATATTCAGCACTTAGGACTCCCAAAGGGTGTATATTTTGTGAAGCAGGAGTGGAACTGTGATGTAAAATATGTACACACATTTATACCTTCTGAGCAGGTGTAAACGTGTGTGCTATGGAAGACAGTCCTGGTGCCTACTTCATAAAGGCACATAAAGCGCCTAAGTTGCTTTTATTACACATACATAAAATTGGCACTTTTTTGGGACTTTTGTCAGAGGTACCCTGCACACACATAGGTGTACCTTCTTAAAGCAAAATATGGGTTTCAGAAGAAAAGAAACAAGAAGAAAACTATGTACAGCACAATAAAAGAACATTATCACTATTCTAGTAAAAATTATACTTGATATCACTCACGCTTCTCTCAAATCTTCTGGAACATCCACTGTGCATTTAAAAAAGGAATTCTTTGTTACGGTTTTATTTTGATTCACAGGTCGAAGTCGTTCAAACGTGACAATTTCATTGTAAGTAGCATCACAAGCTGCATACTCGATGACATAAAACTAGAGAAAGAAATTCAAGTTATTACAAAACCTTTTCATCTCGATTATTTAGAAATTAAAGATCAGCCAACAGAACTCTTTTTTTGACTTGTTTTTTTATGTGTTATTTCTTAGCAAATTACTGGAACACAAATACTATCATCATAATTTCAGACGACTCTTTTCAAGTCAACAAAAAATAATGTAATCAACAAGCTATTCAAATCTTACTAACAAAACATAACAAAACCCTTATATCCTGAGAATCTATACTATTAAGAAAATGCTTCAATTGATTACTTAACCTTAAATATACTATGATAAAGGCTATTCAAGAATCAAACTACAGGTACTTGAGACCAAGGAGTAGATTCACATAAAACTAAATTACAAACCTGTAAGCAGATGTCCTCCCTGGATAGCAGGATTCAAGTCCTCACAAATAAATATCATCATCCAATAGAGACCAGTGCAATCAAAACTTGTAGATCTCAGAAAAATTCTAGAAACTTTTTACAACTTACTGCACATATGCATCACTTCCAAAGATGTGTCTCACAAGGTATCCTCCATTCCTAAACAGTTTATTTAGAAGAGATCTCTTAAGGGAGTTAAGAGGGCATGTGAGGATTTGAATCTGCTGTCCACAGAGAACACCTGGCATAGGTAACTCAGTTTTTTTTTTAAACAAACAAGATCTGAAGTCCTGAAAATTGAGGATTCCTAGCTACCATTTGCCATCAACAAATATAGGGAGAAAGGAAAGCGAGGACAACAGAACTGTTTTTGGTAACAACAGGTCTCTCCCCCCTCCCTGTTTTTGTTTAAAGTAAAAATTAAAGAAAAGTGGGCCTTAGGGGATAAGAGTTGAATTCTCAGCTTGAAAGACCTTTTCCAGGTCTGACCAACCAAACCTACTGTTGATGATATATGAATGTATGAACTAATGTTCATGTTGCAGCTCTGCAATAGTGGAGAGGGAATCAAATGTGCAGTGGACAAAGCACAGCAAAATACAGGACAGACATAATGAAATTAAGGAATAAAGATCATTCATGCATCAGTGTACATTAAATTTAATCATATGTGTAGTGATCTTAACATGGATTGGTGTGCAAAATCATTTGTGTGACGATGACAGAATACACTTATACAGTGACAAAGGTAGTGAAGAACAAAATGCAGTTAAGACCAGCCTTATTACTCTAACTTAATACCGTAGTGAAGGAGGATAAGAAAAATCAATCCACGGAGCCAATTAAGTCAAAGTGTGATAAGGCTGGTCTAATTGCATCATCTAGTTAATGTACTATATGTTTAGTCATAAGTGTTATTTCTCCAGTTGGTTATATTAACACAATAATTCAGTAATGCATTTTTTGAATATATTATTGAAGTATATATATACCATCTCTATTTTTTCACACACTGGACTGAATGAACATTATCTTATTCTGGTTGGAACACTTTATTTACTGATTTTGCACACCAATCCAATGTTAAAATCACTACACATGATCAAATACAATTATTTGTTTTGAGAATACCCCTTCGCAGCACCGCTTTTTCATTAGATTTAATGTACACTGATGAACGAATGATCTCATTTATTCCTTAAGCTCATCGTCCCATTATTTGTATACAAGTTTCTTTATATTGTCATGCATTGCTTATTTTTTAAGTTTATTTTTTAATATATTAATTTGGTTCTTTTTTTTTTTTTTTGGTAAATATGTTTTATGTGCTTTTATTGCAGACCCCTGATGCAGGCTTTTTGCTGAAACACAACTCATGTCAGGTCTTTTAATAAAATTGTTCCTCCCCTTCTTGAGGCCCATTGTACTGAGGTGTTTTTTTCTTTTTTGTTGTTGTCATGCTGCAGCTCTACAAATCTCTTCCATAGAGGCTGATCTTAAGTGGCTACCAATACAGCCATGGCTCTGACATTATGACCCTTGACCTCAGGCTTGGGACAATATCTGCAATAGATGTCTGCTAGTTAACAGGATAGTGTACACTTGACCATGAAAACAGCATATCAGGTTTCTTGGGGTCAAATTAAAAAAAAAAAACCTGGGTGGACTTTCTAAGGACTTTAGTCCACTTTGAGTGAAAAGCTAAGGCTTGTTTGCAATCCAAAGCAAGACATGCTCATTATTGTGGGCATATGACTTAGAGGAAAATGCTGGTTGGACAATTAAGGTAGAAAACTGACACCACCTTAGGAATGAACTTTGAATATGTGAACAGAACCACCCTGTTAAAAAACACACACACACAATTTTCTTTAGGGTATATTCACCAAGGCCTGGAGCTCAGGGACTGCTACTGAAAGTAAAATTATCCAGTGAAGCTACTTTAGCTCACGAGTCTAGTGACTCAATACGGCAAGTGGCTTCATAGAAAGCTTCAACAAAAGCAAATCCTACATGAAGCAAAGAACTAAAGTCTGTACAAAGGCAGTCACCATGCAGACAGAAAATCTAAGTGTAAACTGTGCTAAAGTAAACCTTAACAGAGAATCATTAAACCTCATTCAAACGTGTAGAAGATATTCAGGTAGTTTTAGAAGAACAGGAAACGGGATTTAGAGACTTACATTTATACCTCACAGCAAACAACCACATCTTGAAAGCATGATAGAGCAATGAAGACTCTCCTAGAAGCCAGAACTTATAGTATACTATTAGGCAGAGCCAGGCAGTTATTACCCTTTCAACATTTAGACTTTAAGGGAAAGGGACCTGATTTTGAGTTGTAATGGTGTTCCTGCATGTTTAATGCTTAAAGCTTGAGAATTTCCCTACTTAACTGCTTTCCTGACAGGTAATTCTCAAAGGAAAGGAAGCTAAATATGCCTTGACCAAGAGACCTATGAGAATCATAATTCCACAGTCCTCAATGAATTTTAGAAGAGTCCTTGCTAAGAGCAGAGAGATATGCATAAAATAGAAATAGTCTTAGAAAAGTGTTGTTGACAAGTTCCAAGACAAATGTGACTACCAGAGTGATTCTTTGAGATATAACTTCCAGTGAAGATTCTAGAAAATTCAGTGAGGTTCATAATATCACCCTCTTTGCTGTTGAACTTGTAGCCCAGATATTTCTGTATTGCACACTTCAGACACATAAAAGGCTTTAACAATTAGAGGCAAAGACTCCGCTGGCATTTTCAATGTTTGTCTCAAATATATTTGGACCATTTCAACTGGAGCGATAAGAAGGAATTTAGGGAAATTTAGAAATCTTATATTGCTCTTCCTTGCTTGATTTTCAAGATATTCCAATCTTCCATGAACATAATTACTATATTTTATTGCTCGGAAAATATTAATTAAATCCCCTGAGAATCTTGCAGATAAAACATGCACAGAGATGTACTGAGTTCCTGAATCGAATCCCAGGGTGAATAAGGTCACAACAGCAGGTTTCTTCACTACTTGATGTTCCACAGTAGAAGTGACAACCTGCCCCCAAGTCAATCAATTCACTTACCCTTTGTAGCGCAGGTACATTTAGCACATCTCCTCTTTCTTGGGGCAAAGAAGCAGCAACGGGAATTCTCTCTGATGTGGTCAAAGACAACCACATGGGACTCTTTACACACTGACACTTTGCTGCCGAGGCACTTCGGGGTTGTGGAGGGGCCATGCAAATGATGAGACACAGTGAAGCCCTGTGCTGCTGCCTGCAGAAACACTGGAGGCACGACCTAAGCAGAGACCGTTTCCAGTGCTGGTTTCGCTTAGAACTGTCCAGACGCCAGAATAGTCCTGAGAGATGAAGGATTCCCTCGCGCCCTCCCCTCCTTCCCATACTCAGGTAGAGAAGGCCCTCACAGGCAGACAAGAAAAATCCAGCGATCAGACCAGAGCTCACTCAGGTATGTGTTCTTAGAATGCCATCTTGGCCTGAGTGGCCCAAGTTCAGTATGAATGCAAGGTCTACCGGGCCTTACTTATTCTGATGAGATAAAAATCTTAGGCAGGTGCACTATTGGTGCAAACAAGAAAACAAGGAGTGAACACTCAAGGCAAAATATAACACACACAAAACAAAAACCTTAAGAATAAAACTTTGTTAAAACAATTCTGTGATCACATAAAACCCAACAAGGCCATATCTCCAGGATACACTTGTAGCAGGGGCAAAACATTTTTAAAAGTTTTTAAATTACAGAATCATTTCAAAAATACTCTTCTAAAGCAACTGAATTTGACATCTGTGAAAAGATAATACACTTACATTAGTAAATCTCAAACCACCAAACCAATTGAGCATTAACATACCTTCCATCCATATACAACAGCACAACCAGTTGCTCTTCTCTAATGTAGCTCCATAATTAACTAAAAAGCAGAAGTTATACCAATTATATCAAAATCCTCAATGAAGAGTACATTCTTCCAGTATTAGTCTGAAACTACCCGAAACTTCTGCCTAAGAATCTAAAATATTCATGAAGTATATGCAGCTCAAATACAGCATCAATATTTTCAAGAACAGCCAATTCCACACTCATCCAAGAGGCATATATAACATAAGCAATTTAAAAACAGAAATAGAGACATATGCCTAGGTATTAATTAAAAACAATGGAGGATAACCACTACATTTATCTTTAATATTAGATTTTTTTATTTATACAATTTTAAACAATATTTACAAGTAGACACTTGAAAGGAAACAGTAGGTTATTATAAAGGAAAACAACATAAAAAGTAAAAAGGAAATGAAATTATACAAAAATAACCATTGCTCACTGAAGTCGACAATTCATGGGTGTGGGGGAGAGAGCCTAAAAATAAAGCGATAATCAAACCAGAAATAAAATAAGTTGCGTAATATTTATATTAAGTCATTCTGAAAAAAAAAAAAACAATTACCGAGAGCTCAGTGCTCACATTTGTTGAACATCCCTTAATATTATATTCAACTCGTGTTAGTTACTCAGATTCAAAATTCTGTTATTGAAAGCAACATTCTGATAACATAAGGGTGTATATCACAAATGCAACAATTACCAAAAGTAGAAAATATTAGAGCCACCACTATTGGAAGATTCAATGTGAACCGCCAAACTGCATCAACATTGGAAGAATGCTTATCATTCGCTAGAAATTAAACAAAGTGAGCTGCCATTGGGTCAAAAAAGCCAATATGCGCACCATTGTTCTGTCAATCAGTGACATCAACAAAATGCCAGGCTCACCAGGAAACCTAACAACTGGCATGCAAACAGAAGTGTTTTGAGTAGTTTCAGAATAACAATAGAAGAAAGTACTCTTCATTAAAGAGCTGGATATAATTGGAATAACTACTCCTTTTTAGTTAAATTGTGGAGCTACATTGGAGAAGAGTAACTGAATTTTGCTACTGTATACAGACAGATGGTTTGTAGATATTAATAATTAATTTAATTCGTTTAAGAACATAATAGTTGCCCTACCAGGTCAGACCAAGCGTCCATCTAGCCCAGTATCCTGTTTCCATTAGTGGCCAATCCAGGTCACAAGCATCCGGTACAGTCCCAAAAAGTAGAAAGATTCCACACTACTTAACCCCAGGGATAAATAGTGGCTTTTTCCAAGTCTAACCTAATGGTTTATGGATTTTTCATCCAGTAGTTTGTCTAAACCTTTTTTAAAGGCAGCTACATTAACTGCTTTTACCATTTGTTCCAGAAATTAGGTCCAGAGCTTAACAATACATTTGTTGGTGATATGATTTTTGTTTGGCTGTAGCTGAAATCAAACGAAGGAATCTGATGAAACTGAAGCAACTAGAAGAAAACACTCAAACAAGAACAAAGGGCAGGCCTCTGGAATGATCTGTTCAGACTAATGGAAAGAAAATTATCAGGTAAGGACTAATTTTACCTTCCATAGCGTCCCACAGATCAATCCAGAGACTTGTGGGATGTACCAAAGCAGTCCTCAAGTAGGGCAAGGTGCTAAAACCTCAGCAGACTGGAGAGATGCTCCATAGGCCGCGGCCAGACATGCTGTCACGTCAAGCCTGCAATGCCTAGCAAGGAAAGGACAGCAGACCAAGTGGGTGATCTACAAAAGCCATCCACAGCAGGACAGTGGACCAAATGGCCGAACTGCACAAGGGAGCCACGGAAACTAGGCGGTACTCAGAAAAGGAAGTCAACTGCACTCTGAAAGAAAGCGCTGCTATCCACAACAGGAGAGACTGTTTCATATATAGGCCACAGCAGAAGAAATTACCTCTTTCAGCCAATGGCCATCTCGGCTCTCGAAATCAGATCTTCTCTCTTGCGACCAGCAAGCCAGCCATGTGGCTATGCTGGGAGGCATTTCTGCTCAGTGGGTCAGGAATCTGATGATCCCACCCAAGTGTGGGTGTCTTGTAAGGAGTCACCTTCCTGTATGCCTAAGGCTCTCCAGGTTCTGAATATGCCTGCATCTGATCCTGCCACCACCGCATCTGCCAATCTTAAAAATCATAAAAATATCGGTCACTTGCGACACAACATAACCAAAGACTGCAATGGACATTACCTGACTCTTCTTCCTCCTTTCCCTCTCTAAGTTCCTCCCAACTGTTTCCTACCATACATATACCTCATTATACCACATTATCACTTTGTATTCATTCATACTATGTATTTGTTCAAACCGTAATCGGCTAACACCGTTAACGGTTATATGTAAGCCACATTGAGCCTGCAAAAGGTGGGAAAATGTGGGATACAAATGTAACAAATAAATAAATAAATAAAATTAAAATGGTGTGCACTGGAAGACCACTTCAGTCTTTTGCTGTGCATGAGGCTATGCAGGAAATCACTTCTGCTCAGTGGGTCACCCCAGACATTGCCCTGCTGCACCTGCATCTGCTAATCTAAAAATGGTCCATGGGAGAATGTCCAAGAGGAGACCATTGTGCCCAAAACTTAGAAGAAAGGACTTCCAAGCCTATGTGGAATATCACTAACAAATACGCCAAGATTTGTGCTGGAAACAACTGACTCTTGGTAAAATTGATTAGCAATCCTAAGGACTGAAGAAGAATAGCTATCTTGGATGAAATTAGTAGTCTGTTGATAGAGAGCCAATCACAAGGTATGGATGAACCTGCAATTCATCCTTGCGAAGGAAAGCTGCCACTACCACCATGACCTTGAAAAAATGTCCTTGGTAATGTGGAAAGGCTGAACGACATGGTCATAAATAGCTAAAGTCCTTCTGCGGAAAGGTGCACTGGGAAAGTGAGGATACTTACCTGTAGCAGGTATTCTCAGAGGACAGCAGTCTGATTGTTCTCACATGTGGGTCGACGTCAGCATTTTGCATCAGCAAAAATAAAAATGTTTTGTCACAGTATTCTGGAATGTGCAGCACGCACCATGCATGCGCGGACTGATTTTCCACCCGCAACGCAAGCGCGTATGTCAGTTAAATCAAACAGTATAAGAAATAACAAATGACAACTCCAAAGGGGAGGTGGGAGGGTTTGTGAAAATAATCAGCCTGCTGTTCTCGGAGAATACCTGCTACAGGTAAGTATCTTCAGTTTCTCACAGGACAAACAGGCTGCTTATTCTCACATGTGAGGTATCCGTAGCATCCAGGCTCAAACAAAACAATAAACACTGGTCAATTGGGCCTCGTAATGGCGACGACATAATGAAGACTGACCTTAAACTATATACAGCTAGCTGAGAGTGCAGCCTGGAACAGAACAAAAACGGCCGGGCCTGGTGGGGGGGTGGGGGGGGGGGGGGGGATTCTAAACCCCAAGCAGATTCTGCAGCACTGACTGTCCAAACCGACTTTTGCATCGGGTATCCTGCTGAAGGCAGTAGCGAGATGTGAATGTGTGGACTGAGGACTACGTTGCAACCTTGCAAATCTCTTCGATGGAGGCTAATTTTAAGTCAGCCACCGACGCAGCCATGGCTCTAACATTATGAGCCATGACATGACCCTCCAGAGTCAGCCCAGCTTGGGCATAAGTGAAGAATATGCAATCTGCTAGGCAACTGGAGATTGTGCGTTTTCCGATGGTGACTCCCCTCCTGTTGGGATCGAAAGAAACATACAACTGGGCGGACTGTCTGAAGGGTTTCGTCCGCTCCACGTGAAAGGCCAATGCTCTCTTGCAGTCCAAGGTTTGCAAGCTGCTCTCGCCAGGGTGGGCATGAGGTCAGAGAAAAAATGTTGGCAACACAACAGACTGGTTCAGATGAAACTCCGACACCACCTTCGGCAGGAACTTAGGGTGCGTGCGGAGGATTACTCTGTTGTGATGAAACTTAGTATACGGTGCATCCACTACTAAGACCTGAAGCTCACTGACCCTACCAGCTGAAGTAACAGCCACCAAGAAAATGACCTTCCAAGTCAAGTACTTCAGATGGCAGGAATTCAGTGGCTCAAAAAGAGCTTTCATCAGCTGGGTGAGAAAGACGTTGAGATCTCATGACACTGATGGAGGTTTGACAGGGGGCTCTGACAAAAGCAAACCTCTCATGAAACAAACAACTAAAGGCTGTCCAGAGATTGCACTGAGGTGAACCCTTACAGAGTTGATTTTGAGACCAGACTCTTGACAAGTGTAGAAGGTATTCAAATAGGGTCTGTGTACGACAAGAGCGAGGATCTAGGTCCTTGCTATCACACCAGACGGCAAACCTCCTCCATCTGAAAGAGTGGAGGAGTGGCCTAGTGGTTAGGGTGGTGGGCTTTGGTCGTGGGGAACTGAGGAACTGAGTTCGATTCCCGGCACAGGCAGCTCCTTGTGACTCTGGGCAAGTCACTTAGCCCTCCATTGCCCCACGTAAGCCGCATTGAGCCTGCCATGAGTGGGAAAGCGCAGGGTACAAATGTAACAAAAATAAAATAGATACTATTGGAGATTCTACATGGGGAGATACTTCCTGAAATTTTATTTCATCTGCCACCCCGTTCCTCTAGTTCAGGAGTTCTCAAGACAAACCCAGTCAGATTTTCAGGATACCCACAATGAATATACATGAAATAAATCTGTATACAATGGAGGTATTGCATGCAAATTTATCTCATACATATTCATTGTGGATATCCTGAAAACCTGACTGGCAGGGGGTGTCCCAAGGACTGGGTTAAAAACCCCTGCTCTAAACACCTGTCCACATATTGATTTGATTTTTCAGTTAGATTCCTTTTATCTGCCAAAGTAGACCATCATTACAATACAGTCTCTTCTATCTATTGCCCCAGCCACCTATTTATCTAAAATCTTCTTCAGCTGACATGCATAATTTGAAATCTTTCATCTCCACCTGCTCTTCCCTTCAAGACGCTCGATTTCCTTTTGTGTTTTGATAGTGTCCTGAACCATGCACTCCTGAGCAACTATAAGCTTTCCCCCCGATTCTCACTTCAAAGCTGCAGCTGCTCCATCTCCTTTTCAAGCATTAGTGCCAGCATCCTGGTTCTAACCCCGGTTAAGGTACAGCACACCTGGTCTGAAAAGGCTCCCCCTTCTCCAAAATGTTGCTCAATTCCTAATAACTCTAAACCCCTCTTGCTTTTGTCAGCATCTTATCCATACACTGAGGCTCCAGAGCTCTGCCTGCCTCTTGGGTCCTGTGGATGGAACAGTGCTCATTTCTGAGAATGCTGCTCTGGAGGCTGAGCCTATATTTGGCTTCCAGAAATCTCCTTTCCAAACCTAAGTCAATGGTATACATATGTACCAAGACAGCCGGCTCCTCTCTAGCACTATCTAAAACCTTATCTAGGCAAATTGAGTGGGCTGTCTCCTTTGCACCAAGCAGGCAAGTGACCAAATAATCCTCACGCCCTCCAGCTACCCAGTTATGCAGATGCCTAATGATAGAATCTCCAACTAAAATACCAATCCTAATCCTTCCCTCCTGGGCAGACTTGGTGCAAGAGGATATTGCATCCCTTGGAGGGCAGATACTGGCTACAGAATCACTTCCTGACTAACCTGAAATGACTATCTGAATCCAGTTCATTAACAGGCAGTATTATCAAATGTCTTTACTGGAATCCTCACATCAAGATGATATCCACTCTAACAGGTCCAGATTTACTCCTCACTTTAACCACACATATATATCAAAATACTTTCAAAAATAATTAACGTCTCTTGCCTCAGTAGTGCATAATTGTCCCACAATGATTTTTAGGGCAATCCCCATAGCACTAACTTCTTCATCGGCTTACTTATTTCTTTTATAGATATATATTAAGTACTTATCTTCAGAATACTGTGTGGTTAAAGTGAGGAGTAAATCTGGACCTGTTAAAGTGGATATTAACCTGAAATGACAGCATCAGCTTGGCAATACCTACCTCCAATGTAGGACAGAGGTTGCCAGCTGGAGGTAGACCTTCTCTACTAATGTCCATGGAGGTCTTCTATATGTCTTTATGTCTGCTTCAGCAAGTCCATTACTCTAGCCTCCAGAGTCATATTTGTTCTGAGAAAGCCAGGCGCTCTCTGAATCGAGTGCACACACAACCACTCACCAACTGGGAGATAATCATACATGAGGTACTCAATGCACAAACTGGATAGTACCCATCTTGATGCTGAACTGCTATTTGCATCTTTGTATTGGTGAGCTGTACAGTTATTTAAACATGTCTCCTTCAGGATCCTGTGAAAGGGCAACATGCCCTTTGTGGGCTGAAGGAAAGGGGTCCTGATCAAGGAATTAAAGGATATCCAATATCTACGCCCTGCATTCCTCCTCTATCACTAACCTGAAAGAAATAGTAGCAGCCATTTCCCTAATAAAAATCAATGAGAGGTATCTTCTAGAGCCAATGTCCTCATTTTCTGTGGAGGATAAGGGTTTAAGTTGAAACCAACTAAAACCCTCCTCTTAGAATTGGCTGCATGCATGACACCCTGTGTTAACACTGATGATGTCAACACTGGAACACTGCATCAAGCAAGATATCTGGTGAGGGCTGGATATGACTGATGGGCGCCCATAAGCACTGGTGTGGAGGAGGGGGAATGGTCTTCTCGTGGCGCTATACAATTGATAAGTAGTATTTGCAGCTGTTCTTCCTCTTCCACTCATTACCTCTGCCTGAATCTTTCCTTCTCCAAGGGTCCCCTTTAGCTTGCAGCTATACTGATTACCATAGAGAACCAACTATAACTTCAGCAAGAGCCTTCCTGCTGACAAGGATAGGGCTCTACAGAAAAATTAACACTTCAGAAGCCCTGGGCAACAATACGGTCCAGGAACATTACACATGCAATGTGAAACACAAAGCTTCCAGATTTTATTCTAAATTGTCTTTTTCCCATGCTGGGCTCTGTCAGATGATGTCACCCACATCTAAGGTTTTGCAATCCAGTTTGTTCTTAGAACTTAATTTTCACACAGGCTCACATCTTGAAGGATGTTGAGCATTTTTCTCATTGTGACGAGTCTTGTTAGGCTGTGATATCTTTACAATGACCAACAAAGTTGTTGCTGTACTTGAACTTTTAACATCACACTGGTTCCTTTTTCAGACACCAACTGAAAAAGGGATGTGTATGATTTCAAAAGTTCACGTACAAGACCTTTCCGTCCATTTTTCTCCAGAACTGTACTGATGAGATCTTAACCAATGGACAAGGAAAAAAAGATGGGGCCTTCCTACAAAGAGAAATAAACTGTCTTGATCAAGGTTTTCTCTTTTCAACAATTTTTATTAGTAATTCAACAGCATTAACGTACAATAAACTTAAAGTGCCAGAATAGATAACATCACTATCTAATGAAAATTGAATTAGTACATGCCAATAAGGCTATTATCCAATTTTATACCCATTTTCTCCCCATCCCACCTTCATCCCTCCTCCACCCCTCCCTCCATTTATTAGGCAAGTGCCAGTGTGTATATTGCTGAATAATATTATAAAGCTTACATAGTAAAACCAATTTGAGCAAGAGATCTCTTCAACAATGAGCTCCCCGAACCTAGATCTAAAATTATTATCCCTCTCTTGCGAAAACCCCCCTCCCCCTCTCAGATCACCCATCCTCACCCCGTTCCTTATGACCTTGCTAATAACTATCCCCTACCTCCTGTACCTCTATCCCATCCCCTAGTCTCTCGTCCGCCTCCCCCCTTCCTTCTACTACCCATTGTGCTATTCCATTGTGAGTCCTCAAACCTGATGACACTAAGTGGCTCTGCTAACAAGGCCTACCATCCCTATATGTTGTTAATAAGAAGACTGCGGCCCTGTGGACTCAGTACTTGCAGATAAGGATTCCCAGTCTTTAAAAATAATTGTTTGCGTTTATGGGAACCTCTAGCCTCTTTAGCCTCCCAGCTATCCAGCATAGGCACCTGGTTTCGCCAATGCCAAAACGCTGGAGGGTCTGACGATGTCTAATATTGCAAAATTACTTTTTTGGCTACCAGGCTAATCTTACAGCATAAAAAAATATTGTCTCTAGCAAGGGGCCTAAACACGTCCAGTTTATCCAATAGTATCTGTTCCACTGTCTCTCGGACATTACGGACCAGTATGTATGATAAGAAGTCCTTGACCCGTCTCCCAAACATTTTTACTTTAGGACACCACCAGACAGCATGAGAGTATGTTTGTCTCTGTTGGTTACATTTAGGGCATCCCAACTCCCCCCTCATCCCCATCCACCATGTGTGCCAGGTGTACTTTAGTCCAGTAAGCACGAAGTATTACCCGATAACCACACTCTCTAAGCCTCGCCTATGTAGTGAGCGAGAAGATTCCCCTCAACCTAACAGCGACATCCCAGTCCCCTAGTGACACCCCCAGATCCTCCTCCCAGCTAGCTTTCAACCACGAGAAATCTTTATCAGGCATCTCTGATCAGGGCCTGACAAAGACCTGAAACAGATAGGCCTTTAATTTCAACCGCTTGAAAAAAACTTGCTCAAGGTTTTAAAAAGTTTTAAACAGCTCAATTTCAGAGCAACAGGGTGACAAGAGGCCAACTCTATCCCATGTACAGTTTTGTTGCTCGACTTTACAGATCTACTACAACTGGCTCTTTCCTCCAAGATATTTGACCTACATGCAAAAGTATTTAGCTAGAGGGGAAAATTTAACTTAGCTGACCAGTATTACAGCAAAATATTCCTTGACTACATAAGAGATCAATTCCTTTTAGAAAACGACCTATACTCCTCTCTTTTGAGACAAATAATCAGAATGCATATTTTTAAATATTCAAGCAAAACAGATTCTCTCCTGAGCAAAAGACATTAGCAAAGTGTCTGAAGCTTTCCTTACTAATAACTAGAACATACCTCTCCTTTCATCATTCGAACTTTAGCCAGCCACCATCCACAAGGTTCTTGCTCATTTGCTCTGGAATAAACCTATAAAAGGAATAAGTATAATTACAAGCTGGTTAGAATTCTGAATGCAATTGTTATCAAATACATAATGTGTCAATAAATGTGCTTTAATTAAACGAACACACACAAAAACAACTGAAAACAAACTATGGAATCAAAGAGACATAGATCAGATCAGTAACGCCCATGCAACATTGAATATATAGAGGATGATTTTCAGTGTTGCATGGGAGTTACCGATTATATAATCAGATAACAGGAGATGATGAAGTAATTTCAAGCATTTTTATCTGCTCTAAAGATCCTTAGACAACCTGGAGGCACTGAATATATGAAATACTGCTAATAAAAAGGGTTGCAATTCCTTGCCAGAAATTATAAATCGGAGAACTGTCATTCTCTGAAAACAGCAATATTATGAAAATCTAATGGCAAAAAAAAAAAATTCTTACGACAACCCTCTTCAGACACAATAACTTGTTTTCATAAGGAGGACCATAAGTCTGCAAATCCTACATGCCGCTGCAAAGTCCTATGAAGAATCACACTCAGGCCAGATTTTTTTTTTTTTTTAAGTCTCAGCTCTATGCTGGTGCAGCTTGTACTGCAGAAAGCAGTAGCTTCCTCTTAGGAAGCTCAGGGAGTATGGCTGCAGGTCGATAGGTTGATCCCTTTAGAGTCCATTCTGGTGCATAGCAGTTGTGGAACTGGATCCCTATTGCTGCCGTTAGGGAGCCCAGGCAGAGAATTAGCGGCCCTTTTTGTGTTACCATAGTACCACAGAAAGGACCTCAAGATGCTGGATGGTACATGAGTCTGGTGAGCTCTGTACCCTGGTTAGCTTCTCTTTTCCTTTTGTTCATTTGTTCCTTTTTAAATTTGTTTGTTTCCATGGGAAAAAAAGAGAGCATGCATCCAGATGGTTTGCACAAATGAACAGGATTGAAGAGACAGTAAAGTATCACAAGCTCAGAAAGCACTGTAGATGACCTGGAACCGCTTAAGAGCTTTCCTGACATTAAGAGTTGGGTCTAGTCAGGATTCATTAAAAAGACGTTACCATCAATATGGTTGCATTTCCCTATCAATGGACCAGGCACAGAACGAGAACCAAATTTAAGATTCTACAGATAACCAATAAAGTGATTGCAAAGAATATAAAAAACATTTTCTGTCACCCTTGCCTCTCCCGTCAGCATGCAGTAGTGTTCTGTAGCAATTACAACCTCTTAATATTCACCCCAAAAGGGCACTACAATAATCTAACTTGCAAGTACAGTGGTGGAAATAAGTATTTGATCCCTTGCTGATTTTGTAAGTTTGCCCACTGACAAAGACATGAGCAGCCCATAATTGAAGGGTAGGTTATTGGTAACAGTGAGAGATAGCACATCACAAATTAAATCCGGAAAATCACATTGTGGAAAGTATATGAATTTATTTGCATTCTGCAGAGGGAAATAAGTATTTGATCCCTCTGGCAAACAAGACCTAATACTTGGTGGCAAAACCCTTGTTGGCAAGCACAGCGGTCAGACGTCTTCTGTAGTTGATGATGAGGTTTGCACACATGTCAGGAGGAATTTTGGTCCACTCCTCTTTGCAGATCATCTCTAAATCATTAAGAGTTCTGGGCTGTCGCTTGGCAACTCGCAGCTTCAGCTCCCTCCATAAGTTTTCAATGGGATTAAGGTCTGGTGACTGGCTAGGCCACTCCATGACCCTAATGTGCTTCTTCCTGAGCCACTCCTTTGTTGCCTTGGCTGTATGTTTTGGGTCATTGTCGTGCTGGAAGACCCAGCCACGACCCATTTTTAAGGCCCTGGCGGAGGGAAGGAGGTTGTCACTCAGAATTGTACGGTACATGGCCCCATCCATTCTCCCATTGATGCGGTGAAGTAGTCCTGTGCCCTTAGCAGAGAAACACCCCCAAAACATAACATTTCCACCTCCATGCTTGACAGTGGGGACGGTGTTCTTTGGGTCATAGGCAGCATTTCTCTTCCTCCAAACACGGCGAGTTGAGTTCATGCCAAAGAGCTCAATTTTTGTCTCATCTGACCACAGCACCTTCTCCCAATCACTCTCGGCATCATCCAGGTGTTCACTGGCAAACTTCAGACGGGCCGTCACATGTGCCTTCCAGAGCAGGGGGACCTTGCGGGCACTGCAGGATTGCAATCCGTTATGTCGTAATGTGTTACCAATGGTTTTCATGGTGACAGTGGTCCCAGCTGCCTTGAGATCATTGACAAGTTCCCCCCTTGTAGTTGTAGGCTGATTTCTAACATTCCTCATGATCAAGGATACCCCACGAGGTGAGATTTTGCGTGGAGCCCCAGATCTTTGTCGATTGACAGTCATTTTGTACTTCTTCCATTTTCTTACTATGGCACCAACAGTTGTCTCCTTCTCGCCCAGCGTCTTACTGATGGTTTTGTAGCCCATTCCAGCCTTGTGCAGGTGTATGATCTTGTCCCTGACATCCTTAGACAGCTCCTTGCTCTTGGCCATTTTGTAGAGGTTAGAGTCTGACTGATTCACTGAGTCTGTGGACAGGTGTCTTTCATACAGGTGACCATTGCCGACAGCTGTCTGTCATGCAGGTAACGAGTTGATTTGGAGCATCTACCTGGTCTGTAGGGGCCAGATCTCTTACTGGTTGGTGGGGGATCAAATACTTATTTCCCTCTGCAGAATGCAAATAAATTCATATACTTTCCACAATGTGATTTTCCGGATTTAATTTGTGATGTGCTATCTCTCACTGTTACCAATAACCTACCCTTCAATTATGGGCTGCTCATGTCTTTGTCAGTGGGCAAACTTACAAAATCAGCAAGGGATCAAATACTTATTTCCACCACTGTATAGCATACAGAAGCTGAGAATCAAACAAAACTGAAGAAATTTTCATATCCCTATAAAAGTGTTTTAAGAACCTTCAAAACACAAGGTTCAAGAATCCCAGCTCCACCTCTGAGCTAAGGCCAGAAGAATGAGATTAGTGAGCAAGTTTAAAAAACAAAGGTCTCTACCACGTCAGTCTAACAAAATGTGTAACACTTATTTGGAATAATCCGGATATTTTAATACATATCTCAGTGGTAAATTGGACCACATGACAATCTCATATCATCTGATATTTAGACCAACACTTAATCAATAGTAAAGTTAAATCTTTTGCGAAACGCCAAGAACAATTTCATTTATCTGGTTCTCTATTTTTACCTGGTTCCAATTACAGCACTACTACAAAATGTATAAAGAACTATACCAGTTTTAGACAAATGTATACTTGATACCTTTATCAAACATATTTTGTGTTTCATCAAGCTTCATTGTTCTACAAAACTTAAAAAAAAAAAAAAAATCACAGTAACAGAACTGAAAGTGTGTGGGGAAAAGGACAAATTATCATTCATCTGACGACCTTTGGCATATTTTTTGGTCCAAGAATCTCAATGTCTGCGTCCATTACTCAGACTCTACTTTATCCAACATAGATAACTTTAGACACCTAGGAAATCAACATCTAATCAACTAGTACTCTAGTAAAATGCTATTTTTCTACTTTTTTGGAATGATGTCTGGTCCAAAATTCTGTATCACTCAAACTTGTTATATGGAATCCATTGCTGTCTACTCCTTTATTGGATGACGACAAAAACCTACTTGATTTTCTGATTTCTATTGCTCTTAAATTAATAGTCATTGGAAAGACAATTCATCTCTCTGTTCACATGTGGTGGAACTGGGTGTTGCTATACAAGAAATATGTCAATATATTGAATTCCCAATCTTTACAGAGGAATCATCAATTCTCTAAATGGAAAAAATTGGATGCCTTTCTTTCCTAATAAAACTGCTTTGTTCTATTACTAAGGAGACCATTTAAAATATCTTCCCGACAATGCTTTAAATATTCAATGCTTGTGTTTGTGTTGTATTGTTTTTGATGTTAAGATATTGTTTGGATTTTGTCTGACTTCTTGTTATCTAGTATACTGTTTATTTGTATTTGCAAAGTATAAAATCAATATATATATATATTTTTAAAACCAAAGGGTTCATTATTCAGCATAGTTTTAAGGGGGCAGGAGAGACTTCTGCCTGCTTAAACCACGCTGAGAAAGCCAGTCATCTATACTAAGAAGAATAAATCCATTAGTGCTGCTGAATATCAGCTCAGACTCCTACAGCACAATCCACGCAGTGCCAGGATGGTCTGGGTGAACGTGAACATTATTATGCCAGCACTAACTCAGATTCAGTGCCCAGAAAAATACCCAGACACGACAGAACTGCATAACAAGTGGATTGTGCTGTAGGAGTCTGAGCTGATATTCAGCAGCACTAATGGTTTTATTCTTCTTAGTATAGATGACTGGCTTTCTCAGCGTGGTTTAAGCAAAAAGAATACATAACATTTCATCAGAACTTTTCCAACTCCTTATTGTGGGAAATGAACTCATTGCAGTCCAAGATAAAATCTAATGGAAGCAGTCTGAAAAGACAAATTATTTGCACTTTAACGGCTAGATGCAATTGGTCTAGATATACAAGCCAGTTCAAATCAGGGAACTTGAACATAATCTGTCACCACAAGTCTAGCCAGTATTATCATCTTGCATTTTTAAATAAATCTACTACATTGTACAGCATAATGGATTGACTGATTTTATGGATACTACAGTGAGAACTGCATACAGTTTAAACCAGGGGTGTCTCTTAAAAAAAAAAAAAAAAAAGGGACATTGTGTAGAAGTGCTCCTTTCAAAAAATGCAGCTGTTCAAAATCTCAAGTTATTAAACTCTATTGCCAGGTGCCTAACAGTGCCAGAAAGAAAGAGTAAACTGATGAGCAATGCTTAAAGCCAGAAATGCAGGGTTGTGATGGACAGCAAGAGCAGCTCATGCAGCTTTTGGCAGCTGTGTACACTGAGAAAATTATGTCTTACCTGATAATTTTAGTCAGCAACAGTGATCTGAACCAATGGCTTGTCATCCCTTCCTACCAGAAGATGGAGGTAGAGAAAACTAAATTCTACCAGCAACATCACTGTGTAAGCTGTGGTGCTCCCTGGAACAAGCAGCAGAAGGTCCCTTTACATAATGCACCCAGCCCCATCAACCATTGCAGCTAAAATGATAGCAAGCGAGCAAAACACCAGAGTGTAACTCACTACCTTGCATATACCAGGGAATAGCCATCTCACGGAAACCCTGTATGGCTGCCAATCTGATTTTTTTTTTGCCTTGAAATGAAGTAAAGGGGAACACACAGCACACCCAGAACCCTGGGCCGAGGTCTTCAGAACAGTGTCGCTGACTAAAGAAAAGAAAATTATAAGGTAAGAATTTCTCCTTTCTTTGCGCCAGCTCCACTGTTGTGAACCAATGGGATGTACCAAAGCAGATCTATTGGTCAGGGTAAGAGAAGCCCCCCAACCCCCAAAAGACGACTCTGCCCAAGACGAATCTGTAGAGCTTAGCAAAGGAATAGAGCAACAACCAAGACGCCGCTCTGCAGATCTCCTCAGGAGATTCTGCCCAGGAAGCAGCCTGAGCTCTGGAAGAGTGGGCTTTGAGCCCAAAGCAAAGGACGATTCTGGCCAATCCAAGTGGACTGCTCTCGAAGCAGCCTGCCTCTTCCGAGTGCCATGGGAGAGTACAAAGAGGTGGTCCAAGAGATGAAATTCATTCACCTCCTTAAGGGGTCTGAGTAGTGTCCTCCGGATATTCACTTTGTGAAATCTCTGATCCCTGTGCCTCATAGTAGGACAAACAAATCTGATTCAAATGGAACAAAGACACCACCACTGGAAGGAAGGATGGTACTGTGCGTAAAGACATAGAATCCTCCAAGGAGAGATAGTGATCCCAACACAACAGGGCTTCCAACTCAGAGACCCTCCTAGCAGAGGTAAAAGCCACCAAAAACACCATCTTCAGGGTGCAATCCTTGTTGGAAGCAAAATGCAGAGGCTAGAAGAAATCTTGAATAATGCCCAGTGAACCATATTGAGGTCTCAAGATGGAAGGACAAAGAGAGGGAGGTAGATGTACCCCCCCCCCCCCAATTCAGAACCCAAGGTACCTCTCTATCCAAGGCCACAGAGATGCCCTTCACCTTCCCCAAAAACTGGGTAATGCAGCCACCTGGACTCTCAGGGTGCCCAAGGCCAGCTAAACCCCCTAAAACATAGTTAATCTGAGCCCTCCAGAGAGATAAGGTCCATTCCTCACACCAGGATTCAAACACACAACAGACCCATACATAAGCCAGAAGTAAAGGACTTCCTGGAGCAAAGCAGGGTAGAAGTCACCGTAGGGGAACCCCACGTTTCTCCAATCATCGCCTTTCAATGGCCATACCGTAAGCCAAAAAGGATCTGGATCATCCAACTCTACTGGCCCTGGCAGAGCAGACCCCGACTCTAGGACAGCGGCAGTGGGTCCTAAACCAGCAGATGCTGGAGATCCGCATATCAATGTCTGCAAGGCCAGTACAGTGCCACCAACAAGATCAGGTGAGGATGACGCACAACACTGTGCAACAAGTAGCCAACAAGAGGCTCCACTACTGGTGAAGGCTGAACCAGGGCATCTACCTCTGGAGACTGAAACAGCATTTTGTCTTTGAGTTGGTGCTGAACATTATCAATTCGAATTGAGGAGGCTCCCAGCGGTCCACAATGAGCTGAAAGGCCTGAGGTCCCAGCTCCCATTCTCTAAGATCCAGGAAAGAGAGACTGGAGAAAGTCCACCTGCACATTTGTCTTTGCCTGCAATATAAACTGCTGATAGCGCCTGCAGATGGGTTTCTGCACACTAACAGACTTGCCACCTCCAGGGCAACCGCCTGACTCCTCATTCCGCCCTGCTTGTTGATGCACGCCACAGCCATGGCATTGTCTGGCATCACTCTGACTGCTTTCCCTTTCAGGAGCAGTTGCAACTCCAGCAGAGCCTGACGAAATGCCTGGGTCTCCAGGCGGTTGATGGACCAGTCCAGGTGCCCTGTGCCATCTGCCCAAGGCAGTGAGCTCCTAAACGAAGGAAACTCACATCCGTGGTAACCAGCACCCACTGAGGAGGACCCAGAGGGACACCTCTCAAAAGGTGCACCGGACTTGTCCCACCAGGCCAGATTTATCCTCACCCTCTTAGTAAGCAGAACAATAGAAATCTTGAGAGGCCTGCTGAAGAGGGTGCACGAGAGCCCTTGGGCACGGCACCACCACCAGAGTTGTCGCCATAGAGCCCAGAAGCTGCAAATAGTCCCAAACCACAGGATGGGGAAGCTCGCATAACCTGCGCTCACAGCTTCTCTGCAAGGAATACCATTCCCCGTCTCATGTCAAAGCAGACTTCCAGGTACTCCAGACCTGAGTCAGAGTGAGGTGGCTTGGGTGGATTCACAACTCAGCTCAGTGACTCCAAGAAGTAAATGGCCTGAGTGGTGGCCTGTCTGGCCTCCACCACTGAATCCGCTCAAACCAACCAGTCATCCAGGCACTGAAGAACCTGAACCTCCTGGAGTTGAATATGTGCCACCACTATCACTTTGGAGAACGTGTGTGGTGCGATAGTCAGACCAAATTTAAAGGCCCCAAATTGAAAATGTTGCCCCAGCACACAGAAGCACAGATACCTCCTGTGATTAACCACAATAGGAATGTGGAGAAGCCTCCATGAGGTCCAGGAAAGTCAAAACCTCCCCTGGCCGCACTAACACAATGACCGAAGACAGTCTCCATTCGAAAGTGCTGGACTCAGCAAGTGTTTGGCTGCATTTCTTCAAGGACCATGAAATACACAGAGTACTATCCCAGGCCACGCTCTACCAGGGGCACAGGTTCCACTATGAGAATGCACAGATGCTGCAGGGTGGAAGCAACAGCCTGCTGTTTCACGGTCAAGACGCATGGAAAGGCCATGAATGTGTCAAGCACCAGCCAGGCAAACTCTAGAAAGTACCCCTTCCTGACCACCTCTATAACCCACAGATATGAGATGACATGGGCCCACTCGCCCAGAAGAGATACAGTCTGCCTCCCACCTAGATGGGCAAGGGGCCTGGAGCATTCTCAATGGGCAGGACGTGCGCCCACTGTTCCTCCTGAGGAACTCGCTACACCGGCTCTCTTGGGGCCGTGAAAAGAACCCTAAAGACCCCATCTCCCCCCCCCCCCCCCCCAGGAGCATCAAGTGAAGTGAAAATGGCCTGCCCCTCCCAATGCACCCCTTAGGAGCAGAGGAGCGTTATGCGCCCTTCTGCCTCAGCTCCAGCAACTTCAGAGGAAATGCCTCCCCCATATCTTTCACCAACTTCTCAAGGTCCTCTCCAAACAGCAAACACCCCCTAAAGGGCAGCTAACTCTGCCACCCACTGGTGGAGCCATAACCATCAACAACAAAACCACCAAAATGGCCGCTGAACAGGAAACCAGACAAACTACATCATAAAGGACATCAGCCAAAAAGGCTGTCCCAGATTCCAGGCAAGCCACCTGTGGGGACTCTGGGAGCTGCTGCAACCACTACAGCATACCCCTTGCCACATAACCACCACAGATGGCTGACAATGCCGGAAGCGCTCACAGAAAAGGCCAGGTGGAGATGCTACTCCACCTTCTTGACATGGCGCTCTACAGACCAAACCCCCCAGGACCAGCATAGATGTTGCTTTCATGGCCCACTGTATCCAGGGTGTCCACCTTAGGAAATGTCCAGTACCTTTCAATCTCCCCTGGAGCAAAGGTATAAAGTAGTGCTGCATTTTGATTAAAGGCGAGGCATAGCAGTCCAATGGAGAGGGACAGGGGACTGGGAGGCCACGCATTTCCTCTCCCTCCCCCTCCCAACAGTTTAGGTATCATACCTTCGGTGATGGGGATGCCAAAGCCCTGCCAGTAGAAGAAATCCAGTGCCAAATCCGCCCCCATCCTCCGCCTCAGGAGCGAGGAAGTCAGCAGGATGCCTCCAGCTGCCAATGCCGGCACTTCTTGAGCATGCTTAATTCATGCACAAACTAAGTATGCTTGGGGAGTGTCGTTGGCTGGAGGCATGCTGCTGACTTCCTCACTCCTAAGGCAGTAAGAAAAGGGAGATGACGACTCAGGTAGATTTCTTCAGCTGGCTAGGTTTCAGCTACTCATCAGACATTGAACAGGTACTGCAGCTTTGAAGGGGGTCTAAATCTCCAAGGTCCCTCCCCCCGGTTGTGTCACTGATTAAAAGCCCAATATCTTCCTTTCTCCCGCCTTCAGGTCCAACTCTCTCTCCCTCCCCTCTACCCCCAGGTCCATTATCTTTTTCTTCCCGCTCTCCTTCCTTCCCTCCACCCTCTCCACACCAGGGGTCCACTATCCCTCTTTCCCCTCCCTCTAAACCCAACACGTTTCTCTCTCTTCTTCATCCACTTTCCTCCTTCTCTCTCTCAGTTTGGACTCTCTCTATATTTCTCCCCTACCCCCCAATCCCGTGCACAGGCCAGCATCTCTCTCTCTCCTCTTTTGGCCCTACCACTGTTCTCTTTCCCTCCCTCAACCTCCCCCCCCCCCCACGAACGGTGCCTGCAATTCTCTCAATTCTCTCTCTCTCCCAACCCCCACATAGTGCCAGAGGTTCTCTCTCAATTCCCTCCCCACCCCCACAAAGTCCACAAGGTTCTTGCTCAATTCCCTCCCATATGGTGCCCACGGTTCTCTCTCAATTTCCTCTCCCACTCCCCTGCACGGTCCGGCACCTCTCCCTCCCCTCCCAGACCTGACCGTGGCTATCAGGTCTCCTCTCCCTCTTGCACCCAGAATGTTACATCAGAAAGAGTAGGCTGGCTCAGAGGGAAAGGCCCGGTGCAGGCCACAGGCAGTTTTTTGTGTGCGGCTGCCGCTGGACTGCAGGGCCAAAGACTTACTGTTTACACCAGGTGGGGATGCGGGTGGGGAGTGGAAAGAGTGATGCCAGACCATGCACAGTGGGGGAAGGAACAGGAGGGAGGCAGAAGTCGGGCAGCACATGAATAATTATTAAATGATAAAATGTTTTATAACTGGAATTGATAATTAACGTGTTAATCACGTTAACCACAATTAACGTGAAGCCCTAGCTTAAAGGCGATCCAGAACTCTGGCATCCCGAAGGGAGCCATCAAGGTTCTTCCAAATCCACCATCATGCAGACAATGCAGGGGACAATGCTTGGAAAGGGCCCTAGTAACCTCATCAATTGGATGAGACGTCTCTCTCCAAGAGAGATGGATCACATGGGACCACTCTTCCTCATCTTCCAAGGCGGGAGGGGGGGGGTTCCAAATCCAACACAGAAGGTGACTGGGAGACTGATAGGACCTCTGCTTCCTCTCCTGCCTCCTCCAAGGGAAGCAGTACCTTAGGTGCCCTCACCTCAATCCTACACCTTTTTGAACCGAAACAGGGGCCCCTACAGTAGAGGGAACCCCTGTCTGACCAACTGCTGTCAGACTAACTGCACCAAGCTCTGAAGTCAAAAAGCCCCCAGGGGGCCCCATCAGGACCCCTCCCCCACAAACACGAGGGGGGTAGAAGAGGAAGACCCCCACCTCTGAGCCACAAAGAGGGAGGAGAAATTTCCCACTGCTGAGAAGCAGAAGACACAGAACAAGAAGGCGAAGACAAAATGGTCATTATCCCAATGCTGTGGCACTGGGGGAGGTCACATCAACTCTGGAAGCCTCCCTCTCGGGCCATTTCCAGTCAGAAATGGCCCATCACACTGTGGGCCAACATGTCCAGCCACATGGCAGGTACATGCAAACCTGCCTCGGCCCAGGGATCCAGCTCCTGCACCATCCTGGGCTCTCTAGGGGTGATTATTTATTTAGATTTTTGCTCACACCTTTTTCAGTAGTAGCTGAAGGTGAGTTACAGGGAAATCCCTTAACATTGAGTAAGGGACCCCTCCGAAGGGACACCACCTTGTAGTGGTGGAGGGGCTTCTGTGTTTCAATGACTCAGACGGCTATGCTGAAGGGTTACCCATATCAGACAGGCCTCTGAGGAGAACCCAGACAAAGGGTGTCCCAAACTAGGGAGACTGGAAAGATGGCGACCTGAAGCTCGTACGCTCAATGGCCCAGCTGTCCCTCTGAAGTTCTGTCTTTGTTTATTTGAAATTTCCTCTCTGCATTTGCAGTTACTTTAACTGAGAGGAAGGGGACAATGGGGCCTCAGCCGCCGATGGCCAGCGTTTTGTCCCCTGTGCAGCAAGTGTGGGACCGCTGCGTGACGAGCTGCCCACAGATGACTGGGTTGGTGAGTCCTTTGATTAGCGCCGGCGAAGGAGCATCGATGTTCTTGGACCTGGAAACAACTTCATCGTTCCCGAATCATTTAACCACCATGTCCAAAAGAGTGGAGGAGTGAATGCTGAAACGGAAGTCGTTTACATCTGAACCCGTGTCGGCGGTGCCACTCCTAAACCCGTAAGAGCTATCAGCTTGGAGTTTTTGGCTCTCGTGGAGGTTACATTGAATATCATCTGGAAGGCGCTCCAGGACCTAACGGTGGTAGTAAATAATTTTGCTTCAGATATAATCTTATTAGTGAGCCACATGGATAATCTAATCGAATCCTAGAATGAAAAATTGATACAGCAAATGAAGTTCTACAGGAGTAGGAAACGGTTAAGATTTTGAAAATGATAACCAGAAAAATTTGAAAATGAATATTATTACAGATGATTAATATCGAGATTGTTGTTTTCCCAGAGTTCCGGGTACGACTCCTAAAGTTTTTTCCTCTGAAATTATTCCTCTTAGTATATTAATCCAAAAGAAGTGCAACCTGTAAAACTGGGATTACCTTAATCAGTGGGAATTGGATTAGAGACTCAAGAGTTTGCATTGTTAAATAATTTCTGGTTTTAAAAGACAAAAAAATGAAATCAGGTGTATTATTTCCATTAATATTGGACAATAAGTATGTTTCCAACGAAATAAATTGCCTATACACCGTTTTGGCTTTGAAGAAACCAACCAGACGATCAATGTGGAATAATGATTCAGATAAATAATAACTGGGGATAATCAGGTTAATATCACGTTTTCTTTGTTTACTGTTGTTTAATTGATCCCCTTGTCTTGTTTCACTCTCCCTATTTTGTGGTCTAAGGAAGAGTATAGAATTACCTGATTGAAATAATTCTTGTGTGTTATTTTCTCTGTATTTCTGGCAAGTTATTTTAGTGCTTGTAAAATTAAATTGTTGTAAATAAAATAAAAAAATAAAAATAAAAAAATATTGAGTAAGGGATTTCCCTGCTCTGGCTAGAATTTTTTTTGTTTGTTTGTTTAATTTATTTAAAAACATATTCCATGCAATCCAATTGTTCTTGGCGGGTAACACTATATACATTCATAATATCTAAAACCAACCACGCATAATTACACATACAACGGCCCCGTACACACTCATCACATAAGTCAAACATTAACACATCTGAACATTTCAGCACATTAAATACCCTGATAACAGTTTATGCCCACTTAATTCAATTCTATCACCTCTCCATATGCTTGTATGAAAAAACATGTCTTTAAGTCCCTCAAACTGTTTCTTGAGTTTTTCTTAACCTCAATGGTAGACTGTTCCACATTGAGGGACCTGCTACATAAAAAATGAATGACCTGAACTCATTTAATTTCACCACACGACAAGACGGTACATCTAGTTTTAACTGATCTGCAGATCTTAAAGATCTTGGGGATTGATATCCATGTAGCTTAGCAGCCAGCACTGGAAACCTGACCCATTACAATCTTAAAACACCAGATAAAAAATCTTGAACTTTATAGGACTCTCAATTGAAGTCAATGCTTGTTTGTTTTTACACAGCCTATCATAGGGAATAAGGCTGACCAGAGCAATTTAGGCCAAATTTAGCACCTGGGGGCCAGGGAAAGAGCACCACTGATGACCTACCAATAGAATCTGTCCTATTTTTTTTATTTGGTTGTGATCCACTTGGTGCCTATTTAGCTAAACCCAAATAGAGATGCCTATATTAGATTAGATTAAAATACTGGATTGTGGAGAGTCACATGATGGGCTGAGAGAAGAGGTCGCAGCCTTCTTCACTCTCGGGCTCTCCCTCCCTCAAACCCTCCATAAACTGGATTAACTCATTAAGAAACAAGGGAGCGTTAATAGGAGCAGATCTAAGACACATGGACTCTTACATTATTCGAGAAACCAGAGCGATGACCGGGAAAACAGCGAAAAAAGAACCCGAGAAATAGCGAGGGATCGGCGAAAACAAGATGGCGCCGAGCCCGGCAGCAGACCCAGTGCCGCGGTTTCATCAGGCGCAACTGGAGCAACTCACAGAAGCGGTAAAGACCGCTCTAGAGCCGCAACTGAAACAAATCTCCGAGCGGCTGGCAAGTGTGGAGACGCAGCTTGGCGAAACAACCAAGAGAACGGGCGAGCTTGAGGCACGAGTGTCGGAGGTAGAGGACGCCGCAGTAATAGCGACGGCGTCAATGCAAGAGATGCAAAAAGAACTGAAATCGCATGCAGCGAAGCTGGATGACCTCGAGAATAGGTCTCGAAGGTCCAACTTGAGGCTTATCGGAGTCCCGGAGTCGATACCGGACCGCTCCCTGACAGAACAATTAGAACGCTGGCTAAAATCAGAATTCGCCCTGACAGCATGGGGCCGCTCTGCCTCGAAAGGGCTCACAGATTGGGGAAAAGATTCAACAATGGAACCCGACCAAGAGCCGTGATTGTTAAGGTGCATAATTTTGTGCACAAAGAAGAAATTCTACGGGGAGCACGTTTAAAATGGGATTCCCTAAACTTGGATGGAGCTAGCATTAAAGTGTTCCAGGACTATTCCCAAGCCTTGCAGGAACGCAGGAAAGCTTTCACCCCAATCTGCAGGCAACTTACAGAGAGGAATCAGCGGTTTTTGTTGCTCTACCCCGCGCAACTAAAAATTAATATGGACGGCACCTGGAGAATTTTCAATTCCCCAGTAGAAGCTCAGGAAGCGCTTCAAAGCCACGATTACAAAAGCTCGGAACAGGGGTGAACCGATAGTTTGAAGAGCATAACATAATGCTTCAGGAGCTAGAACGCCCTGTTTACCAAAGTTAAGTCCCAGTTGGACAACAGAATGTTGGTCGAATAGCTAAGTAATAAACTGTAAGTAACGTATGAAGCAATTCACAGCGCTGTACTTTTACTACAGAGAGAGATGGTTATGTTTTAGTTGTGGTTTGCTGTGTTTAGCAGAGTGTGGAGGGGAGATGGGGGAGGGAGGAGGCCCTACCATTGTTGACTCTGCACACCCGATCTAGGATAGGAGAGGGGAGTGCAAGGTTGGAGATAAGTGAGAGAGGAGGGGAAGGGAGGGAGGGTGGTTGGAGGGGGGGGAAGGGTGGTAAGAGAGATGGGGTAGAGGGAAGGGAAATGTCACGAAAAGATTTCTGGGATAGACTTAGAGAACAACAAAATGTTGGACACAAAGAGGGGGAAAGGTTAATAGAACATGACACAGGAGCTAATTGGTTAGATAGGAAGGGACACGGGTGGAGCTGGGCCCCGGAGTTCCGCATATCAAGGAAATTTCACCGCTACATGACAACTGGGCATAGCAATGACTAAGAGCAGCTCGGTCCGGTTCCTTACATGGAACGTGGGGGGTATTTCCTCCCCAATTAAAAGAACAAAAATTTTAGCGGCCCTTAAAAAACACAGAGCGGACGTGGCCTGCTTGCAGGAAACCCGCCTTACCACAGAAGAACACCAGAAATTGAAGCGTGCATGGGTAGGAGAAGTACACGCGGACCCTGCTGAGGGGAGAAGTAAAGGGGTGGCCATCTTGATTCGTAAGGGACTAGTAGCCAAATCAGAAGTTATAGAGAGAGATCCTCAGGGGAGATTCCTGATGGTCCATTTGTGGCTTCAACACCAAGAATATATGATAGTAGCAATGTATGGACCGAACTTATACGACAAAACATTTTATGAGCGGGTGGCTCAGCGTTGTCTCTCCCGTAGAGCTGTCCCTCTAATTATAATGGGAGATTTCAATCTTGTAGCAGATCCAACATTAGATTGCTCAACACCTAGGCGAGCTAACAGGGGGGGAACAAGATCGAGAGCCCTTCCACAGTTCATGCAATCACTAAATTTGGTGGACGCGTGGCGGACCCTGCACCCGGACTCGCGAGATTACACTCACTTGTCACGGGCACATGGCAGCTGGTCAAGGATAGATTATATCCTTGTAGACCAGAGCTTGTTTCACAAGGTAGTAGACGCAGTGATAGGACCAGAAGAGGTTTCCGACCACGCGATGACATGGATAGAATTGATGGACCCAGAAACATCTCGAGGCGGGGAGGGTTGGCGTTTCCCAGCATATTTGGCTGCAGATAAGGAATTTGCACGATATATACAAGAAAGTTGGGAGGAATATGAGAAGTTTAATGCAGCCCACAAAAATCAGCCATCCCTGTTTTGGCAAGCAGCTAAAGCAGTATTAAGAGGGGCAATCATAGCATACACAGCTAAGCGGGAGCGACGAATTACTGGGGCGATTACCAATCTAGAAAAAAGATTCCAAAAAGCAAAACGAAGGTACATTAGTAACCCTAACTCTTGCTTTAAAGAACAAATGCAGTCAGCACGAATAGCATTGAACACCCTTCTCCATGATAGAGCTTCTAGGGCGCTAGTATATAGGAAATATCGGCTACAACGCTTTGGGAACAAGGCGGGAGCCATGTTGGCACACATAATTAAAACCTGGGGAGGAAACAGAGCAATCATGGCAGTTAAAGACAAAGAGGGGCATATCCAAAATCAAAAAGAAAAGGTAGCGAAGGTATTCCAAGACTTTTACCAAGATTTATATTCGGCGCCATTGCCCCACTCCGCAGGTTCCATTAATCAGTATTTAGAGCGTGCAGGTCTGGCCAAGCTAGGCGAGGCAGAGCTGGACGAACTTAATAAGCCAATAACCGGGAAGGAAATGCAGGAGACAATCAAGGCCCTCCCCACCCATTCAGCTCCGGGGCCCGATGGGTTCTCCAGTGAGTTTTACCAAATGCTAGGTCAGTCAATAATAGGGCCGTTACTATCATACTATGAGGAGGTGGTGGAACTTGGAGAATTTCCAGCTTATGCTAACGAAGCGTTAATTACGTTACTTTTGAAGCCAGGAAGAAAAGACATGCAGGCAGATTCTTATAGGCCCATATCACTAATCAATGTAGATACAAAAATCATGGCCAAGCTTCTAGCAAACAGAATACAGAGAGTGATACCGATATTAATAGAACCAGAACAAGTGGGCTTTGTACGAAACAGACACGCAGCAGTAAATGTGAGGCGTCTTCTTTTGGCAATGGGACAATGTAGTTGTGCAGATAAAGAGGCAATTTTGGTGAGTCTGGACGCCGAGAAGGCGTTCGACAGAGTGGGATGGGAGTACATGTTCGCAGTGTTACAACATATGGGTGTTAAGGGATGGGCATACCAGGCGATCCAATCTCTATACTCAGGCCCCACAGCTGCAGTACTGATTAATGGCTCAAGAACAACTCAATTCCCCATAGCGAGGGGCACGAGGCAGGGCTGTCCACTATCTCCGGCCCTGTTTCTTCTATTGATAGAACCACTGTTGAGGAGTCTAAAAAGAGAAAGGGAGATAGCTGGAGTGGAGGTGGGGGGAGAGACGGTGAAAGCTTTAGCGTTTGCAGACGACCTACTGATAATGACTACTAGGCCGGCAGCATCCCTCAGTGTGCTAATAGATAGGGTCTCTCACTTTGGTAGGCTCTCGGGATTCAAAGTCAACTTAGAGAAATCCCGTGTCATGCATATTCAATCCAGTCCCGATGACCTGGAGGGGTTTAAGTTCCCATTACGCAGAGCAGAAGGAGCCATCAAGTACCTGGGGGTGCAGATCCCGAGCGACTTGTCCCAGCTTTATGGCCTGAACATTCAAAAGCTGATGTCTGAAACGGCAATCAGGCTGGGTCAATGGCAGGGACTACCTCTCTCTCTCATGGGACGCATAGCGCTGTACAATATGATGATAGTTCCACGCTGGTTGTATGTTTTTCAGGTTTTGCCATTGTATCTCTCTAGTAAAGATGAAAAACAGCTGAATGTAATGTTAAGAAAATACTTATGGCGGGGGAAAAGACCACGATTGTCATTGGAAGTGATGGAGATACCAAAGGAGTATGGGGGAATGGGTTTGCTAAGCATGCGGCACATGACGGTAGCATGTGCAATGAGACATATTAATGACTGGTTCCGCAATACTACAGATTTTTCAGCAACCCAAATGGAGAAAAACTTACTTAACCCCCTTCATTTTAGCAGTGCCCTGCATGGCTTGGATAGAGGAACTTCCCCTGTTTTGAAGTCCACTAACATTTTACAAACTGCGCAAAAAACCTGGAAGTGGATTTGCAAAATGCATCATTTTTCCTATAAAACTACTCCGTACCTACCACTGAGGGGAAACCCGGGCTTCCCTCCTGGAGACTTATACGCTGTGTTCAAGCGCTGGGAAGAGCAAGGAATAATTTATTTTCAACAAATACTTACAGAGGAAGGGAGACTAAAAGCCTTCACAGAACTTCAAAGGTTAAAACTGTTAACCCCGAGAGACTACTTTCACTACTGGCAACTACAACACTATGTGTCTAGCCTGGAATGGGAAGACCTAGCAGAAGATGTCCAAATGGAAGTAGCGGAGGCGTTTTCACTCAACTCCCAACAGAAGGTGCCTTTGAAATATCACCACAAACATATTAAAGATCATAAATTGGAGCTGGACTATGCAAAGTATGCTGGGGAATGGGAGAAAGACCTGAACGCAGCTGTAACGACCAACGTGTTCAAAAATCATGTCCTGATCATCCATCGAACTTCTCTGCTGTCGGCGCACTGGGAGATGCAATATCGCTTTGCACTTAGACTCCATGTTCCCCCACGACGAGCGTTCCATATGGGAGCTTCCCCAGATGGGGCATGCCCCAAATGTGGGAGAGAGGGAGCGACTTTGGGACATATGTTCTGGCGCTGTGCACAGGTGGAGAAATTCTGGAAGAGCATTTTGGAACAGGTCTCTAAACTGTGGGCCATAGTCTGGCGCTATTCTCCGTTGCTGTTGTTTGGTAAACCTGAACTGAGCCCCCCAGTTCCAGGGGGATGCATAGCCTTTATAAAACGAGCCACAGTCATAGCAAAGGCAACTATTCTTACAGATTGGCTTTCTCCTGATGGTCCCTCAGCACAGAAGTGGAGAATGCAAATGGTGGCTTTGATGCGTTTGGAAAGACAGATGTGTCAGGGCAAATCTGAGCCGGACTTACAGCAATTCTTAAAGAGATGGAGTCCATTTTTACAGACATTGCCCCATGCTTCTAGGAGCCACCTGTTGAACCTCTAATACTAGTAGCTTCCAGGTCAACTAACTGAATATATCCTAGAACTTGAGGAATAGGGGAAGGATAGGGAGGGATGGGTGGGTAGTTAAGGAAGGGTAGGGGAATAGATGGATACATAGGGGTTAAGGGGTTATAATATGGTCTCATGAGGAATGTATAATGAAAATATGTGGATCCAGTGGTATATGACTGCTAATTATCGTACGTTCTGAAAGAACATATGTTGTTTCTGTTAATGACAAAAAACGATTTAAATATAAAATACTGGATTGTTTCAGGGAGCACTACAGTTTATACAGTGATGTCACTGGCAGAATTTAGTTTTCTATACTTTCATCTGCTGGTAGGAAGGGACGACAACCCACTGGTTCAGAAAAGTAGAGCTAACGCTAAGAAAAGTATTTTTTAAAACTACTGATTTTTATACATTTTATTGTGTAGTTGCTAGCATCCAACTACACAGTAACTTCTAAAAACTCCAAAAGCAATGTTCTCAGTTGAAGATGATATGACACGTTGGGGCTATTTTCATAGCACTTGGAATTACAAAGTTCCATACGTTACTATGTAACTTTGTAAGTCTAAGTGCTTTGAAAATACGCCTCCAAGTCTCCCGACAATGTCTGCACATTTTAAATAGTGTCAAAGTCATAAAGTTTCCCTTTTTAATCAAATCATATTTAAATATCATGAGCAAGCATTCAAAAACAAACATCTGGAATTAAAGATATTAATCTTGCATAAAATGATCTTTAACAGCTACTTACCTCTACTTCATCTCCCTCAACAATATCTTTCTTGATATCGGGTGGGGGAGGTAACCTTACTTCATCAAATGGAACCTGACGCTCTGGTTGCCAGCTAAAAGTTAAAGCATTTTAATTATTTTTTTTTCAAAAACAGTGTATTTCTTTGGCACCATTAACCAAAGCACAATGACCAGCAGTTAAAGGTAAACTCAAAATCAATGTACGTACTTAAGTCGATAAGCAATCCAAGTACCAAGGGAATGAAAAAGAAGAAGAAAAAATACATGAAAAGACATGTGCTAGTGATTAAAGTAATGCAACGGGACTCATGAAACCAAGGTTCAAATCTTATCTTTCCCACTGACTATCTAGTTACCCTGGATAATTCACTCACCTCCTGAAGGCTCAGCTACCCACTTAGGGGCCCATAGAGAAAGCATTACAATTGGTTTAATATGGTAAAACTGCAGGTTTCATTGGTTGAACAATGCAGGAAGTGTTTCAGCACAGGTGTTAACTCAAGCAGAAGCCCTTACCACAGACTGCATTAAAATGTATGTTTATTTATTTATTTAGTTGCATTAATGCAGTCATTAACTAACGCCGCAGTAATCTGCAAGCTCATAGCTTACAGCATACCAGCGGGATTATTTTTGTTAACTGTGTGGTAGAACTAGCATGCTCAGCCAGCTGAACCGCATCTCTTGCTGCAACAGCCCCCGAGTTGGCAACTTTTGCACTCTAAAAAGGACAGATTTACCACAGCAGCTTGACTAAAAGGTATCTTCTGCTACTGAAGCTTGGTTCTGGCAATAACATAGAAACATGACGGCAGATAAGGGCCAAATGGCCATCCAGTCTGCCCATGCTCAGTAACCACTAATTCCTCCTTCTCCTAAGAGATCCCAAGTGCCTGTCCCATGCTTTCTTAAATTCTTACAGTCCTCTTCTGCACAACCTCCACCAGGAGGGCATTCCATGCATCCACCACTCTTTCCTTCAATTTGAAAAAGGCTTACTTCCTGTACATTAGTGCCACCGAGGTATTTAAACGTGTCTATCATATCCCCCTCCCCTCAAGCCTCTCTTCCAGTGTATACATGTTGAGGTTCATAAGCCTGGCCCTATATGTTTTATGACAGAGACTGTTTACCAGTTTTGTAGCCGCCCTCTGGACCGACGCTATTCTGTTTATATCTTTCTGTAGATGTGATCTCCAAAACCGAACACAGTACTCTAAAAGGCACCTCAACAGACACTATCACCTCTTTTTTCCTGCTAGTCATCTCTCTCCTTATGCACCCAAACATCCTTCTGGCTTTGACCGTCACATTTTCTACATGTTTAGCCACTTTAAGATCAGACACAAATCACCCCCAAGTCCCGCTCTTCTTTCGTACACAGAAGCACTTCACTTCCTATATCATACTGTTCCTTTGGATTTTAACCCTAGTGCATGACACTGCATTTCTTAGCATTAAATCTAAGTTGCCAATTATTGGACCATTCTTCAAGCTTTGCTAGATCCTTCCTCATATCATCCACAACCTTCAGGGTGTCCACCATATTAGAGTTTGGTATCATCTGCAAGGAGACAAATCTTACCAGACAGTCCTTCCGCAAAATCATTCAAAAATATGTTAAAAATAACTGGCCTAAGGGCCAATCCTTGCGGTACACCACTGATAACATCCCCTTCCTTGGAGAAAGCTCCATTTACCACTATCCTCTGTCTCCTTCCATTTAATCTGTTTTTAACTCAATCACTTTAGGTACCATACTGAGGGCACTCAGTTTATTTATCAGTCGCCTGTTTACTAAAATCTAAGTACACCACATCTAGCACACCTCCCACGTCCAACTGATTGGTCACCTAGTCAAAGAAATCAGATTTGTCTGATCTGACATGCCTCTAGTGAAACCATGCTGCCTCAGGTCCTGCATTCCATTCAATTCGAGAAGCCTCACAATCCTCCGCTTTAGAAGAGTTTCCATTAGTTTACTCACCACTGAGGTCAGACAGACAGGTCTGTAATTCCCTTCTCTTTATTTCCGCTCTTGTGCAGAGGGACCACATCCGCCCTTCTCCTGTCCTCTGGGACCACTCCAGACTCTCTAAGGAAGCACTAAAGAGCAGACAGAACTTCTCCGAGTTCTTTGAGTACTCTCGGATGTATCCCATCAGGCTCCATCACTTTGTCTACTTTTAGTTTAGCTAGCTCCTCACAAACACAGTTTTCTGAGAATCAGTGCTGGTCTACCATATATACATCCCATTAGCATGTGTTCCTACTGCCAGCCTTTCAACCATGAATACAGAACAGAAATAAGCAGTTCAGCTTTATCCATATCAGCCTCTACATATTCCTCCTCCTCAGCTTTGAGCCTCACAATGTTATTTTGACACTTTCTCCTGTCACTGACATATCTAAAAAATGTCTTGAAAAACGTGAAATAAGGGTATAGAGGACCAGGTTTGATGGGTAAACTAATGCAGTTTCAACTTGGAACTGAAGGAAATATCTACTTCTTAACATAATTGGATGCAATTTGTTAGAACTCTTGACAACTGGTGCAGCGGTCCTGTTGGGACCAAAAGAGATAAAAAACGCAAAGACTTTACTGCATAGATTTTCTGATACAGTCTCTTGGCTGTGTTACAGGGCCGAGTGAGGCCAGCTAAGACAAGCTCTAGCTACGTAAGAACTACAAATGAAGGCCTGAAGAGCCAGTGCACAACCTCACAGGACCATTTCATAGAAGCCGCCAGACATCAGTCCTGCATGTCCATCAATGCTACTCCACCCTCCACAGGCAGAGTCATCTTCTTGGTAACCACTGTCACCAGGGCGTCCACCTTGAGGAGAGACAACTGCTTCACCTGATTTGTACCCGGGTCGGATAAAGCCACACCATGGCCTTGGCCACCTCAACGCCCCCATCCGAGTCCGACCACAGCGCGAAAATTAATTTCTGGATGGCCTCTGAGTACTAGCCATCTTCAGATTAACAGCAGCAGATGCTGTGACCTCTGGGTCAGTAATATTTAAGGCCTCTAAGGCTTGAGAAATAAGGGATGGCAGTTCCTCTGTATGAAAAGGACAGACCGCTGAGGGGTCATCCAGTTCCTCATGGAAGAGCTCACCCTCCTCCAAGCCAGTCGACCTCCGTCAGAGGGAGCTGCCAGGGAAGGGGCAGCCATCACAGGAACCAAAGACCCCACTTTGGACAAGGTCATGCATCTCCTTTTAAGGGCGGAATCATCCCCGGGAGAAGAGGTCGGCAGACCACGGTCCCCAACGGGGCTCCCAAGACCGGAGCTGGAAGCAGCTGAGGGAAGGCACGTTTGAGCACATAGGCCTGATGCATGAGGAGGACAAACTGAGGAGAATAAAACTCTCCAGAGTCTGCAGCCACTGCAGACATCCCTAGCTCAGGTCCAGAAATCATACTGGACACCCCCCCCCCCCCCCCGCCAATTCATCCTCAAGAGGGGAAACAGCCTGCAGTAAAACTGGAGCAGGGATCGCCTCAGCGCCAGGAGACTCAGCATGGGAAACTGCATCATCAGAGGAGGTGAACAAACCATCTCCACCACTGGACTCAGTGCACTCCGTGCTGCAGAACCCAGACGCTGAACCCCGTTTTCCGCATCAGGAACAGCGTTTAACCGTCTCTGCCACCATTCCCCAACTCAAACCGCCCGGGGAGAAAGAACAAAGGAGCTGGAACTTACTCCAGCTGCTGGCGCTCCAATCGCAGCGGGACATCCCAGCAAAGAATTGAGCAGCACATACTCTGGCTTCCCTGAATCAAGGTAAAGCTCAGGCAAAAAGCATACAAACCGCTGTAATCCCACCCCCCCTTTTTTTTTTTGGTTGTGAAGGGAAGGGAAACTCTGAGCAGCCTAGCCCAAAACCAGACTGGGAGAAGGGTATGTATAGCGGGGTGAAGTAGGGGCCCAGAGACCAGGTATGCCCCCAAAGTTGGCACCCCCTTGCTCAATTGGCCACCCAGCTCAGGAGCACCCCCAGAATCTTTGAATCCAGGACTTGGTAAGAATCCATCCACCACCTGCTGGAGATAGAGATATATTAACTGATGCAGGGGCGGACGGGCAGGCTGGTATCGTTGCCTTCAGTCTTGTCTACCTCCACCTGCTGGAAGACGAATATAACCCAACAGTTCCTGGATTCATCTGCTAGAGGCACTAATGAATTCTGTTCACTTTTTTCACAAGCATGCCCTGATGGGATAGTTTTAAACACTTTTAAATATTTTTAAAAGTACTACACCATGCACAATTGATGAGGATAAGTGGTCCACTTCAATATTATGTTTGACCATTTAATTCATTTCAGGTTTTAAAATATCATCATCTTTGCACATCTTATGTATTTTAAATGGATTCATCATTTTTAGCTAGCTGTTCACAATTATGTCAGAGTGAAATATATATTTTTTTGATATGCATGTTTATTCAATGTGATTTAAGTTATATTTTGGATTTAATTTGTAAGTTGAAAGTATTTTGATGTTTGTTGGGTCCAACAGTGTGTCATAAGCTCCAGATGTAGCCGTTTAGCGAAAATTGGCCACGTCAGGTAGTTTCCTTTACAAGTTGGTCTGCGTGTTGCCGTCTATACATCTCAAAGGAAGGTACAGAGAGAGGCGACAAAAGTGATAAAGAGGATGAGACAACTTCCCTATGAGGAAAGGCTAAAGACCAGGGTTCTTCAGCTTAGAGAAGGCCAAGAGGAGATATGATAGAGATCTATAAAATACTGAGCGGAGTGGAATGGGTAGACATGAATCGCTTGTTTACTCTTTGCAAAACAGACTAAGGGGCACGCAATTAAGCTACTAAACAGTAAGTTTATTTAAACTGGAGAAAATATTTCTTCAATCAATATGTAATTAAACTCTGGAATTCATTGCCACAGAATGTGGTAAAAGCAGTTAGGTTAGCAGAGTTTAAAAAAGGTTTGGATAATTTCCTGGAATAAAAGTCCATAAGCCATTATTAAGATGGACTTGGGAAAATCAACGGGTTATTTCTAAGATAAGCAACATAAAATCCATTTTACTCTTTTGGGATCCTACCAGGTACTTATAACATGGATTGGCTACTGCTAGAAACAGGATACTTGGCTTAATGGACCTGTCCCAGTATGGCAACACTTATGTTCTTATGAAGTGGGCCTGTGTCCCATGGTAATTAAATGAGGAATATTAGGTCAGACTGTGGGTATGAGACAGGGAGAGAGGGGATATCAAGAACATAAGAATAGCCATATTGGGTCAGACCAATGGTCCATTTAGCCCAGTATTCTGTTTCCAACAGTGGCCAAGCCAGGTCACAAGTACCTAGCAGAAACCCAAATAGTGGCAACATTCCATGCTACTAATCACAGGGCAAGCAGTAGCTTTCCTATGTTTGTCTCAATAACAGACTATAGACTTTTCCTCCAGGAACTTGTCCAAACCTTTTTTTAAACCCAGAAATGCTAACTGCTGTTACTACATTCTCCAGCAAAGAGTTCCAGAGAATAACTATTCGTTGAGTGAAAAAATATTTCCTCCTATTTAAGTATTTCCATGTAACTTCCTTGACTGTCCCCTAGTCTTTGTACTTTTGAAACGAGTAAAAAATTAAGAGGCGGAAGAATCGGGCTGCCTTTTAAAACTGCCTCTCGGTTTCTTCTTATAAAACTTCTAACTGACCGGTATATTGCTTGTTCTATATATAAAGGAAAACAGGAAACTATGTCAGTTTTTGACATTGTACACTGAATGGTTTAATGAAGATTATAAATACCAAAAAATGAAGCACTCAAATAGCAGAAGGCAGCATACTTACTTGTTCTCAAATACAACTGTGAGTGAATCTTCATGGACATCTTTAATAAATCCCTGCAATAGAAAAACATATTAAAAAAAAACTCATATATATAACAGAAAGACTAAAATATAAGGATCAGTAACCATGGCCATAGCTGGAAGTGGAAAAGCCGCCAGGAATGAATGACATGTAAGCGTGGGCCAGCAGCAGATGAAAAGCCAAGAATCTACTTTCCTACTACCACTCAGACAGAGGAGAGAGAAGGAAAAAGGACTGTGAATCACAGGGGAGGAGGATAAGTAAGGCTCAGCTTGTAAGCAGGGGGCACAAAATATGCTTGCCTACCCCTGGAGATAAAGTGCCTAGTAATGGGCTCTGTCAGCAACCCCCAGCACACCTGCCAAACTGTGGCAGTTTAAGCATCCCACCCTCCATTGCTCAGGGGCAGAAATCATTAAAGAGGCAGTGGTCCCACCTTGCTTCAGCACAACTAAAATTGTAGTCCCATGAAGAGCAAAGAAGGTGATGGTCAGAGAAACTACTCAAGCAATTGTTCCCTCCCTCCAGTATGAGAGCAGGATTGCTCTGATATGTCCCCTGCCCTCAGTGAGAGAGAGACACACACGCACTGCCAAGAGACCAACCAGTTTGAGAAAACTGTCTCTGGCTGAACATTGAAAAGTGGTACTGAAACTGCTTATTTCTCATTTAGTGTTATGGAATAACATATAGCTATGCTAACTGCAAAATAATCAATACACTTTTTCAAGAAGGTGCCTCAACCATTCAGTAACACAAAGGCAACTTATAAACATTTACAAGTGTACAAATTACTGTTTTGTTCCTGTTTCATCCATATCATTTTTGAAAAAAATAACATGGTCATTCCATTAATGAGTCATCCATGCTCATCAGAACACCTGTCATGGGAGCCAAGTTAATATTTCTCAAGTATCAATATTCTGATTGTTAGTTTTAGCTTCCTTAGCTGTTTCAAATCATTATCAGCCAAAATTTCCATAATAGTTAACTAAAATAATTATGGCAAAATGTGATTCAAAATACTTTAATATTTAAAAATTCTAACTCATGGGGAAAAAATGTCATTATAAGCATTTTGTTGTCAACTGCAGGCTAACACCCCTGTTTACTAAGCTGTGTCCGAAATAGTAAAAGAAAGTCGCTAGCATGGCTTAGTAAACGGGGGGGGGGGGGGGGGGGGGGGGGGGGGTGTAAAACTTTTTAAAATTTCCCCACAATTGGTCCTTACTGCAGACACACAGTTACATTGAATGAACCAGCTGAAATCAGAATAAGAGACAATCAATTAAAACAGTTTTAGAGTTTGCTACCTAGATAGAAGTATAAATTATACTTGGACATTATTTGGAAAGAATGCTCTTACTGAACACCAAAAGTCAAAGGACACATTCTAAACTGTTTAATTTGGTGGTCTGGCAATTCAGGTAAGATTTTTCAATACAATGTTCCTTTAGAAAACTGCAACCTATTGGCCTTATTTTATGGTAGAAGCTTACTATCAACTGTTTTATGATGCTACTCGTATATTATTTTTTATTTATTTGTTACATTTGTATCCCATATTTTCCCACCTATTTGCAGGCTCAATGTGGCTTACATAATACCGTAATGGTGTTTGCCATTTCCGGTAGAGGAACAAATACAATGTCAAGTTGTGGACGAATAAGGTTCATGTGTTATAGACACATTGTGGAATCGTAGAGAGGAAGAGTTATGCAGTGTACGTTACAAGTTTTGGTAGTTTCGGAACTTCTATTATGAATGTTTCTTGTAAGTCACAGATAGTGCGGTATATACGAAAAAAAGCAAACATATTAAAGGTCAGTAACTATTAAAAATCAGAGCTCAACAAATCCCAGCACCAGGTCATCGTGGTGGCAAAAAAAAAATGAGACCTGGTGTCTAGGGCTCAGAAGACATGGGCAGTTATGCAGGAGCATCACAGCCACACAAATGCCCTTAGTAACAACCCCCTTCTCTTACTTGCACTGCTTCTTTTAAATCCCCTGAAGAGCAGCATGAGCTTGTATTTTTACGGGTACCACTCTGCCTGTCTTCAGCCAGCTGTCCACTGATACTGCACAACAGTTGAAAGCAGAGAGCAAGTACTTACAGTATTGAGCAATCTTAAATGTCATCATAATGTACTTGATTTTTCCTTGGCAGTCTCAATCAAATAAATATTCCATCATCTTCACATTAAATGTTTAGCTACTGAATTTCTAGCCTAACTATAATACACATCTTTTTTAAGCTAAGTATTTTTTGTTAATTTTACTTTTACATTTATAGTAATTCTGAAAAGAATTAAGCCAAACTGAAAATGAAGTAGGTCATTTGGCACAGACTTAACTGAGTATGCTTCTGAAGAGACCAAAGGACTAAATTAAGGTTCCACTCTAGGCGTGGAGTACGAAAGGGAGGCTGCAAACAGACCATTCCCCACAAGAATCAAACAATATCCAGGTGAGCTGCAAGAGACGTCTTCTTAGTCGGCCCCTGAAACAGGCCAGACCTGCAACCTGAGCTTCTAGAGAACCCAATTCCAATCCTTTCTCAAGACCTGCCTGGAGAAACACTAGGATGTCGGCCCCTGAAACAGGCCAGACCTGCAACCTGAACTTCTAGAGAACACAATTCCAATCCTTTCTCAAGACCTGCCCAGAGAAACACTAGGATGTGTGTGACCTGAGCAGAGAAGGGAGAAAGTCCGCACTCAGAACCCAAGCCCTTGAACACCCTCACATATGCCATGAATGTAAAGCGTTTCCAAGTTCGAAGCTAGGTAGCAATGACCAAATCAGAATAACCTTTGTCTATGCAAAGTCCTTTCAATGGACAAGCCGTAAGTCTAAAGGGGCACGGATCCTCCATAAGCACAGGACCTTGCTTCAGTAGGCCATGTACCTACAGAAGGCAGAGAAGATTCCTGTCCAGCAGTTGAATCAGGTCCGCATAACCCAGCCTCTGCAACCAATCCGATGTTGTGAGAATTATTCAACTCCAGTGAACCCGATCCTTTGACATGTGGTCTACCATGGGCCAAGTAGATGTGTCTCCAGCGAGGGCTGAAGTAGGGCTGCAACTCTAGCTGGATAGTTCCCATTCTCCTGGGTCCAAGGATTGCCTGCTGTGAAAGTTCATCTTCACCTAGCAATGCGAGTTACTGTCAAGTAAAGATTGTTTTCTCTGCCCAACTCGTGAGGGAGACCAGCTCTTCAGCCACTGAATAGCTACAGGTCCTGCTTTGCTTGTTGATATAAGCCACTGCAGTCGCATCGTCGGAGAAAACTCAGACCGGGGCCCCTGCCAGAAAGGGAGCAAAAATCAAATAAGGAATTCCATACTGCCCTGACCTCCAAGTGATTTAATCTACCACCGAGATACCTATTTCACCCAGGTGCCCTGTAACAGATGGAACATATAATGATCTCCCTGACTTGCTGGTGTCCGTTGTCACCACCTCCCATTGTGTTATCGGAAAGAGAGGTCCGATAGTCCAATTCCTGGGCATCACTGCATACTCTGTTCAGCAACTAGCATCCAAGGAAGATAAAGGTCATACTTCTGTGAAACCAGAGACCAGCGGTTAAGAAGAGACTCTGTAATAACCACCAAGATCGGAAAAGAGAGGTGGAGGCATCAAACATATAAATGGCAAGTGACCGACTTACCTGCAAATGCGCAGTAGAGACTTCCCTCTCTGTCCCGCCCTCGCGTCAAGACGTGATGATGTCAGAGGGCGGAACAGAGAGGGAAATGGAGTCGGACGCTGCCGCTTGGAAACGAACATCGCGCACACCAACCTCCCCCTCCCCCCCATCGCTCCCTCCCCCTTCCGTATCGGGCCCCCTGCAGTGACCTGACAGCGCCTCTCACCTCCATGTGGAAGCGCTGCAGGCAGCAGCAGAGCGATCTGCTGCTGCCTGTAGAGCTTTCACACGGAGGTAAGAGGCGTTGTCAGGTCAGTGCAGGGGGCCCAGCACGGAAGGGGGAGGGAGTGACGGCGAGGAGGGTAGCTGGACATGGGGGGAGGGAAGGGTTGGTGGACGGGGAGGGGGGGCAGCCAAGGGAAAGAGGAGGGTTGCTGGATATGGGGGGGGGGGGATCGGTGGACGGGGTGAGACCAGGGGACAGAGGAGGGCTGCTGGACATGGGGGGAGGGCAGGGGAGAGCAGGGTTGCTGGACATGGATGGAGGTGAGAATTATTACATTTTGCAAAGCACAAATCTCGCCCGTTTTAACGGGCTTAACGGCTAGTTGCACTAATATATAGAGAACAATTCACTACTGAAACCACCGCTGAGTCCATAACACCCCAACTAGAAATCGCCTCAATCAGAATTCAAAACAAATCGCTGATTGATCAGTTGAACTGCGCGCCCTGTTCTACAGACCACCTGGCAATTGGAACGAAAGCCAGCCAATCTTCACGGACTTCATCTCAAACACTTGTGTTAATAACTCCAACACACTAATACTAGGCGACATAACCCTTCACTTAGAAGATCCCAACTCCGCCAATGCACGTGAATGTAAAGAATTCTTACAGTCCTGGGATCTCAAATGGCCTCACAAACTACCCACATTAAAGGACACACACTAGACCTCCTAGCACAGAAACTGTACACAGATCATAACTTATCAATAACAAACATGAAATGGTCAGAAACACCTTGGACCGACCACTACAAATTGAACCTATCCCTAAACTGCCGAAAGAAGGGATTAATTCGCACATCAGTACATACAACTTACACTACGAGAGGGCAAATAGATCACAAATATTCTGGCAACAGATATATGACAATGGATGGATAACAAGATCTGACTCCATACATTACCGCAATCAATGGGAGGATGGATGCAGAACCGTACTAAACGAAATAGCACCTTTAAAGACGAGAACATCAAGACGACAAAACTCAATACCTTGGTACAATGACAAATTTAAAAAAAACGCAAAACAAAACCAGAAAACTACAACGAGCATGGAAAAAAACAAAAGATGAACACACACTCAATGCATGGAAACAAATACACAATTAGGCAAACCAAAAGGTCCTATTATAAAACCATACTAGGACCGGATAACAAAGATCTCAAGAAACTATTAAATAATAAGCTATTAGACACCACCCCTGTCACCACATCCAACACAGACATCCCACCTGCAGACAAATTGGCCACCTACTTTAAAGACAAAATAACAAAACTACGCAGCACCCTTCCTCATCACATCATCGATACTGAAAACTTCTTCAACAGCCTGGGCGGATACCCAGCTGACCGAAACTGGTCAACATTCAATCCACTCACCACTGAATCAGTCACACAAGCGACTCATAAGTTCGCCAACACCCACTGCAAACTGGACACGTCCCAGTCACCTACTTAAATACACCCCCAACCGATTCATAGAAGACCTCACATCCTACCTAAACTTAAAGTTACAAGGCTCCTTCTCCAAGGAATATAGCAACATCCTACTTACCCCAATACCTAAAGACACCAAGAAAAAAAAACAAAAACAAATGATCTCATCAACTATCGACCAGTTGCATCTATCCCTCTAGTAGTAAAATTGATGGAGAGCTTGGTGGGTAGGCAACACTGTACAAATTTCCATCGAATAAAATGATGCATTGGTAACATTTATGCATCCACCAGGCCCGGCTCATTCATTTTATTGGCCTGAAAGAAAAGATGTTTGTTGGGTTCCAGCACAACATCTTATTTGTGTGCTTCCAGCGCCATCAGTTACGTCGTCAGGCCGCCAGTATCAATTCCCAGAAGTGACACTAAAGAAAGTGGCTCGTAAACTGTCTTTTTTAAAAATTCTCTATTTCTTGCCAGAAAAGAAATAGCACCAGCCCCCACTGCTTCCCCCACAATACAGCCTGCAGGAAAAGGGGTCCTCACTGTAGCTCATGTCTTGGGAGGTAGGCCATCAGCAAGACTTCTATCACAGAGCCATGGGCTGTAGCTCAAGGTTTGAAGGAATCTGGCCCAAAAGCTGAGGAAAAACAAACTACTACAATAGTCAACCTAAACCATCTGTAGGAGCAGAAAAATACTGGAGTATTTCTGGCTGCACCACCTGTTATACTGATGTCATCAGAATCTTTACACCTCTGCCTCCATCTGCTGACAGGAGAACATAACCCATAGGTTTGAACTGGTGTAAGAGAATAAGAAGAAATGAAAGACTAAAGCAATAACCAAAGAAAGCTGGAAAAGGCTAAGCATCTAAAAGTCAGTGCATGATAAAAGATTCAAAGGATGTGGCCACCCAAATCAATGATGAAACAGAGCAAAGTTAGACGATAAGACAAGAAAGAGCACAGCAAATTTTCTAAAACAAATATAAAATAAAGGCACCACATCAAGGATGCTACAAACCTCCCTGTTGAGTTATCCAACTTCCTTGTTTTGTAAATATCCTTTGAAGATACCTCCCTCCTAACCATACACATCTGAGTGACTATGGGATTTCTAAGTTAGCTGCAATAGGAAAATAGAAGCAGATTTGTGTCACTGACCTGTAAGAAAACCACAAGTGAAGAGGCCCAAGGCCAGGATGAGCATCAGCAGCCAATGCGAGAAGAGATCCAGAAGAGAGCGCTGCTGCAGCAAAAAAAAAAAAGGGGGGGGAGCAGCCCATGAAGAGGAACAATATACAAGGGTACCCTTCACCTCTGTTGGCGAGAAGTGCGTGTGAAAAGGCTATTTTGCTATTTCTTGTGAAATGGAAGCATGCAGTAAATGCTCGTCAGGGTGATATAAGCAAGGTGCCATGATAAAAATTCTGATTGTTGAAGGAGTACCTCCAACTGAAATTTACCACTGCATGCAAGTTGTTTATAGTGATGACTGTGTTGATGTGAGTAAAAAAGAATGTAAAGATTGTGAATCAGGAAGGGCTGATTTGTGATCAAAAACGAAGTGGTTGACCAGCGACAGCAATGTAAAAGTCTCACACAAGAAACTTTGATGAACTTGTAAGGACAATCAGAGGATCACTCAAAGCTTTACAATGCAACCCAGAAAACTTTGAAAGAACAATTGAGAAGCGTTCAGAAGAACAGAAAGGAAATTTTGTTGTAACTTGACAATACTAGGGCTCACACAGCAAGTACCACCACAGAGGCAGTGGCGAAGATGGGGTCTCACAGTTACCCTTATCCACCATACAGCCCAGAGATTGTGCCATGCCATTTTCATCTTTTTGCAAAATTGAAGGAATACCTTCAGGGGCATTTGTTAGACTCGAATGAAGAGGTGGAAAGGACTGTGGGCAACTGGTTGAAGAATCAAGGTGTGCAGTTCTTTCGCAACAGCTTTCAAAAACTTGTCCATCGTTGGCAGAAATGTGTGGCGAACAGTAGTAACTACATAGAAAAGTAAATACATATAATGGAAGCGCAAGTTTCAAGCATTGATGTTCATTTTTTATTCATTACAATATCTTCATTTAAACAACAAAAGTTATGTGAGACTTTACATATGAAGGTTAAATGAAAAGTAATTAGTTTTGATCAGACAGCAATGAAAACTATCACCTCACTTCTGGCTGGTGCTCAAAACAAAAAAACAAATGTTCCATTCCTGATCACAGCAATCTATGCAAACCCAGAATCCCTATTAGGATCAATGATGTCACCTCTTTCTAAAAACCAGAAAATTTGTGGTCCAGTGTGATATTCCATTTGTTTTGTGTGTTCACTTATATTTTTATTTCGAGATGTCTAACTCCCTTTTGATCTTCCAGCTCTAGGTGGACTCCAAAAGTGGGGTTACAAATAACAGATAAAGGCTATAAAAGTTTGGGAGGGCAACTTTCATTTTTCAAAGTTTTGTGTAATATAGGATCTGTAGAATGGGACCAGTGGTGTGCTGGTAAATGTTTAACAGGCTCTCGCGCCTCCCTCCCCCCCCCCCAAAAAAAAAAAATCTGTATATATGAATGTATCATACACAACTTTATTATACATTTTAATCGATACAAAAGGATATGTTTAGCAACCAATTTACAAATATTAAAACATACAACATTCTTTACAGTAAATTCCATATGGCCAATTGATTTCTGCAGAATGCTCTGGCTGATTTTTGCTGCACTCTTGTATCTCTAGTCAACCTATGTTTGCTATTCATCCAAGATTTAACAAATGCATTTGCATCACAATCTGTAACTCTCACCACTGAATGTGATATACTGGACTGCAAATCAGCGAGAAGAGATGAGCCTTGAGAAGAGCAAGATGACAGGGAGAGTCTTGGGGATGTTCTGGGAAGCTGGTGGGCCCAGATAGAGAAAAATTGCTAAAAGGATGAGCTTAGAAAAGTTGACGATTTCATCCCTACATACAAAGAAAACCAACAATTTTGTCTAAGAATAGATCAGTGAAGTGTATGACTACAAGCCTCTCGGTGACCACCTACCTGCCCAGAACCGCACCCTTCTCCCTTCAATAATTCAGCAACCCGCACTTGTTCTTTGCCCAGGATGATGCAACAAGCTTCACACCGACACAGAACGGCCCAACTACACATGGAGGACAGCACACACATACGTCAGTAGATCTCCGACACTGCTGGCTTCTGCACGTGTCAGTGTGAGCCTTGCTGAATCAGCCCGGGCAAACAGCAAGAACGGCTGCACTGAATTACTGAAGGGAGAAGAAGACGGTACTTGGGTGTCCTGGGGGACTCTGGGTAAGTAGGTGATCACTGAGAGGCTGGTACACTCCCGAACCCCGCGGATCTGCAGGGGATTCCCAAAGACTCTTGCAAACCTCCATAACTGATGTTTTTCACATCCTGCAGCCCAAAAGCTGGAGATACCTGACAATTGTCTTTTCTTTAGATAGCGACACTGTTCTGAGCTAATGGATGTTATCCCTTCCTACCAGCAGGTTGCGGTAGAGCAAACTGAATTCTGCCAGTGACATCACCAGTATAAACTATGGTGCTCCCCGGTACAATTCAGTATGCACCTGTCAAGCAGCAAAAGGAGAAATTAGACCTTACCTGTTAATTTGATTTCCTTTAGTCCCTCCAGACCAGCCCAGGATTGGACTGATGGGTTGTGCACGCTTTCCAGCAGGTGGAGACTGAGAAGATCAATAAGAGCCCTGGACATGTGATCTAGATTAAGTATATTCTTAAAAGCAGGAAAAAGGAACTCCCTTCTGCGCTACCGGGATTCTGAGCAGCCACCAAAGCACTAAGAACATCATGCTAGCGAAGGCCCAGTAAACCTCTGTGCCTCATAAGTGCAAATGTAATCCACCCCAGGAAGAAGTTTGCAGAGCAACTCTATATACTTTCTTTTTTTTTTTTTGTAAACTTTGAAGAAAAATGCACAGAGTAGCTCCATCCAGGACTTCTCTAACCAAAACTAACCCGAAACAAAGACTTCAAAACCAACTACCTCTTCGAGAAACTAATCAATTCTTGAACTGTACTGACGGGAGGGACTAAAGAAAAGCAAATCAGCGTCCCTCTGGACCTGCCCAACGTTGGACTGATGGGACGTAACAAAGCAGTACCGTTAGGGAAGGGACCCCAGCAAGCCTGCCGTAAGTACCCAAGCCCCAAAGCCAGCTTCTTGACGACATTGGACATCAAGCCTGTAGTGCTTAGAAAAGGAATGCAAGGAAGCCCAAGTCGCTGCTTTACAAATGTCCACGGGAGAAACCAACAACCTCTCCACCCAAGAAGCAGCTTGACCCCTCGTCAAGTGGGCCTTGAGCTTTTCTGTAACCGGTTTACCCGCAAAAGATAAGCTAAAGCTATCACATCTTTAAGCCGCCTTGAAATAGTAAGCTTGGAAGCCGCCAAACCTTTGCGAGGACCCCCAAAGAGTAGAAAAGGCCGGTCTGAGTGTCTAATACCTTCTGTAACCCTAAGATAATGTTTGAGCACTCTCCTAACATCCAGCATTCGCAGCTTCTTCTGATCTTCCAAACCTGAGGAACCCAAAACCGGCAAAACTACAGACTGGGAGAGATGAAAACGAGAGAGCACCTTAGGAAGAAATGAGGGTACCGGACGCAAAATCACTAGTTCCTTAGAAAACTGCAAGAAAGGAGATCAACAGAAAAGGGCCTGCAACAAGACACTCACCTAGCCGAAGCAATCACCACCAGAAAAACTACTTTGAGTCTCAGAATCTCAAATCCCTTAAGGGAACACAATGACAGAGGTTCAAAGGGCGGTCTAGTAAGAGCGGAAAGCACCAAGTTCAGGTCCCAGGATGGAAAGATGTCTCTGACCGGAGGACGAATGAAACTGACTGCTCTCAGAAAACAAGACACATCTGGATGACTAGCCAAGGACCGACCTTGCACTTTCCCACGAAAACAGGATAAAGCCGCAACCCGCACCTTTAGGGAAGCAAGAGTCAAACCTTTCTCAAAACCCTGTTGCAAAAAATCTAGCATCTCCACCACAGAAGCCCAGAGGTGCCAGGCGCCACTCCAAACACCAACCCTCAAAGACCCTCCAAGTCCTAACATAACTCAGAGACGTTAACTGACGACGCGACCAGAGCATGGTGGAAACGACTTGTGAAGAGTAAGCCCTCTTCAACATGCGGGCACATTCAAGAGCTAGGCCGTAAGACAAAAATCGTGCCAGGTCTGGATGAAGAGTCGGTCCTTGGACCAGAAGATCGACTTGATCTGGAAACCGGAGCGGAGGAGCAGAGCAAAGACGCATGAGATCCGTATACCATGGCCTGTGAGGCCAATTCGGAGTCACCAAGACAACTGGACCTCCATGTGTATCAATCCTGTGAATGAGTCGCCCCAGAAGAGGCCACGACGGGAACGCATAAAGACCCAGAGGCCACGGCTGAAGGGCATCTATTCCTTCTGTCTTGATCTCCTTTCTGCAACTGTAGAACAGAGGTACCTTCGAGTTCTGACTCGTTGCGAATGCCCCACTGATCCGTTATCATTCGGAATGCCCGCTGAGAGACCACTCCCCCGGATCGAGGGTGTGACAGCTGAGAAAATCCACTTGAATGTTCTCCTCTCCTGCTACATGCGAGGCTGAGAGAGAGAACAGAAGAGACTCCACCCAGGCCATGAGCTTCGCCGACTCCTACTGTAAGAGGTGACTTCTGGTTCCTTCCTGTCTTTAGACATGGGCCACTATGGTCGTGTTGTCTGAAAGGATGTGAACCGCAGCTATGCTTAGCATTGAAGAGAATGCTTCCAGCACCAGCCGAACTGCCCTGGTTTCCAACAGATTGATTAACAGGGAGTTCTCTTAGGGAATCCAAAGGCCCTGAGCGAACTTCCCCCGGAAGTGGGCTCCCCAACCTCTGAGACTCGAGTCCGTTGTCACCACAATCCACTGGGGCACCTCAAGGGGCATCCCCTTGTTGAGATTGCTCATATGCATCCACAAGAAAAGAGTGCGGCGCGCCTGAGCCGAAAAGGCAACCTCTTCTCCAGACTCTGACTGAGGAGACCACCTGGCCAAGAGGGAAGACTGAAGCGGTCTCATGTGCACCCTGGCCCAAGGGACCACTTCTATTGTCGCTGTCACAGAACCCAACACCTGTAGATAATCCCCAGCACTGGGAACAAACTTCTTCAACAAGTTCTGAATCTGTGACCGTAACTTAAGAACTCTGGTCGGAGGCAGAAAAATTTGACTATGCGCCGTGTCGAAGCAGACCCCCAAATACTCCAGAGACTGAGAAGGAACCAGCCAGCTTTTTGTGAAGTTGACTACCCAGCCAAGGGACTGCAGGAACTGAACCACCCGAGCTGTGGCCTGCACACTCTCCTGATATGATTTGGCTCGGATCAACCAGTTGTCCAGATACGAAAGTACTAAAATGCCCTCTTTCCTGAGGGCGGTCGCCACTACCACCATCACCTTGGTGAACATGCGAGGAGCCATAGCCAGACCAAACAGAAGAGCCCAAAACTGAAAATGGTGACCAAGAACCACGAAACGGAGAAACCTTTGATGACCAGACCGGATCGGAATATGAAGATTGTCTGGTACAAAGCCATGAGAAATTCTCCTTTTCTGACAAACACTTAAGGACTGAAGGGTCTCCATTCAAAAACTGGATACTTTGAGAGCTCGGTTGACCACCTTGAAATCTAGAATAGGTCGCAGGGAACACTCTTTCTTTGGAACCACAAAGTAAATGGAATAACGACCCTGTCTGAGTTCTGAGGCCAGCACGGGACAAATAGCGTGAATATCCAGTCTTAGTAGAGTATCCCGCACCACACTCGCCTTCAGGCAAGACAGGCAGGAAGACTCCAAAAAGATGTCGGAAAGAGGCCGTGCGAATTCTAAGGCATACCCATCGCGAATAACCTCTAAAACTCACTGGTCGGAGGTAATCTGGGTCCACCTCTGAAGAAATTGTGAGAGCCGAGGCTCCACTGGAAACAGAGGAGGGGCCAGCATACCTTCATTGGGAAGGCCAAGCAGAGGAAGGCAAAGAGAGGCCGGAATCTCGCCCCCGTCGGCGTGAACCCCAAAAGGATTGAGACCTCTGGAAGAATCTGGACCTCTGAGCTTGTGTCCCTCTACCTGACTGAAAACAACAAAAATCACGACCACAACACCGGCTGAACACCGTACTCCGCCCAGCAGGTTTAGGCCTGTCTTCCGGGAGGCTAAGCACTTTCGTATCTCCTAGGCTACGAACCAATTTATCCAATTTGTCACCAAACAGAAAAGAATTTTTAAAGGAAAGCTTACTTAGCTTGGACTTGGAGGCTGCGTCCGCCGCCCAATCTCTTAACCAAAAGGAACGGAGGGCCGTGACCCCCAAGGCTACAGACTTTGAAGAATCCCTCAACAAATCATATAAAGCATCCGCTAAAATTTATTTGGTTCACTTGTATCCCACATTTTCCCAGCTTATGCGGGCTCAATGTGGCTAACAAAGTTACTAGAAAATTACATAATACAACAGGATAAAATTGTTCCAGTAAAAAAAAATTTGGCAGCACCCATCTCATTCTTGGCCACCTCAGCATCTATAGAAGTGGAATCATCTGACAATCTAAGATTCAGCCCAATGGAAGCAGGCTCAAGCTACCAAGGAACCAGACTGCCGCCTGGACAGTCAGAGACATCAAAACTTGCTTTCAAGAGTGTCCACCCTACGATCCTGAACATCTCAAAGGGCAGTACCACCATCGACAGGGACCGTATTAAGTTTCATAAAAGCCGAGACCACTGCGTCCATGACAGGGATCTTAAGAAGAGATCTATCCTCCTCTGGAACCGGATAAAGGAACAGCACAGATCTAGCTAAGCGAAAAGGAGAATCAGGCACATCCCACTGGGCCTGAATAATGTCCCTTTTATCCTGGTGCATAGAAAAGGTCTTACCTGATCGCCGTATGCCCTTTAATAGCAGGTCAACCTTGCAGACCTCGGGAACCAAAGGCTGCTCATCTTCAAAACAAAGGGTAGAAGCCACTAGGGAAATAAGCTCCTGCAGATCATCCTTAGGAAAAATCAGTACCACTGTAGGGTCGTCTCCCGGGGGAAAAGACTCCACACCTAGGCTAACAGGGAGAGGATCCTGTGGTTGCTGATCATCCATGCCTTCCATCTCCTCCAACAAAGGCAAATCTACATCTGGATCAGACAGCTGATCTTCCTGGAGATCCCACAACCCCCAAGCCCTCTTTACAGGAGCTAAACCCCTTGTCTGAACACCTCCCGAAGGAGAAACAGAAGAGAAAAGACCTCTGCACTTGATTTCTTTAACAAAAAGGCTTGATACATCTGAAGAACGAATAGGGGGAAAAACCTCCCTCCTGAGGTCGAAAAGCCTAAGGGAGAGACACTACCGAGCTATCTGAGGGCTGAGAAGTAGAAGGACCTGCCCAAACAGCACCAGGTGCAGTCCTGACAAACTGAAAACTTTTCCCACCAAGATTGACTCAGGTGCTGACACCGCCGGCGCCGGAGGAACCACGGCAGAAGAGACTAACAAGGAGGAAGCCGACGCTGAATCCACTGCAGTACAGTACTTGCAGGAGCCAGACGCGCCAACTCCCCGCCACTGACACACACTACACCGGCGCCATTCTTTGACATCGCGGCGCACAGTGAAACCTCCCCAGTAGATTTTTTTTTGCTTTATAACCACACTACCAGCAGAGCGAGATACTGAAAACAGCGCGGCTGTCTGGGGCGCCAAAGCAGCTACTCTGCTCGTTCGGGCCAAGGGGAGAAATGGCTGCTCTTAGAACGTTTGTTTTTTTTTTTTTAACAGTGTGGCTGCCTCTCCCAAGCTTAAAAACCCTTCCTCCGAAGGGGTAGAGCTCTTCCCAGCTGATACTAGCAGCCTAAACAGCAGGAGAATAATAGGGGAGGAAGAAGGGGGAGGGACCCGGGAGCCCCGAATGCAGCACCCTTCTGAACAACAGAAACCCGGAGCACAGAACACAAGTACCTGGTTACTACAATTTTTTTTCAATACAGCTGTTATTTCCTTCTTTAAGAGAGCGAGAAAGAGAGGAGACTAAGGGCTCACCTCCTTCCACTTGCTAGAGACTGAGAATATACTGAATCTAGGTCACATGGCCAGGGCTCTTATTGGCTCTTAGTCAGATCTTCTCAGTTTCCACCTGCTGGAAGGAGTGCGCATCCCATCAGTCCAATCCTGGGCCGGTCTGGAGGGACGCTAAGGAAACTCTCTTTAACACACCCGTGGCCCAACCAACCACTGCAACTGTAGTAACCAAGTGAGCAAACCACCACACAATGGCACTCACTATATCAGGATATAGCCATATCACAGGAACCTGTACAGCTGAAGCACTAAAAAGGAAACACAGAGTTTCCCCCCAGGCCGAGGTCTTCCAAATATGGGACTTCAGAACAATGTCAATATCACTAAATAAATAAAATTATCAGTTATAAATTAATTAATCAGGTATAATATAATTCCTCCTTTCTTTGCATTAGTTCCACTGTTCTGAACCAATATGATATACCGATGATGACCTATTGGGCAGGGGAAGACAAGGCCTTCCCAAATGACAGCTCTGCCAGTCTGAGCAGGCGCTGGCCAGCACGTCCAATCTGTAGTAGTTAAAGGAATGAAGTAGCGACAAAGTCACCGCCCTGCAGATCTCCTCAGGGGATATTGCCCAGGCACCTGCCCAGGAATCAGCCTGAGCCCTAGTAAAGTTGGCTTAGAGCCCGAGACACCGGACAATTCTTGCCAATGTAAGCAAACTCAATAGCCCCCTTAATCCACCTTGCAATGGAGGCCTTCAAAGTTGCCTGGCCCTTCTGTGGGCTATGGAAAGGTACAAAGAGGTGGTCCGAGAGACAAAACTCATTCATCTCCTTTAGGTACCTAAGCAGCGTCCTCCAGACGTCCAGAATTTGAAGCCTCTGATCCTCCCGCAACGATCTCTGCGCAACAAAAAGAGGACAAACAAACCTCCTTATTCACATGGAACGGGAGACACTACCTTGGGAAGAAAGGATGGTATCATGCACAAGGACACAGAATCCTCTAAGAAAGAGAGTTAGGGATCCCAACATGACAGGCCTGCAATTCTGAAACCCTTCTAGCAGTGGTGATTGCCACCAAAAATACCATCTTGATGGTAAGATTCTTGATGAAAGCTAAGTGCAGGAGCTAAAACAGAGCCTTGGGCAGCGCCCAGACTGAGGTCCCAAGAAGGAAAGGAAGGAAGAAGAGGTGGGAGCACAAATGAGTCACTCCTTCAGAAACAAAGATACCGCTCTATGCAAAGCCCTTCAGCTTCCCCCGAAAGCTGGACAACATAGCTACCTGCACCCTCTGGGAGCTCAAAATCCAGCCTTTTCCAGGCCCTGCTGCAGAAAACCCAGGACATCGGGAACCTGAGCCCTCCAGGGAGATAGGGACTGTTTTCAACACAGGACACAAACACACGCCAGATCCTGAAATGCCTATGCAGTTTCAGGACAGAGTTTCAACAGAGATCACGATACAATCCACAATTTGGGAAGCACTGATTAAACCACACAATACAATAGGCCTGATGGCTCTGAGGAAATGTAGTACGCTATAATGCAAGATACTTGGACTGAAACACCAAGCCACCCAGGAGTGTTGCAGTGAAAGCCTGCATAATGCCTGGGAAAAGTGAATCAATCATTACTCAACACCACCACCTGTAAATCAGACAGAGACCAAATTAGCCAGGTTCCAAAGGGAGATGCAGTTTGGTTAGTGGCAACTGTCCAGGGACTTTTGCTGAAAGGAGAAGGGTTGATCTGGAGGAATGTGTTATAAGCAGAACAGCTCCAGATGCTTGCACTAGTCAGCCTAACAGAGGCCAGGTTAGCCTGAGCTGGAACCTCAAAGGATGTTAAGTACTATAGTGAGCATTAGCAGTAAATCTGAGATCATACTCCAGATACTCTGGTACTTAGGTTTATTACTGTCATAGTATGCACAAATCAACCCATTTGGAGACATTACTCTGAAGGAAACTGCTGGCAAACAGATAAAAGCCATACAACAACTATTCCATGTCAAGGACATTTGGAAATCTCTAATTTTGTACTGAAATTTGAATTTAATTTTGGACGGTGGTAACATTTATTATTTATATAGTAAAATGTTTTATCCTCTGTATAAGTAAGTCATTTATCTTGTCACTATTTTCAAAGATATTTCACACAGCGCATGTAAAATTACACTAAGAGTATCTACCTAGCATTCAATGCTGTGACCACTATAACTTTAACCAATAATTCTTCCAAAATGTCCACAAAAACTAAAGGCCTGATTCACTATGGCTTTTCTCCACTTCTATGGATGTCTTAGGGGGATAAATGCTTAGCTGTCCTTTTAGCAGGGCTTGGAGTCAAGACACCAAACCAACTCCCATTCCTCTATTTTTCTACCAGCTGACTCCAACTCCTACGGATATTAGGCTTTACATTTTTTGCTCTGGATCTAAAGCACTGTTAGACAGAACTTTCGATCCAGGACAAAGATAAGTATAAAAAGATAAATTTACCATATATTATATGTTTTTTATTTTGAAGCTGGAGTCGGTACATTTTTACCAACTCTATGACGACTTCACAGCTCTGCCTTTTAATGAGCTGTATTAAGCGCTTACATGCCTAACATAGCACACTACAGGCCACTTAGGCGTCCTGTGGTAATTGCACTAATTTTTTTTTTTTTGAGAGGGCAGAAAATGGGCATGCCTGCACTAAACAGCATATCTACCTTAGCATGCACTGACAGCGTATCTACCTTAGCATGCACTAACTGGTTAATACAGGATACTGCATACGCCTTTATCGCCTACAAAATGGGTGACAGTCTGTGCTCATGCAGTATTTTTTTTAATGGCCATGCATTAAAGCTATAGCTATTAATACAAAAATTGGCCATTTTACTGCAGCTTAGTAAAAGGAACGTTCAATGACTGGGCACCAAGGACAATTCCAAAATAGTATCAAATATGGCTGCACAAGCCTATTGCAAACCTGACAAGCTAACCAATCAGATTTATTGTAATGTTACATTATTGTTACAGCTTACTGTTAGAAAACCATATCTATGTAGCCATATTGGGTGGCAACTTAGGGCTGTTTACAAAGGTGCACTAGCATTTTTAGTGCGTGCTAAAAATTAGCGTGCGCTGTGTAGACGCTCATAGGAAAATTATGGACATCTACATAGTTAGCGCGTGCTAAAAATGCTAGCGCGCCTTTGTAAACAGAGTCCTAAATTGTAGATTGGAAAAGTGTTATTGTAGTCAAGTACATCACCTTTTTCTGTTTGTCCATGCTAAATGGGTTAGTTCTGCACATCGCTCACGTTTAAGCCAGGCCATTGGTCTCAAACAATTTGTACGCTCACTGTTGTATCCAGTTTCAACATCTTGAAAAAATCATTTTTATGACATTAGGAGCACTGGAGGCTCAAATGATAAACATCCAAATCTATTTCAACCCATGTATTAACAAACATTAAGGGCTTCTTTTACAAGGCTACACTACTTGTGAAAAAGCCCATTCTATTCCCATGAGCTACTTCGCAGTCAGCCTGCCGGTAATGGTAGAACAGTTTTGTAAAAGGAGTCCTACCTAAACTCTTTACACAAGAAAATCTCAGAATGATTATTTTTATAACAGGGTAATCATTCTTTTTATTTCTTAAGAGTTACTTTAAATCTAGAACCTGCTCATGATGTTGACTCTCACCTGCATCTCAATCCTACACTGTTAATCTGAAATTCATACAAGATCTTTTCTTACACATACCAATAATTGATTAATGTTCAAGATTTATTAACATTGTTTCATTTATGAATTACGATGTCAGAAAACTAATTCATTATGGGTTTATATATAAAAGTTCTCAAACTACATTATAAAATGTAGAACTGACACTTAACCAGCCCAAAAACCAAACACGGTCTATTTTTAATGTCAGATGCCAGAAGTATAGCTGTTCTAGCTCTATTACTATTATTGTCTACTGTAAAATGTAGTTTTAAAACTAAACGTACGAAAAAGCTGAGTGAAGTTAATTTTTCTTTTTGTGGGAGGCCCTTTGATGTTATCTTTGACAGATTACACATAGAAATAATTTGAGAACCACTACTATCTGTAAAGTATAAAAATATTAAAGCTAGTAGTTCAGTACTTACTATAGACAAGTATGATTAATTACTTTTACCTAGAACATGTGCTGTTTATAATGTTTCCGTATTAGTTTACCATCCACTTGCTTTCTATTAAAAGAAAACTTGTAATATCAGTTTGTAATGTACTTTGTTACATTTAGTTATCTGGTGATATCTGATCTGCACGTACACTGCCCAGAAAGAAACGAAACTGATACTTGTACTTTCTTCGGTAAGATTTGTAAGCCTCAGTCTTTTATCCTGTTTCGCCTGCAGAATGCAGTATTGTTTGTTTAATATTACCAAAAACATACTGTACGTTTGCTACCGATAAGCCACCGTAAGGTATACCGACACAAGTGGGGAACCGTTTAAAAATAGCCAGGCCTCTAAAATATGTCACATAGCTGACAACACGCCTAGTCCGAGCAGACTGACAAGGAACAGCTGGCCTACTCTGCTACTGATATTGTAAGATCCTGGCAGCATACTTAAGCTATCTTTGCGATGAGCAAAAATGCTGCAGTCGTCACCTTTATAATTCCATCAAATCCTTCCCCCTGCCTACTGAAACCTCAATCATCGGAAGAAAAAAAATAATAATTTTTTTTTTTTTTAAACACTACCGTCTCCACTTTAAAAGAAAAAGGATTTTTTTTGTTTTGTTCGTTCAGTTATTCTTGAACGATTTAAATGTGTCTGTCCCAGGCCTTTGCAAAAGAAACTCTCTCTTCTTTCAGCAGGCGCAAGGCCTACTCTCTCTGCAAGCTGCATAGCAACCGTCACGTAACACTGAGCACCCGGCGGCGCCTTCAAGCTCTATTCGCCTTTGGAAAAGAAAAATAATATATATACGTCTATCTACACCGTGGTGAGTAAAATAATGCAAAGGGCCGCGACTGAAAATAATAATATTAAAAGGGTGACTCCCGACCCTCCGGGTCCATGGCCACAACACATGCAGCCCGAGGGAAAGGAGGAGGAAAGGAGCCAACCGTTGGCTCCTGACATTCCAGTTATTCTTCCTATACCCAGGCCCCCCCCCCCCCCCCCCAAAAAAAAAACAAAATACCCCACACGGACATTTCAAAACGGAAGAAAAAGATGAGCAACCAGCGAGGTTCGGCGGCGAGGCCGCGCTGGCGTCCCGTAGCCACCTCCCCTCCCGGCCCCCGCCGTGGCGCCGCTATTGTTGTTGTTACTAATACCTTGTAGAAGGCTCCGTTGGAGCCGCGCACTTCCACAGTCATTTCCTCCATGTTGGGAACCGCAAAGGCCGACGGGAACGCTTTCTAGAAAGTTTCCAGCGTCAAAGAAGTGTGTGAGTAGAGTGAGGAAAGGAGGGAGGCGGAGCGGGGAGAAGCTGTGCCCACCACCACCACCGGCTGTGCCCAGCCAGCAGCACCGAACGCAGGAGCCCCCTCCTCACCCTGCCCCCCACGCGACCCACGCCGCCACCAAATTCACACAGACGCACACGGCGCACCACAGCGTCCACAGGGCGACGCACAACGCCCCGCTGCAGGCGCACAGGCACACGCAGCACAGCGCCCACACGGACAGGCAGTGGAGAAGCCAGGCGTAGCACAGCATAGCGCCGGGGGGTGGGGGAGGAGGAGGGGAGAAGCTCGGGACAGAGCGCACCACCCCCCCCCCCCCCCCTCGCGAGTGCTGGCGGCTGGCATTACGCACTGGGCATGGCGGTTGGATCGTTCCATTGGAGGCCTCAGGGGGGATCCTAAAGTGAAAAAAAAAAAGTCTTTTGACTGGTTGTGGCGCTTCCACAAAGTCCTGGCCGAAGATGTAAGAATTGTAAAGGTATCGTGGTGCAATATGTATGCCCGTGTTCTTCATTGCAAGAACGTTGGGGGCGGGTAATAGCAGCAGCAGCCCTCCTTGACCCCAGATGTGACTCTATAAGCGTCTTCTCTTTTGCACCAACATTATCTAGAGGCTGGTGCTCTGACTCCAGAACAACCTCTCTTGTCTTCTTTCAGAGCTGTGTAGCTGTCAGTGAGTTTCAGTTATACAACATACAAACAGACTGTACCAACAGTGAAGAAGTTAGAAAACCATGTGGGTCCAGCTGGCCAACAGGCTGATGCTCAAAACCCAGGCGCTAAAGCCATAGGAGCCAACTTTTCAAAACGATTGGGGGGTGCTGAAATTTTTTTTTTTTTACAAGTGCATTTCCCCCTACCTCGTCCCCCCCTCCCCCCCAGTTCCAGGGTCCCTCCCCCTCCCTCCAAGTTCCACAGGTCCCCCCCCCCCCCCCCCCGAGTTCCAGGGTCATCGTCCCTCCCTTCCTCCCTTCGAGTTCCAGGCCTCCTCCCTCCGAATTTTAAAAGTCATCTTGACTTACCTCGGGGTTACGGCAGCAGCAGTAAAAAGCATGCAGGCTCGGCGCTTACTTCAGTTTTCCCTTCTCTCTCTCTCAGCTCTGGTCCCGCCCTCATTTCCTGTTTCCGCAAGGGCGGGACCAGAGCTGAGAGAGAGAGAAGGGAAAACTGAAGTAAGCACCGAGCCTGCATGCTTTTTACCGCTGCCGCCGTAACCCCGACGAGGTAAGTCAAGATGACTTTTAAAATTCGGAGGGAGGGGGCCTGGAACTCAAAGGGAGGAAGGGAGGGACAACGACCCTGGAACTCGGAGGGAGGGTGGGAACGAACGTCTGGTGGGTGAAATATTGGGAGTGCTCGAGCACCCACAGAGTCGGTGCCTATGGCTACAGCCTACAGTGCAGAATTCTGCAATTTCTTTTTTTTTTGTCAGAATTCCCCCATCATAAGGCCTCTTATTCTTCCTCTTCTTAAATACAGAACCCCCACCCCACCCCCCACACACACACACATTCTCCCTTCCCCATCTTTCATTGTTTCTCTCCCCTATGGCACACGCACACCCTCGTTTGATCACTCCCAATAACACAGCTTGTTTAGTCCCTCCCCCATCCATATGGTACATTCTCAGCTTTCACTGCCCCTCCCATCCCCATGGCACACTCAAATTTCTCTCCCCCCTCCCATGACATACACCTTGCTGTACCCCTCCCATCCCACCCATGGCATGTTCCCATTGGTGCCTCCATCTTATCCCCATGGCACACACTCAGCCTTGCTCTCTTCCTGTCCCCCCCCCCCCCCCCCCCCCCATGGCACGCCCCTCAAGCCTACTCCAGTGACCCTCACCTCTTGGTACTCACCCCACTTCTGATAAGGCAGCAAGAAAAGAAGGAGCATGACTGCAAATCAGGCCATTAACTCCCCCTCTGCCATCCTAGGCCTGGCTGTTCATGTGAACCTTGTGAGCCTCTGTACAACTCTGAGATTCAATTTTTCTTTTTTTTCTTTTTTTGGCTTTTGCTCATGCCTTTTCAGTAGTAGCTGAAGGTGAGTTACATTCAGGTACAGTGGGTCTAGGCTGGTTGGGAGAGGAGAAGGAAATGGCCCGATGTTCTGTCATTCACTTCCTCCTCCTCTTGCTACACAATCTTTATGGCAGAGGGGGAGAGAGATTGAGGAGAGCTGCTGATGCCAGTGCTTGTGCAGTATTCTGCACAAATTTTGCCTTTCACCACTGTGCAGAGTTTCCACATGACTAAACCAAACTGGCTACATCATTGGAGTATGACCCCCTTATTGTCCAGGGCTCCGGGCACCATCTACTTTATCCAGCACTGCTCCTGGCTGTCACATTGGTCACCTGCTTTAAAAACAATGAATTATCACTAATCTATTCAGTTGTGAATAAGGCTGATCTTAGAAGTTGATAAGGTAGTAGGCCTTCCAAGTTAAGTGCCTCTTTTACCAAACCATGCTAGCGATTCCTACGCAGCAATGCCGACAAAACCCATTCAATGTGAATGGGCTTTGTCAGCATTGCCACACCAGCTTTGGTAAAAGAGGCCCTAATTGATTCCCTCTGTGATGCGGCTCCCAGAGCTCCAATTATTATTGGTACCACCGATGATTTGTTTTTCCAGATTCTTCCAATTTCAAATTGTGAATCCCAGTACTTCAGGATCCTTTCCAATTCTTTTTCTCCAACCCAAGCATCACCTGGTATTCACACTTCAACAAACCAAGGGCCCTCTGTACTAAGGTGCGCTAGCGTTTTTACCATGCGCTAATGATAGAGACACCCATAGGAATATATGGATGTCTTCAGCGTTAGCGCACACTAAAAACGCTAGAGGAGCTTAGTAAACAGGGCCCCATATGGATTTCAGTTCTTCCACTGTTATATCTCATTAACCTGCCGCCCAAGAACTCCCGAAGGTCGGCCCGCTCGTACCTCAACCTCCACTACCCTGTTCCTCATGGCCTCAAATATAAGACCATCTATGGCTCCTCTTTTCCTTATCTCGGCACTCAGTTGTGGAACGGGTTGCCCCGTGAGGTCAAATTCACTTCAGATCACCCGACCTTCAAGAAGCGGCTCAAGACCTTCCTTTTTGGCAGTGCATACGCTAAGAACCCAACAGGCGCCATACCCTTTTAGCCTGCGGCTCCCTCTGTGATAATTTGTCACCTCCCCTCTCTTCCTCTCCCTCCTTCGTTATTTCTCTCTCTCTCCTGTGACCTTGTCCACTGTACTTTGTACTATTGTTTGCTTATTAATTATTGTACGCCACATTGAGCCTGCCCATGGGCGGCAATATTGTGGGATATAAATGTCATAAATAAATAAATAAATAAATATCTGGTGTATTGTAATCTGTCTATCAACTTGGATTCTAAAATCCGTCAATATTTTTGCAATCTCATTTTTTATGATTTTATCTTTAATTTCATGTTCCCAATAATATTTAGTCATGCTGGATGCATATTTCCTCATTGAACTGCCAGTAAATTAATCTTTACTTTATTTCTTATGAGTCGCTATTATTCCCGTAAGAGTTCAGTGCGACTTACAATAAGGTGTCAAGCAAGTATGACAGATAAAAATGAGGCATCAAAGATAAAATACAAAGAAATGGAACTGTGAATAAGCGTCTACCATTTAAACCTCCCCAAAGTGGACTGTGTTATGTTGTTTCCTGTATTCAGTTTGGACAATTATGCTGCAGCCACTGGTAATGTGGTCTACAGTTTCCTCTTTTTTTTTTCACACAGTCTAAACTTATACCTGCTCTTTTTTTTTTTTTAATTTCTTCATGACATTTGTTTGAATCTTTTGTTCTTGAGCAGCAAAAATTACTGCTTTTGTTTCTTTTTTTTAGACTTACATTCTGAATTCATTTCATGTTAAGTTTTTGTCCGCAATTCCTTCTGTATTTTTCAAATATTGACCATGCAACTGTTTGTTTTTTTTCCAGTTTTCTCATCTGTCTTATATTTCCTTCTTTTTGTATTCCTCTTTATTTTCCATAGATTTAAACAATTTTTCATTTGGTACTTTGTTCAGTAATTGTTCTGTTCTTTGCTGTTTACAGTCTAGTCCAGTGCTTCTCAATCCAGTCCTTGAGAGACATTTAATGCCACCAGGTTTTCAGGATATCCACAAAGAATATGCATGAGATAGATTTGCATGCACTGCCTCCTTGGTATGTAAATCTATCTCATGCATATTCATTGTGGATATCCTGAAAACCTGATTGGACTAGGTGTGTCTCGAGGACTGGGTTGAGAAGCATTGATCTAGTCCAGGGGTAGGCAATTCCGGTCCTCGAGAGCTGCAGGGCAGGTCAGGTTTTCAGGATATCCACAATGAATATGCAGGAGATAGATTTGCAAGCACTGCCTCCATGTTATGCAAATCGATCTCCTGCATATTCATTGTGGATATCCTGAAAACCTGACCTGCCTGCGGCTCTCGAGGACCGGAGTTGCCTACCCCTGGTCTAGTCAGTGTGCTTCAAAACAGTGTGCTGCCAGTTTGTGTTTCCGTTTCAAAAGGTGATGCTGGTCCAGGATAGCACCGGGTTTTTGCAAATTGCATAAACCTTTAATTGAAATAACGCAAGCAGTGTTAATTTTCTGGAAAAACAAAAATTGAACAGGAGCTGCCACCAACTTTGGATTTAGGCATAGATAACTGTCTAGGGTACCAAATATTAAAAGTCTCAAATACTTCCTAGGCCAAAGAGGAGCCTGTTCCTATTTACATAAGAGTAATTTGCATGTGTTGCTTAAACAAAGTGCCACTGTGACGTTATAGTCTTCTGCTCTTCTCCTGGGCTCCAAAATGTGACACTTCCTTACCAACCCCCTCGTGCAGCTGTCTAGTCTTGCCTATGGTTGCCAAAATTCTATTTCCGCCCTAGATTTCACCTTTTATTTCAGCTGCAAAAGGGGAAAAAAGGAAGCACATGTTCTGAGTTGGGGTCCTGGCAGAAAATCAGTGCCTAACACAAGAATTTATCTGTTTGGATTTGTTAACCTTATGAAGAGATTCACTCAAGACAGTGTACAACAGATATAGCTTGATATAAATGACCAAATGTAAGCATAAAATATAATCAATGTGGTAAACTTGCAGATAGGCAAATTAAATTCTTGTAACAGAAGGACATGATACGGTAGCAGAAATATACATTTTAACAGCACAGTAAAACATTAATCTAACAGAAATATGATAAATGTTAGCAGAATATAAATGATAACAATAATGTAGCATACCATAGATATAATACACAAACAGCACAATATAAATAAAACCCCTTAAAAGGCAACATTTTATTTATTTATTTAGGGGTCCTTTTACTAAGCTGTGGCAAAAAGTGGCCTTAGCTTGCCTTTACGCTGCCTTTTCTCCTATGCTAATGCTATTTTTACTGCAGCTATATAAATGGCCTTTTTGCATATTTTGTATTAATGGCCTTGCACCAATGTCATCAGCACGCGGCCAGTAAGCTGCAGTAAAAATGGCCCTGCGCTAATGGCAGTGGCTGTTTTTGCCACTCAAGACATGGCCATGCAGTAAGATTGCTCTTACCACATGGCCATGCGGGGGAGGAGCACTTACCGCCACCAATTAAGGTGGCGGTAAGGACTCTCGCTGTGTCCCAGCGGTAACTGGGTAACACGCAACGCTGCCTGATTACTGCCAGGTAACCCCACAGAGGGTAAAAAGTCTGAAAAAAGACATGACCATGCGGGGAGGGAGCACTTACCACCACCCATTGCTGCGCTAACCCAGCAGTAACTGGGTAGCGTGCGACGCTGCCCGATTACTGCCGGGTAACTCCCTGCAGAAATATTTTTAAAATATTTCCGCTAGCACCAGAAATGCCGTGCACTGGGGTGGAACTACTGCCGGCACCTGCATTGGGCAGGAAGTAGCTCCAGATTGGTGCACGGTAAGCCCACGGTGGGCTTTCCGCCACTTAGTAAAAGGGTCCCTATCTGAATGGTGCAGGAACACCCACTCTGCCCCATGACACAACCCTCAAAAAAAAGAAAAGAAAGATATTTTGTAACACGCTAATTTGGCAGTTACTGCAGGATACCTGAGCACGTCCCATGATATACCATTTTAAGCTGTGTCAGGCGCTAAAGGTTAAAATGGCCTCTTAGTTGATTTGTTAGGATTTATATATCGCCTTTTGAAGGAATGTACTCAAGGCACGGTACAGCAAAAGTAAGCAGTAGACATAGGCAATAAACAACTACAGCAGTAAACATATCCAAATAATAATACATATTATGATATAGAATGATACTTAAAATGTCATCACAGAAGAAATTGGAAAGTCATGGGATAAGATGTAATGTTCTATTGTGGATTAAAAACTGGTTAAAGGATAGAAAACAGAGGGTAGGGTTAAATGGTCAGTATTCTCAATGGAGAAGGGTAAATAGTGGGGTTCTGCAGGGGTCTGTGTTAGGACCGCTGCTTTTTAACATATTTATAAATGTATTTATTTATTTATTATTACATTTGTACCCCGCACTTTCCCACTTAAAGCAGGTTCAATGCGGCTTACATAGTAACAAGGATTACAGAGTATTGAAGAAGAAAAAAAGTTAAGTATTATCAGAATAGTAAAAGAAATAGGTAGGTAGAGATGGGCAAGAGTGAAGGGAGTAGGAGAAGTATGAGCAAGGGTAGGTGAGCATTGGAGGGAGTGGTTGATGAGGCGGAAGGAGGTGGGACATGGGATAAGCATGGGAAATTTGGTGGGAGATGTAGTCTAGGTCATTGTCGTCAATGATCTAGATAATGGGAATAACTAGTGAGGTAATTAAATTTGCCAATGACACAAAGCTATTCAAAGTTGTTAAACGCAAGAGGATTGTGAAAAATTGCAAGACGACCTTACGAGACTGGGCATCCGAATGGCAGATGATGTTTAATGTGAGCAAGTGCAAAGTGATGCATGTGGGAACGAGGAACGCAAACTATAGCTATGTGATGCAAGGCTCCACGTTAGTAGTCACCAACCAAGAAAAGGATCCTAGGAGTCATCATTGATGATACTTTGAAACCCTGCTCAGTGAGCTGCGGTGGCAAAGAAAGCAAATAGAATGTTAAGTATTATTAGGAAAGGAATGGAAAATAAAAACGAGGATGTTATAATGCCTTTGTATCGCTCCACGGTGTGACCACACCTTGAATACTGTGTGCAATTTTGGTCACTGAATTTCAAAAAATATATAGTGGAATTAGAAAAGGTACAGAGAAGAGCGACGAAAATGATAAAGGGGATGGGATGACTTCCTTATGAGAAAAGGCTGAAACAGCTTGGGCTCTTCAGCTTAGAGAAAAGACGGTTGATGGGAGATATGATAGAGGTATATAAAATACTGAGTGGAGTGGAACAGGTAGAAGTGAATCGCTTGTTTAGTCTTTCCAAAAATACTAGGACTAGGGGGCACACAATGAAGCTACAAAGTAGTAGTAAGTTTAAAACGAATCAGAGAAAATATTTCTTCACTCGTGTAATTAAACTCTGGAATTCGTTGCCAGAGAATGTTGTAAAAGCAGCTAGGGGGTTTAAAAAAGGTTTGAATGGCTTCCTAAAAGAAAAGTCCATAAGCCATTATTAAAATGGACTTGGGAAAAGCCACTGATTATTTCTAGGATAAGCAACTTCCATATCATCAAGCTGATCAATCCATAGACTGGTGGGTTGTGTCCATCTACCAGCAGGTGGAGATAGAGAGCAAACTTTTGCCTCCCTATATGTGGTCATGTGCTGCCGGAAACTCCTCAGTATGTTCTCTATCTCAGCAGGTGGTGGTCACACACAGCAGCAGCTCTGGCTAGGCCTCCAAGCCTAATCCTTAGGTTTTGTTGAGGCCTGGGGTTGAGGGCTCTTTTGAGCAAGTGCAAACCTGGTGGTGCCAGGTCCCTCTTTTCTCCCCCCTCCCGCTGGCTCCGTTTAAAAAAAAAAAAAAAAATTTTTTAACGTCTTTAAAGGCGTTTAATTCGACGTTTCTTTAAACGTTCATTGCAGCTACTCACTGGGACACCAGTTCGTTACAGCTCGGAGCGGCAAGCAGGTAATTTTACCTTTTTATAGCGGGCAGGGGGTTCCCCGATTCTTCTCCTCGTGGCAATGGCGTCGGAGGGCGAGGGCGCAAAGGGTCGCTCCCCGGATCGCTGGAGCGCTTCTAGAGGGGATGCGGGGGTTTTACAACCTGATTTGCCCTTGATGGGTGATAGTTTAGTGACCGATGAATGTCCCGGTCGTTCCTTCGGCGTGGCGGTTTTTTCCCGCCATAAACGCCCATCCCCCGCTCCTCGCCTCCGCCATCTTGGCAGGCCACGCGGCTCGGACGGCTTCTTCGGGGCCGCCCTTGAGGTTGGAGACATTAATGCCATGAACGCCCTTAATTTGGGCGACGGCACAAAAGCGGCTAAAGTTAAGCGCCGTTCTTCCCGCGCGGCTCCTTCACGGAGTTTCGCGCCGGACGCCATCTTGGATGCGCAGCATGTCTCTCCCCCGCTATTGCGAGCGCCGGTTGAGAGTGCGTCTAGGGCTGTTGCCCAGGCTGCGGAAGTGCACAGTCTGGGGGGTTTCTCCCCCGAGTTTGTTTTGCTGCTGCATCAGGCTTTCCTCATGCAAAACGCTGCCCCTGCTCCCTCTTCGGATAAAGAGGTTGAGGTTCCCAGAGGTAAACGCCCTCGGGTTGATTTCCAGGCCTTGGAGGACTTTTGTCTCCTCCGATGTAGATGAGGGCAGCGTGTCTGAGGTCTCCCAACGATCCTTTGCGGATTCCTTGGAGGAGATAGATCCCCGCTCGGATGGAGCGGATGACCCCTCTGCAGCGCGGCTTTTTAGCCCAGAGGATTTGCCCAACCTGTTGTTACAGGCCATGGACACTTTGAAGATTTCCTCTCCGGAGGACGTCTCTCCCTCAGCCCCTGTTGGCTCTGCCATTATGCTGGGGACGAAGCGCCCGCCTAGAACCTTCCACGTGCATGATGCCATGCACACCTTAATTGCGGCTCAATGGGATGTCCCGGAAACGAGCCTTAAAGTGGCTAGGGCTATGTCCCGCCTCTATCCTTTGGCTGTGAGTGAACGTGAGGCCTATCTGTGGCCTACCGTGGATTCTTTAATCACTGCGGTGACTAAGAAAACGGTGTTGCCGGTGGAAGGTGGCACGGCCCTAAAGGACGCCCAAGACAGAAGATTGGAGGCGACCTTAAGGTCGTCCTTTGAGGCAGCTGCTTTAAGTTTGCAGGCCTCAGTTTGCGGCTCCTATGTGGCCAGGGCGTGCCGGACTATGGTGCAGCGGGCTTCCCCCTCAGATCATTCCTTGAGGGCTGATTGGCCGGCCCTGGAATCGGGCTTAGCCTATTTGGCAGACTTGCTGTATGATGTCTGGAGAGCCTCAGCTAAAGGCATGGCTCAGACAGTCTCTGCGCGGCGGTGGCTTTGGCTGAAACATTGGTCTGCTGACCACGCCTCTAAATCCCGCCTGGCTAGATTGCCTTTTAAAGGCAAGCTGCTCTTTGGGGTCGAGCTGGACAAAATCGTGACCGATCTCGGCACGTCTAAGGGCAAGAAATTACCAGAGGTCAGGGCTCGGGTTAGTACTCGTCCCGATACCTCCAGAGGACGGTTGCAGGAAGCCCATCGGTACCGCCCGGGCAAGTCGGGTTCCTCTGCCCCCTCTTCCTTCAAGAGGAATTTCTCCCCCAAGCAGCATTCCTTTCGCAGAGACCGCCGTCCCGGAGGTGCTCCCTCCGGTCCTCCCCCAGGGTCTCGTACCCAATGACGGGGCCTTGGTCCACGCCCCAGTGCAGATTGGCGGACGGCTGTCCTCGTTTCTGGGCGAGTGGACCACTATAACTTCAGACGCGTGGGTGCTGGAAGTCATCAGAGACGGCTACAAGCTAGAGTTCTGCCAACCCTTAAGAGACGGGTTTGTACTCTCTCCCTGCAAGTCTCCGGTCAAGCTGTGGTAGTGCAGCAGACCTTGGACAACCTGATCCGCCTGGGTGCGGTCGTTCCGGTGCCAAAAAATCAGATTGGCAAGGGACGTTACTCCATTTACTTTGTGGTTCCAAAGAAAGGAGGTTCTGTCCGGCCTATCCTCGGCCTCAAAGGGGTCAATCGGGCCTGGAAAGTGAGGCACTTTCGCATGGAGACTCTCCGCTCTGTTATAGCGGCAGTGAAGGCAGGAGAGTTCTTGGCTTCCTTGGACATCAAGGAAGCGTACCTGCATATTCCCATCTGGCCTCCTCTCCAACGCTTTCTGCGTTTTACAGTCCTGAGACGACACTTCCAGTTCAGAGCCCTCCCTTTCGGGTTGGCTACTGCTCCGCGGACCTTTTCCAAAGTAATGGGGGTCATAGCGGCCTTCCTGCTAAAGGAAGGAGTACAAGTCCATCCTTATCTGGACGACTGGTTGATCCGAGCCCCCTCTTCTGCAGAGTGCGGCAAAGCTATGGACCGGGTAGTTGCTCTTTTGAGCTCCCTGGGATGGATCATCAACTGGAAGAAGAGCCAGCTGCGCCCGACTCAGTCCCTGGTGTATCTGGGAGTTCGATTCGACACCCAAGTGGGCAGAGTGTTCCTGCCAGACAATCGGATTGTCAAGCTTCAGGCTCAGGTGGACTAGTTCCTAGTAGCCTCTCCTATTCGGGCTTGGGACTACGTGCAGCTGTTGGGCTCTATGACGGCCACGATGGAAGTAGTGCCCTGGGCCAGGGCTCATATGAGACCACTACAGCTATCTCTGCTGCTGCGCTGGACTCCGATGTCGGAGGATTATGCTGTGCGCCTTCCCGTGGACCCAGCAGTGCGCAAGGCGCTGAGCTGGTGGACGCAGACAGACAAGTTGTCTGCAGGATTGCCTCTGGTGACCCCGGAGTGGATTGTCGTCACGACAGACGCCTCTTTGATGGGCTGGGGAGCCCACTGCTTGGGAAGGACAGCGCAGGGGCTCTAGTCTCCTGCAGAGGCAAGTGGTCTATCAACCTCCTGGAACTCAGAGCCATTCGGTTGGTGTTATTGGAGTTCATCCCGGTACTGGTGTTGAAGCCTGTACGGGTCCTGTCGGACAATGCCACGGCTGTGGCCTATATCAACCGCCAGGGAGGTACCAAGAGCGCCCCTCTAGCCAGGAGGCTATGAGTCTTTGCCAGTGGGCGGAAGCGAACCTGGAGCAGCTTTCAGCGGCCCACATTGCCGGAGTCATGAATGTCAAGGCGGACTTTCCCAGTCGCCATACCTTGGAGCCCGGAGAGTGGCAACTATCTGCTCAGGCGTTCTTGGACATCACGAAGCGCTGGGGCCAGCCGAGCCTAGATCTGATGGCGTCATCGGCCAATGGCCAAGTGCCGCGCTTTTTCAGCAGAGGACGGGACCCTCGATCCCTGGGAGTAGATGCTCTTCTCCAACAGTGGCCGACACAAGAGCTCCTCTATGTGTTCCCGCCCTGGCCCATGTTGGGCAGGGTGCTAGACCGGGTGGCAAAGCATCCCGGCAGGGTAATCCTGGTGGGTCCGGATTGGCCCAGACGTCCCTGGTATACGGACTTGTTCAGGCTCTCAGTCGACGATCCTCTGCGGCTGTCAGTGGAGCAGGGCCTGTTACATCAGGGTCCCGTGGTGATGGAGTATCCCTCTCCCTTTGGTCTTGCGGCCTGGCTATTGAGCGGCAGCGTCTGAGGAAGAAGGGCTTCTCAGACAAGGTCATCGCCACTATGCTGAGAGCGAGGAAGCGCTCTACTTCTACTGCTTACGCCAGGGTTTGGCGTATCTTTGCAGCATGGTGTGAAGCAGGCTCACTTTCTCCCTTCACTGCTCCAATTTCTTCAGTGTTGGCGTTCCTGCAAGAAGGTCTGGAGAAAGGCCTGTCGCTCAGTTCCCTTAAAGTCCAGGTAGCGGCTCTGGCTTGCTTCAGGGGCCGCCTGAAGGGTGCTTCCCTGGCTTCGCAGCCAGATGTGGTGCGCTTTCTCAAGGGAGTTAATCACCTGCGCCCTCCTCTGCACTCAGTGGTGCCTGCGTGGAATCTCAACCTGGTGCTAAGAGCATTGCAGAAGCCGCCTTTGGAACCCTTGTCGAGGGCATCTCTGAAAGACCTGACGTTGAAAGCAGTCTTTTTGGTGGCTATCACTTCAGCCAGAAGAGTTTCCGAGCTCCAGGCGCTCTCATGTCGAGAGCCTTTTCTGCAGTTCACTGAGGCAGGAGTGACTATTCGCACAGTGCCTGCCTTCCTGCCCAAGATTGGTTCTCGCTTCCATGTGAATCAGCAGCTCTGTCTCCCTTCCTTTCGTAGGGAGGACTACCCAGAGGAGTACTCCGCTCTTGAATATCTGGATGTGAGACGAGTCATCATCAGATACTTGGAAGTGACCAATGATTTCCGGAAATCGGATCATCTGTTTGTCCTGTTTGCAGGTCCTCGTAAGGGTCTGCAGGCTGCTAAGCCTACAGTGGCAAGATGGGTCAAGGAAGCCATTGCAGCGGCTTATGTGGCCGCGGGGAAGGTGCCGCCTATCCAGAAGGCTCACTCCACGAGAGCTCAGACGGCCTCGATGGCAGAGGCCGGATCCGTCTCCTTGGTAGAGATATGCAAGGCGGCAACGTGGGCTTCGGCTCATACATTCTCCAAGCATTACCGTTTGACTGTGGCTGCACGGGCGGAGGCCCGGTTTGGAGCTTCAGTGTTGAGGTCAGGGATTTCTATGTCCCGCCCTGGGTGAGTACTGCTTCGGTACATCCCACCAGTCTATGGATTGATCAGCTTGATGATATGGAAGGTAAAATTATGTATAATCATACCTGATAATTTTCTTTCCATTAATCATAGCTGATCATCCATAGCCCCTCCCAGATATCTGTACTGTTTATATTCTGGTTGAATTTTAGGTTCAAGTTTAGCCTTCAGTTACTTCAGGAGGACTTCGTGTTCAAGTTCTTCTTTCACTTGGATTCTTCAAGAGTTGAGACGAGTTTGTGTTACAGTGAGCTGCTGCATTCCTCTCCCCTCCGTTTTACGGGGCTGGATTGAGACATAAATTCTGCCGGCACTCCCTCCCGCTTCGTGCGGCTGTAGGGCAGCTTTGTACCCCTCCCGCTTCGGCGGTGGTTAGGGTCAGTCAGCTCCTCCCGCGGTTGCGGTTGCAGGATAAGCCAGATCCCCCCGCATCGGCGGGTGTGGTGTCCCTCCCCCGCTCCGCGGGGATGAGCTGGACGGATTCCCCTCCCCCGTTTCGGCGGTGGTGAGCTGGGCAGAGTGTCCCTTCGTGGGTGTAATTCTCTAAGTGCTGAGTCCTGCGGATGGAGCTTTGATATCGACATACTGAGGAGTTTCCGGCAGCACATGACCACATATAGGGAGGCAAAAGTTTGCTCTCTATCTCCACCTGCTGGTAGATGGACACAACCCACCAGTCTATGGATTGATCAGCTATGATTAATGGAAAGAAAATTATCAGGTATGATTATACATAATTTTACCATATGTATTGTTTTGGGATCTTGCCAGGTACTTGCGACCTGGATTGGCCACTGTTGGAAACAGGACGCTGGGCTTGATGGACCTTTGGTCTGTCCCAGTGTGGTAATACTTACGTATTTATGAGTAACTACATCTCATCCGGTGCATCAAGGTAGGTACCATATATGGCACTAGAGAATGCTGTTGATGGGTCTGTTGAGAAAAATTCAGACTATCCAAAATGTGGCTGTGTGCCTGATATTTTCTCTTAAGAAATCAAACAGAATTACACCACATTTATTAAGCTGCACTGGCTGCCTATTGAAGCTAGGATACTATATAGGACAATATTATAATACTCAAAGTTTGTTCTCATTTTCCTTTCCTTCCCTTGGGGGATTACCGCAAGGAAACTATTTACCTGTTTACTTGCATATCAAGCTGCTGGTTTATGGAACTCTATGCCGTTTAAACTAAGGCATATTTTTAGTTATGATACTTTTAAGAAGGAATTGAAGACGTTTTCAAACATATAATTAGGAAGTAATATACTACAGTTATTTTAGTAAACGTGCTTGTGTGTAGTATATTGATGACTGTGATATCAATACTTATGGCAACCTTGGATCAATACTGTTAAATCCTAGACTTATTGTGATCTAGTATCTTAGTTGTAATCTGCTATGAACTATGTAAATGGTATTGGGCTATAAATGAACTCTAATGTGTATCATATCTATGTTATTTGAATGTTCTAATGTGTGCTTTGACATTGTGATTGACATTGTGAGCATCATATCTTTGTTATTTGGATAGCTGTCTATCATCTGCAACTACGCTGTCTCTCTCTATACATTGAAAAGGCAAACCTTGTCGCAGTGGTTCACGCCATGATAACATCAAGGCTGAATTACTTGTAGCGCACTCTACATTGGTGTTAATAACCTGCACCAGCTCCATGCAACACGGCTGACCATGTAAGTGACGTGCGTTTCTGTAAAAAGTTAATTAGTTATCAATACAATACAGGGCTAAACTTAAAACTCTGTGTCCGATCTGTTAGTGCCACTCTAAGATGTTATCAACCTACTTGTTCTCTGAGATCATCTGAGAAACAGCTACTTGATGTGACTTCATTTCATCAGGTTTATTTGGAAGAATGCAGATCATCTATTTTCTACATCAAAGGTCTGAAATTATGAAATGCTTTGTCCATTGAACTTCGTTCAGTGCAAAATATAGACCAGTTTAAAAAGCATTGAAAACTTATTTCTTCAGGCTTTTGGTTCCTCTGATGTATGATATTATTTTAATACCATATACATTTTAATCTGCTGTATGTTTTAATTTTAGAGTAACTGTCATGATTGTGGTCGTGACCCCTCTCAGACTCACCTTATTTCCGGCGATCAGCTTCTGAGCTGGCTTCTGTCTGTTCTTCCTGAGTTAGTTCTGTCTCAGGAGCTTAACCGAGATTGGATAGCAGAGCCGGTAGTGGGAGGCGGGGCTGGAGGTTGGGAGGCGGGGATAGTGCTGGCCAGACTTATACGGTCTGTGCCAGAGCCGGTGATGGGAGGCAGGGATAGTGCTGGGCAGACTTATACGGTCTGTGCCAGAGCCGGTGGTGGGAGGCAGGACTGGAGGTTGGGAGGCAGGGATAGTGCTGGGCAGACTTATACGGTCTGTGCCAGAGCCGGTGTTTGGGAGGCGGGGATAGTGCTGGGCAGACTTATACGGTCTGTGCCCTGAAGGTACAAATCAAAGTAGGGTATACACAAAAAGTAGCACACATGAGTTGTCTTGTTGGGCAGACTGAATGGACCGTGCAGGTCTTTTTTCTGCCATCATCTACTATGTATATATATGTATGTCTCTGTCTTTGTGTGCTGGCTGCTTCCAGCATGGCTCTGATTACTCCACTATACTGCACCTGTGTATGTTAAGCCTCTCTGTGCTTCAGTATGCGTTCTGCCTGTGTCTTGGTTTGTGTTCCTCTTGCCCCCTGGTGGCCAGAACCGGTGGCTGCCATAGATGTTCCAGACTTTCTTTCTGGTCCGGTCCGGTCCAGATATTCCAGCCCTCCAGACTTGGTTTGTGTAATCCGTTGGGTGGTCGTGAGCCCTTGGGCCCTGGCCGAGGCCAGCAGGGCGCCGACCCAGGCCAAGGGGAGACCGACCCACCACCGCACACCCCAGCTACACAATACCCCTAAGCTACCCCTCCCCCCAGTCCCTCAGGAAGAAGGGAAATAGGCATACAGGCGGGCCTCGCGGCCGAACTGGAACCCACGCAGACAGAGCCACTCGTGCGAGCCTCACGGCTGAACTGGAACCCAATCACACACAGGGAGGGGTGAAAGAACCCAGAGGGCCCCAAGATGCCAGACACGCGCTGAACACCAGCAATAGGGCAGAGGGGGAAACAAAGGACCAGAGCGGGCCACGCCCACGCAGGGGACTAGCACAGGACAGGGGAACTAACACAGCAACCCCCCCCCCCTCCACCAGGGTAGGAGCCCCAGGCAGAAGCCAGAGGAACCAAACACAAAAGGAAGGCAGAAAGCTCTTGCCTCAAACCCACTGTAGACAGAGGCACACAGAACACAAAGGGTTAAGCTTGTAGAGCCAGCAGAGAGAGAGAGTGCCATAAATCAACAAACAATCAGAGAGAAGGCTTCCCCTCCCGAGAGGGAGTGGGGCCCATCCAACAAACACACTGGCAGAGGCAGGAATACAATACACACAGTACACAAAGGGTTAAACTCACTGAGCCAGCAGGCCCGGACACTGGGAAGAGAAATCCTTAAAACAAACAAACAAAGGAGAACGCTCTCACTCAGCCCAGAGCCCCGGAGGCTGAGCAATGCCCAGCCCCCACTAAACAACCGAGCAGCTGACCCTGATTACAGAGCTACGCGCACACACACACACACACAGCAGCAGCTAACCCAGAGGGAAGGGAAAGAATACTCTAAATCAACACAGATCCCTGTCAGAACCTAGAGCACGCTCTGAGAGAAACCTATCAGGCTTTCCTGTTACTACCAAGAAGTAACGCAAAAGCAGAGAAACTCCTCAGCTGCAGGCTAAAGTACTATCCCCTGACGTCAGCACAACCCCTGGCAGCCAATCAGAAGAGACGTCCCCCCTCCCCCTCAGCCAAACCGGCAGAATCATAACAGTTTGAAGTTTGGCAGCTAGCCTCACCCATAGCTGCCTCATGATTCCTGCAGCTGAGTTTCAGCTGCTGATGGGTTTATTTCCACCTGGAACCTTCTGAGTTTGCCTTTGCATTGTCTAAGGTCCCTGGTTTGTTGGTGCTTTGTTGCACTTCTGCCTAGTCTGGTTTCTTGTATAGTTCCTTATCTGATTCTAGTTAGTCTGTGTGTAGTTTAGCTTAGGTTTATTTGCTTATTTCCCCAGTCTTGTTTCTGGTCTGTATTCCTTGTCAAGTTTCTGTTTGTCTGTATCTCTTGCTTAGTGGCTGCTCTGCAGCTTTCGGTCCTGTCTCTTGTCTGTCAGTATTTGTACCCTGTCTCAGTGGCTGTGTGGCAGCTTTCAGTTCCTGTCCTTTAGCTTATCTATTTCCTGCTTTGTGTGGTATTGTCTGTCTGTGAGTCCTAGCTCAGTTTCCTGCCTTGCTGCCCATGCATATTCCTTTCCCCTCTGACCCTCAGTCCCTGTTCAGCCTAGTTGGTATCCAGTGCCTGCCCTGTCCGGTAAGTCCTGCCGGCCGCCTGCACCCAGGGGCTCAACTCCTGGGGAAGGGCGGTCAAGCGCAGGTGAAGTCTAGCTGTTTCTGTCGGAGTTCTGCCTTGTCTCTGGTGTGGGGTGGTTTTGCCTGCCACTGCTGCTCCACAGCAGTGGCCCAAGGGCTCACGAACCTAGTTTCTGCCTTGAAAACGTGACAGTAACATAGTAATTTTTGTATAGTTGTGTAAAGAAATAATTTTTGTTGTTCTGTCCTTTTATATTTTGTATGTGATTTGTTCCCTGCTTAGACTTTTATAGATATAGCAAGTTATAAATAAAGTTTTATTATTATTCAGGCCTTTAAAGGCAAAGCGCCAGCACGCTTGAAGAGAATGATCTCCCTTTATGCACCTCCATGGTCACTGAGGTCCTCCCAAGGAATATCCCTAACTACATCCTCTCCAACTAGCGTTCACTGGAGTAGCCTCTACACTCATGAATGCACTCTCAGAAAGGCTTCAGGTAACCACAAGACTATCTCTACTTTAGGAAGTGGGCAAAAGCTTGTTGGCTCTTCTCCCGAGCCTTTAATTGAAGAAGCAACAAATTAACTCATCACACACGCAAGGCCCAACACGAGCTGCACATAATGTAGAAGAACTTGCTTATCCACTCTTACTCTGAGATCATTTTCACCCACCTTTTCGGACACCATGTGCAGTTCTGTAAGTTAGTCAACCTTATTTAACTCACCTGTCTATATATTTTATTTATGCAAATTTGAAATACTGCCATTCAGAATCTATCATGGCAGTCAACAAGCAAAAAATGTGTTAATAGTACAACTAAAGCCAAATACAAGACGTACAAAAACGGTCACCAGTGGCCCGTCTGGGGCGGGAGGGGGGGAGTAATAGCACAACAATAATGTAACCATAATACAAAATACTGCGAGCACTAGAGAATGACACAGTGAAGGCATTCAAAAAATGCTTAGGAAATACACAGCTTCGTTGCTGTCTCAGATTGGTTTGCAGTCACAAAAAGAGGGAAAACAGCATTCAAAAACAACCAGACAAACAAAAAAAGCAAACACTGGGCCTTCAGGATTGGGAGACAATCAGGAAATATTCCCCGTTGTTGAAACAACTCGTATATGGTCAGAAAAACGCCTTCAATGTTGTAAATCGCCAAAAAGATTTCTGACCATATACGAGTTGTTTCAACAACGGGGAATATTTCCTGATTGTTCTTTTCACATCCTTGCTTACTAGTCCATAAGCTGACCTTATAGGAGTTTTTTGACCCCTGATGCAGGCATTTGTATGCCGAAACACGGCCCGTGTCGGGTCTTCATTGTAATAAAGGATTACATTTTTCCCAATCCTGAAGGCCCAGTGTTTGCTTTTTTTGTTTGTCAGATTAGTTTGCAACAGCAAAGATGTTATTGGTTACAAATAGTCAAGTGTTGGGCTTCCCCTAAACTGAGACACAGATAAGCCTAAACACATTACAGCTGTTAAAAGCAGTAACACTTGTTTTCTCTAATGTCTTTCAAATGACAAATGTGTTTATTGCACAAAATGTATTTAAAAAAAGTAATTAACTCTACTTTAAAATGTGTCTTGGAGACTACAAAGTGCAGTAAATAATTAAAAACTTTCTAAAAATATTATATTTCACTGCAAATCCACAGCTATGTGTAAATTTTCTTATTCTGAAGTGCTTAATATAAATGAGAAATATGTTTGAGGACTCTAATGCTTTTTCTGACAAATCCCGATGTGTTATATATAGAATAATAAATTCCCTAGTGAGCAATATCAGATAAATGTCTGATAGTTATATTTCAAACTCCAGCTTTTTCATTTCAAACTCAGAAATGTGTGGCTTTGAGTGAAATCCCTTTTCTCAGCTCAGCTACTGTAAGATGTAAAACCTGACTGTGCGTGGATGAATCAGGTATTACTTTCAAATTTAACTTGAGTACTCACCTTAAAAATGTTTTTTAAAAAAAGTGTACACACTTTCCCCCCTGTTTACTAAGCTTGGGTCAATGTCAACACAGCACCCTTCTCTCACCTAGCAGAGGCGTTGCCTCCTCACTGGATCGGACCAGAAACATCAAGAAAAGGAACCAGGAGCTCCAGAATCTCTACCAGCCAGGTAAGTACCTACTCCCTTCTTTAAAAATCACTCTCTTTGTATTGCGTTCTTATGTTTACTTAGCTGTTCAGCTGGAACAAATGTTGTGACTAGCTAACCCCTGAGAACAAAATAAAAATAAACCAGTTTCTCCTGTCTAGAACCTCAACCCTCTGAAGTTGCAACAGGACACAGCCACACCTAAACAGGATACCTTTCAGCCAACTGCTGTCAGCACCAGTTTTCTTGGCCAGCTCCGCTACCTGGAATACAAAAGGTTTGTCTCTGGCCCCTTTTCCTTGGTACCTGAGCTCTCGGGTTCAGAACTCTACACTCATGTTCAAAATGTACTCTACCCCAGCAACTATCTGGCCATCCTGCCCAGCAGTGCTATCCAGATAAGCCTTCTTCTAGCCCAGCTCTAAAACCCAGAACCTTAACCTAAAATTAAACTGCTTTGGTTCTTCTCCTTTAAGGAGCTGTACTTGGCAGCTTTAAACAAACAGGCAAGCTTCCCCAGCACAGTGTGGCACTGTCCCAGCAGTAGAGAATGACATGGGGACAAAGTTTGTCCCCGCCAATCCCAGTGAGTTCTGTCTCCGTCCCCACCCCATCCCTGCAGGTTCTGTCTCCATCCCCGCATGTTCTGTCCCCGTCCCCATGGGATCTGTTCTCATCTGCAGAAGCCTCAAGCAGTTATGATTTTATATTTAAATCTTTTTATTAAAGTATAAAAAGGAACAATATGCTGTACAACTATTGTGTATAAATTACAAATAGAAAACAATAATAGCAGCGAGCAGCTATAATAACCCTCCTCACCACCATCCTCTAACCTTCCAATTCCATCAATAGCTGATTTCTACTACCCCAAGGAATCCTATCCACCCTGCTAAAATGTCCAGGGATACAAAATACAACCCGTTCTGTATGCCGTAGAGGGGAGAAATATGCCCTATGAAGCACTGTTATGATTTTTTAATGTGTGGATGAATAAGAAGTCATCAACAATCTCAGGATTCAGTCTAGCTCTCCTGTCTTCCACAGTCCTTCCTGCAATAGAAGATGTCTTCTTAGAAGATGTGCTGGTAGCAGGATGTACAGGATCCCTCATGCAAATTTTGCTGGTTGTGGACAGCATGTTTGTTTGTTTTTCCAAAAAAATCTAAATATCGTCTGCTTCACTCAAACATAAATAGTCCAGTTCATTAACAGGCTTCAAAGTAGAAAATGACATGGGGGCAAAGTTTGTCCCTGTCACTGGGCTCTGTCCCTATCCCCACTGGATCTGTCCCCGCCCCTGTGGTTACTGCTGGTCCCTGTCCCCGTGTCATTCTCTACCCAGCAGTCAGAGTTCTTAAAATTCTATTTATAGGGGGGAGAAAAGTCAGCCTACAGTTCCAAATTTCCCTTTCAAACTAAAGTAATAAATAGAAATAAAACAAAACATAGAAAATGTTGGGAATAGGGGGGTCCCGAGCCCCCCAAGAAGGCTAGAGTGACCTCCATCTGACTCCATCTCTAAATAACACTAGTACTGGGGTAATCAGGGGGTTGTGAAGTTCTAAGAGAAATTGCCACTGAGAGAGACGCTAGGTCTAAAGAAAAGGTACCAGCCTTATGACAAACTGGAATCAGATTACAAGTTATACAATGCAGTGAAAGATAGCTGCTGGATGCAACAAAAGCATTTGTACTTACAGCCTTTCATCATTAAGTGAAGCCCACAAACCATCATTTAGAATGAAGAGTTTATTTGCATATCAGATTTTAATCAGGTACATTCATCAGACAAATTCTGAATTCAGCTGACCGGAGCTCTGCTGCTTCCGAGGCGTTGGGGACGGACTCCGAAATTAAGCCCAAATCACCCTTCTTTTATACTCTCTTCTCTCAATAGAAGTCTATGGCTGGACCTATTTTGGGACCTGTTTTTTTTCAACTATTTCTCAATTTCTGTGGTTAAACTGTCGTGTCCTGCCATCTGTTGTTCTGTACCCAACTCTTTCCGTTCCAGCTATTGCAAGTTATTTCGCAATTTCCTCTTTTGTCAACATGTTTTTCTCTTCTGCCAGAACATCTTATTCTTAGCATATCAGTTTCACTTCCCCTTTTTCTATTATCTTATGATCTAAGTTTCATCTTATAGAAAGACAAACTCCATTTTAATAAGTGCTACATTCAATTTGTACCTGATTTTGTTCTATAAGGCCATTAGTAGGTTATCAGGCCTAGGCAGTGCTTTTCAGCTGTACAAAGCTATGTAGTTTGGCCTGCCACTATTCCAGTGGATAGATCTTAGGGTAGAACACATATTAACTTGCAGGAAAAGCAAGTCCATGCTCAGCCAGTCATAGATTTTTAAACCTAGCTGGTATTTTTACAGCCTGAGTCCTAAAATCTGGCCTTCCACCCTTTCGGTGGGCATCCAGTGAGGGCCTCTTGCTGTAGTATAATTATACAAAAAGAAAACAAGATGATACCTTTTTTATTGGACTAAATATATTTTTTTGATTAGCTTTCGAAGGTAACCCTTCTTCAGATCAGAAATAAGCATATGTTGGCAAACATCATATATAAGTGAAACAAAGGCATTTCAATGACAGTCTCACAGGAATAGGGTGAGACGCAGGAGGAGCTGGGTGGGTAAGAGACAGGGAGAGATAGATTGTAGATAAAAGGGTGACAAAGTAGTAGAATTTTATGGTTTATAACGATCTAGAAAACCCAGATTTGTGTTAAGTCCTGTCTAGTGGGTGTCAAAATATTTAATCATTTTGATTTCAAAGATCTTATGTTCCTGGATTGTCTTAGTTTCCTTTTAGTATTCTCAACAACACAGAGAGGGTCCAAAGTCCAAAATACAACAAAAAGCACCAAGAGCCTTCAAAAAAGGGACACAGTTCCTTTAATTGTAAAAGTCAATCTTCCAAAATAGACCTGACATGGGCCATGTTTCGGCGCACAGATGGGCTCATTTTCAAAGCACTTAGCCTCCCAAAGTTCCATAGAAACCTATGGAACTTAGCCTCCCAAAGTGCTTTGAAAATATGCCTCAGAGCCTGCGTCAGGGGTCAAATGTGTTCTGATATAGTAATCTGCTGAGTCATCTAGATTACTGCAATGCACTCTGTGCCGGTTGCAAAGAGCAAATCATCAAGAAGTTTCAAACAGCCCAGAACACTGCAGCCAGACTCATATTTGGAAAAACAAAATACGAAAGTGCAAAACCCCTAAGAGAAAAAGTACACTGGCTACCACTAAAAGAATGTATCATGTTCAAGATCTGCACTCTAGTTCATAAAATCATTCACGGAGAGGCCCTGGCCTACATGTCAGACCTCGTTGACTTGCCACCCAGGAACGTTAAAAGATCAGCTCGCAAATTCCTTAACCTACACTTCCCCAGCTGTAAAGGACTAAAATACAAACTAACTCATGCGTCCAGCTTTTCCTACACGAGCACGCAGTTGTGGAGTGCATTGCCACTTAACTTAAAAGCAATTTACGAACTAATTAACCTCCGTAAATCTCTGAAGACTTATCTCTTCAATAAGGCATACCACAACGATCAATAATTGTAGCTTAACACACCACCACTGTACCCTATATTCTGAATGTTTTCTATATCTAATTGCTTAAATTCTATGATGTCAACCACTCTCTCTATGTAACACCAATTTATCTTCTACTCTAGAATGGCGAATGCCACAACGGAACATTGTAAGCCACATTGAGCCTGCAAATAGGTGGGGAAATGTGGGATACAAATGCAACCAATAAATAAAATAAATAAATGACAACCAAACTTCTTCCTTATGAAATACAAAAGTGTTCCATTCCACTTTATAAAGTGGTTGCTTGATATGTTACCGGATATGATTTAAATGTTCTTAATATCCATTAAAATGTTACAAAAATGTCACAGTTCTAATATGATGTTAAGAACAGGGGGAAATTGCTCCAAGTACAGCACTGAGTTTTAAGGCGATCTTGCTTTAATCTGCATAACAAGTTTTAAAAACACATGTGCTCAGGACATAACAAACGACCATTCGTTTAACTTCAAAAGTTTTATTTATAATACAAAATTAGTTATGCTACAAGCAAGAGCTACCTTAGGGATCTTAGTTTTAAACACAAAACAGGCAAGTTTAAAATAAATTTGAGCATGTACAGGAAGCCAGTGTAAGGAAATCAGGGCCGAGGTCACTCTATCAAACTTTTTCATATGAAAAATAAGTTTAGCAGCTGTATTTTGAAGGATCTGGAGCTTGGCACATAATTTAACTGCTTGCAAATGAGAGCTAAAAACCCAGGACTGACTTGAAGTAGCCATGATGGTCTACAGTTAGTTGACAGCTCTAAAGATGCATCGAGTCACATATTAGATTCAGTGAAATTGCAGATTAAGGGCCAGATGCACTAAACTTAACAAGCCATTAAGGAGCAAGCAGTAAACCCTGGCATGCACTAAAGACTTTTTTCCGACGACAGTAGCAGCTAACGAAAACGGAATGCAGATGAGCAAATTGTGTAGAAACCCTATTGTAATGAGATGCACTAACCTTTTCTGATTGCCTTAATGCTGGAAAATCTAACGAGAGGTCTGTACCTCTCATTGGGGCTGTGTGGGATTGAAAAACTGCAACAAAAGTAACAAAAAAAAATATAGAGCTCCACTTTAAAAAAAAACGTCCATTTTGGCCGTCATTTCCCCCTGCAATAATAAAAACATCTTTTTTGGCAGTGCTTCACTCAGCTGAGAGACCTGCAGTGGCGTTCCAAGGCTGGCTGACACCCGGGGCGGATCGCCGATGCGCCCCCCCCCCCCCCCGGCGAAATTACCCCCCCCCCCCAGTGCAGCGCGACCCCCCCCCCGGGTGCATTTTTACCTGCTGGGGGGGTGCCGTGCGCCTGTCAGCTCCAAGCCCGCTCGTTCCCTGCTGCTCCCTCTGCCCCGGAACAGGAAGTAACCTGTTCCGCGCAGAGGGAGCAGCAGGGAGGGAAAGAGCAGACTCGGCCAACAGGCACGCGGCACCCCCCCCCCCCCCCAGCGGCGTGCACCCGGAGTGGACCGCCCCCACCGCCCCCCCCCCCCTTGGTATGCCACTGGAGACCTGGAAGTCTCTGAGCCAATCACAGTGCATTTACCTCAGCTGAATGCGTTGTGATTGGCTCAGGGACTTCCAGGTCTCAGCTGAGTGAAGCACTGCCAAAAAAGACGTTTTTATTATTGCAGGGGGGAATGATGGCCAAAATGGACGTTTTTTTTGGATGGGCATCCATTTTGGCCGTCATTCCCTCCCCCCCCCCCCCCCCCCCCGCAATAATAAAAACGTCTTTTTTGGCAGTGCTTCACTCAGCTGAGACCTGGAAGTCCCTGAGCCAATCACAACGTGTTCAGCCGAGCTAAACGCGCTGTGATTGGCTCAGAGACTTCCAGGTCTCTCAGCTGAGTGAAGCACTGCCAAAAAAGACGTTTTTATTATTGCAGGGGGGAATTACGGCCAAAATGGCCGTTTTTTTTTGGATGGGCATCCTCAACTGCACTGTCCTCTGGATTGAGCCCCATCGGAGGGGGTGAGCAGCACAGCGTCTTCGGGCGGCCCAGGGAGGCGTATTTGCTCGACTGGCCGATTGGCCAACTTTAACGATGGAATAGAGAATGCAAGTGAGCTACAACGAGCAGCTCATTTGCATTCCCTTTCCTTAATGCATGCCCGTTCCGTACCGATTCGCTAAGGGAATTGGTAAGGGAAGGGCTCTAACTAGTGCATCTGGCCCTGAGTTATAATCCGAAAACACTAGAAAAATCTGTTGACAGCAACGATTGGTGCCGTCGCATGTGGATGACATCATTGAGTGGAACCATCCGTTCCTGACCAAGAAGTGGTGGTGTTTGGTAGTCGCCTAAAAATATACCTATAATTTCATTTCAGGAGGCAAAGACGCCAAAAACTATGTGTTTCTTACGCTCCCAAGAACCTAATTGCCTCACAAATAGACACCTAAAATTCTGTTTAGAATCCCTAATCATATTCCATTTGGTAATTGTTGATCTTCAAATCTAAATTATCGAATAGAATTATAAAAAGGCACAGCTACATCTAGTGGGCGAAGCAAACCTAACAATTTTTCATTGCTATAAATTTATGTCTGCAGAAAAGTATCCTCTGGATTATATTTTGCATATCTTTGACAGCTCATTTTAATTCAAGATAGTATGAAGAGAAACGGAACCTTTCCCCAAAGTCTTAATTGCTTTAACAGACAAATTCTAATTTGAAATTATAATAAACTTTAATGTAGAAAAGTAACTTAAAGTATAAAACATTCGCATCACGTTTCTCTTACATATTTATTTATTTATTTACAACATTTGTATCCCACATTTTCCCACCTATTTGCAGGCTCAATGTGGCTTACATAGTTCCGAAATGGTGATTACCAGTTTCGGAAAAAAGAAATACATATGCACACAGTTCTGGAATTCTCTACCAAAACACCTGAAATCTACAAATAATCATCTAGAATTCCAAAAAAGCCTTAAAACTCACCTGTTCAAGAAGGCATACCCCACAGTATCTGACATAAATACCGAATAATGAAGTATGGCATTTTAATCAGGAAACAGACAGTATTCAACCCCGACACATGATCACACCCTAACATTTTGTTTGAATCCCCCCAACCTATTTGCCGATACTTCTTTACTGTATTTGTCATTGTAATAGTACCCTTATACTGTGTTTGTTCACACCGGAGTCTGTAACCACCTCTCCGGAACTATGTAAGCCATTTTGAGCCTACTAGTAAGTGGGAAAAGGTGGGATACAAATGTAACAAATAAATAAATAAACTACTTGTATCACTCCATGGTGCAACCGCACCTCAAATACTGGTCACGGCATCTCAAAAAAATATATAGTGGATTTAGAATAAGGTACAGAGAAGGGTGGTGAAAATGATAAAAGGGATGGGATGACTTCCCTATGATGAAAGGCTAAAGTGGCTAGGGCTCTTCATCTTGGAGAAGAGATGGATGATGGGAGATATGATAGAAGTTATAAAATACCGAGGGCCCTTTTTGCCAATCTGCGGCAAAAGGAGGTCGGCGCTGGTGTCAGCACGTGTTTTACACGCGTGCCGAGGCCCCCTTTTACCGCAGCTGGTAAAAGGGAAGGTCACACTTTCCTGCAATAAAGCACTTGCGGCATGGCCATTTCAGGGGGGGGGGGGAGCCATTGAGGTGGTGATAAGGGCTCCCACACTAACCTGGCGGTAACCAGGCAGTGTGCGGCACTGCCCGATTACCACCGGGTACAGTTTGGCGCTGGGAAGTACTACTGCTTAGTAAAAGGAGCCCTGAGTGGAATGGGTGGATGTGAATCACTTGTTTACTCTTTCCAAAAATACTAAGACTAGAAGGCATGCAATGAAGCTACAAAGTAGTAAATTTAAAATATTTCTTCACTCAACGTGTAATTAAACTCAGGAATTCGTTGCCAGAGAATGTGGTAATAATGCGTTCTGATTAAATACAGTTGTAAAACTATAACTACCTATGTAAACTTTCTATGTATTTCTATAAATTTATATAACCACATTCCCATTAGAAAGTAGTCAATAGAAATAGAATAAAATACAACATAGAAAAGAAAATAAGATGATACCTTTTTTATTGTACTAAATTAATACATTTTTGATTAGCTTTCGAAGGTAGCCCTTCGTCAGATCAGAAATTTATTTATTTGTTACATTTGTATCCCACATTTTCCCACCTATTTGCAGGCTCAATGTGGCTTACATAGTACCGTAAAGGCGTTCGCCAATCCCGGTATGAACAAATACAGTAATGTTGTGGTAGAATAAGGTTCGTGTGTACAGACACATTAGGGAATCGTAGAGAGGAGGAGTTATTATATGTCCATTACGAGCTTTGGTTTCTTTGTGTTGCAGGGTACAGGCATTAGAGTTGGGTCGGTAGGGTATGCCTTTTTGAACAGGTTAGTTTTTAATGATTTCCGGAAGTTTAGGTGATCATAAGTTGTTTTCACGGCTTTTGGTAATGCGTTCCATAGTTGTCTGCTTATGTAGGAAAAGCTGGATGCATAAGTTGATTTGTATTTGAGTCCTTTGCAGCTTGGGTAGTGGAGATTTAGGTATGTTCGTGTTGATCCTGTTGTGTTTCTGGTTGGTAGTTCGATGAGGTCTGTCATGTATCCCGGGGCTTCGCCAGGGTATCCAGGGTGCAGATTTTGAAAGCAATACGTTCTTTGATTGGGAGGCAGTGCAGATTTTCTCGGAGGGGTTTGGTGCTTTCGAATCACGTTTTTCCAAATATAAGCCTGGCTGCCGTGTTTTGAGCGGTCTGAAGTTTCTTTATAATTTGTTCTTTGCATCCCGCATAAATTCCGTTGCAGTAGTCTACATGGCTTAGTACCATTGATTGTATCAAGTTGCAAAATGTTTCCCTCGGGAAGAATGGTTCCATGCGTTTGAGTTTCCACATTGAGTGGAACAGTTTCTTTGTTGTAGATTTCACTTGGTTCTCTAGTGTGAGGTTATGGTCGATTGTAACACTAAGAATTTTCAGGCTGTCTGAGATAGGGAGGGTATAATCTGGGGTGTTTATGTTTGTGGGTTTGTTCGTATTGTATTGGGATGAGAGGATGAGACAGTGTGTTTTTTCTGTGTTGAGTTTTAGTTGAAATGCGTTTGCCCATGTCCATGATATTCAAGCTGAGCTTGATTTCGTTGGTGATTTCTGTCAGATCACGTTTGTAAGGAATGTATATTATGACATCGTCTGCATAGATGAAAGGGTTAAGGCCTTGATTGGATAAGGATTTGGCTAGTGGGGTCATCATTAAGTTGAAAAGGATCTGTGATAGTGGTACTCAGCATTCTGCTTTCCACGGTGGTGATATGTTTGAGCTTGATTTCACTTGATATGTTCTAGTGGTTAGGAAACCCTTGATCCAACTAAGTATATGTCCGCCAATCCCGAAGTAATCTAGGAGTCTTAGTAGTATTTTATGGTTTACCATGTCAAACGCACTGGACATGTCGAATTGGAGGTGAAGTATGCTTTTGCCTGTTGCTATTTCCTGCTTGAATTTGGCTAGGAGGGTAATTAGTACTGTTTCAGTGCTATGGAGGGGGCAAAATCCTGATTGTGATTCATGTAATATTGAGAATTTGTTTATATAATCAGTAAGTTGTTTGGTTACCATACTTTCCATCAGTTTGACCACCAGTGGGATTGATGCTACTGGGCGGTAGTTAGTGATTTCGTTTGATTTTTTCTTGGGATCTTTTGGTATTGGGGTGAGTAGGATGTTGCCATTTTCCTTAGGGAAGAGACCTTGTTGAAGCATGTAGTTTAAGTGGGATGTAAGGTCTGCTATGAAGCGGTGGGGGGTGGATTTTATTAGGTAGCTGGGGCAGGTATCCACTTTACAGAGCGTAACAGCATATATAAGTGAAACATCAAAGTATTTCAGTGACAGTCTTAAAGGATGAGGAAGGGGTGGGCTAGGTGAGAAACAGAGAGGGCTGAGAGGATGAGGAACAGGGAGATATGCATGGTGATCAGAGGGTGACAGCAGTGGAATTTCATGGTTTATAATGGGCTAGAAAACCCAGATCTTTGTTAAGTCCTGTCTGGTGGGTGTCAAAATATTATTTTGACTTCAAAGGTCTTGCGTTCCTGTATTGTTTTAAAGTTTCCCTTAAGTATTCTCACCATAAAATCATTAGTACAGTGTTCTGGTTTTGTAAAGTGCTGTCCCACAGAGGTAACATCCTGGTTGGCATTGGCATTTTTCATATGATGTCTATGCAAATTAAATCTCTTCTTCAGCATCTGGCTTGTTTCTCCAATACCTTTTGTCACATTTTTTTACACTGGATGACATATACTACATTGGAAGATGAGACTACATTGGAAGATGAGCATGTGAAGGATTCCTTTATGTTGAATATTTTTCCTTTGTGAATGACAGTGAAATAGCTATTCATGCTACAGGTAACAAATTTAGGGGCTCCTTTTACAAAGCTGCATTTCCATTAGCGCGGCACTGAATGCGAAGAAGCCCATAGGAACTGAATGGGCTTCATCGCATTTGCCGCTCCGGAATCCACAGTCACTTTTGACTCATCTGTCCATACAACATTATCCCAAAAGTCTTAGGATCATCCAAATGAGATGACCATTACGTTATTCCTGGATGGCACTGGTATCTGCCTTGCTATTCTCCAGGGGCGGACTGACCATTCGGGCAACCGGGCAGGTCCCAGAGGCTCGGCCCAGATGCCCGCCGCACACTACAGCCCTCCGCAGTCTTACCTTTAAAGGCGCACCGCTAGTGATCTAGTGGCTTCTGCGGGGGGGGGGGGGGGGAGAACATGTTCTTTCCTGCCAGTTGTGCTGCGCTATTCCCTCTGCCCCGGCACTACCGTATTTTAAAAATTGCAGCCGAGGCTCCCTGAGGAAGTCTCGCAAGACTATTGAGACCTGCAAGACTACCATGGGAGGTCTCGGCCGCCATTTCAAAAACACAGTGGCGTCAGAAGGCGGGGAAATAGCGACAGTGCAGCGGGCAGGAAAGAACATGCTTCCCCCCTGCAGAGACCACTAGGCCACCAAGGCCCTTCAGGTAGGACTGGGGCAGCGGGGGCATCAGGTGCATAGGTAGAGGGGCAGCAGCGGTAGAGGGGGCTGGGGGCCCAGATCACTCTCAGTCCACACCTGCTATTCTCCCATTTTTGGGAAAAAGTAGAGTAATGAAAATTCCTCACAGCTGATGTATCCGTGTTTTGAGAATTCAGTTGGATTGGATTTTTAACCTTTGATGACTAGTCTTGGAAATACGTATTGGTTTACTATTTCCTAGACCCCTGATGCAAGCCGATTAGGCCGAAACACGAGTCGTGTCGGGTCATCGTCCATGTTTTAGAAGAACTCTGAATAAATTTTGGTTTGAACATCAGCTGTGAGGAGTTTTCGTTACTCTACTTTTTCCAATTTTTGGTGTCCCCTTTTTAGTACAGTAGTTTCCTTCTGTTTGTGACATTCTCCCATTTTTGCCATGCTCTCTCTTATTGTAGTCATGACTTTAGCTGAGGCTAGAGCAGTTCTTTGGATAGTCTTCTGGGATATTTTGTGACTTTTTTGATGGGTTGTCAATGCACTTTTGGAGTAATTATGCCAGGCCAACCACTCCTGGGAAAATTCACCACTGTTCCGAGTCTTCTCTGTTTGGAGAATATGGCTCTCTCTGTGGTTCAGTGCAGTCCCAGAGCTTTGAAACCCTTTCCAAACTGATATATTAGAATTACTTTTTTTCTCATCTCTTTTGGACTTTCCTTAGATCATGGCATAGTGTTCTTGTAGAAACCCTGTGGTGACTACTTCACTCTCATGGTAAGGTTCAATATCTAGTGAGGTTTATATTCAACAGGGCTGCCCATCCTCCATAACCCTTAACTCCTCCTTTTCCTAAGGGATCCCACATGCTTGTCCCATGCTTTCTTAAACTCTAACACAGCCCTCGTCTCCAAAACCTCCACCAGGAGGCCATTCCACGCTTCCACCACCCTTTCCGTAAATGAATACTTTCTTAGATTCCTCCTAAGCCTGTTTCCTCTTAACTTCATCGTATGCCCCCTCATTCCAGAGTTTTCCTTCATTTGAAAAAGGCTCTCTTCCTGTACGTTAATGCCCCTGAGATATTTAAATGTTTCTATCATGTCTCCTCTTTTCCTCCTCTCTTCCAGCACATACATGTTGAGGTTCATAAGCCTGTACTTATATGTTTTATGTCCAAGACTGCTTACCAATTTTGTAGCTACCCACTGGACTGACTACATCCTGTTTATATCTTTCCATAGGTGTGGTCGCCAGAATTGCACACAGTAAATGGGACCTCACCAGAAACTTATACAAGGGCACCATCACCTCTTCCTGCTGGTCATCCCTCTCCTTATGCACCCAAGCATCCTTCTGGCTATGACTGTCGCTTTTTCTAACTGTTTGGAAGCTTTAAGATCATCGGACACAATGACCCCCAAGTCTTGCTCTTCCTTTGTACACAGAAGCACTTCACCCCCTATATTGTACCGTTTCCTCAGATTCTTGTAACCCAAGTGCATGACCCTGCATTTTTTTGCATTAAATCTTAGTTGCCAAATATCGGACCATTCCTCAAGCTTCGCTATGTCCTTCCTCATGTCATCCACACCCTCTGGGGTGTCCACCCTGTTGCAGATTTTGGTATCATCTGCAAAGAGACAAACCTTACAGCTTTTCATCAATATCACTCACAAAGATGTTAAAAAGAGCCGGTCCTAGAACCGATCCCTGCGGTACTACACTGATAGCATCCTTATCTTCAGAGCAAGCTCCATTTACCACTACCTTCTGTCTCCTTCCGTTCAACTAATTTTTAACCCAGTCAGTTACTCTAAGTCCCAGACTGTGCGGAACTGTGTCAAAGGCACATCCAGAGCCCCTCCCAAGTCCAACTGTTTGATCACCCAGTCAAAAAAAAATCAATCATATTTGTCTGACATAACCTGCCTCTAGTGAAGCCAAGCTGCTTCGGGTCCTGCATTCCATTCAGTTCGAGAAACCTCACAGTTCTTCGCATTAGAAGCGTTTCCAATAGTTTACTGACCACCAAGGCCAGACTGACAAGTCTATAATTTTCAACCTCCTCCTAACTTCCATTCTTGTGCAGAGGATCACATCTGCCCTTCTCCAGTCCTCCAGGACCATACCAGACTCTAAGGAAGCATTGAAGAGATCAGTCAGCGGAGCCGCCAGTACTTCTCCAAGTTCCTTGAGCACCCTCAGATGTATCCCATCAGTCCCCATCGCTTTGTCTACTTTTAGTTTAGCTAGCTCCTCACGAACACTGTCCTCTGAGGTTTTGGTCAATCATACATCCATCCCCTTTTGCATTTGTTTTCTGTGGTCCTACCCCAGGCCTCTCATCCATAAGCACAGAACAGAAATAATTGTTAATCAGTTCTGCTTTATCCTTATCATCTTCCATGTATTCCTCCCCTTCTGCTTTGAGCCTCACAATGCTATTTTGGCATTTCCTTCTGTCGCTTACATATCTGAAAAACATCTTATCCCCCAATTTTACCATATTAGCTATCTTTTCTCCATTTGCTTCTTCGCTTTCCTGACAGCTTTTCCAACTTCTCTTAGCTTATCCACATATTCACGCCTGTCTTCTTCTTTCTGAGTCATCTTATATCGTATGAAGGCTAACCTCCTTTCCCTTACCTTTTCGGCTACTACGTTTGAGATCCAGAGCGACTTTCTTTTCCTCTTTCCTTTATGTAATTTATTAACATAAATATTAGTTGCCTTTAAAATAGCTCCTTTCCGTCTTGTCCACTGCTGTTCTACTTCCTTCAGCTGTTCCCATCCTGCTAACTCTTCCTTGAGAAATTCCCCCTTCTCGCCAAAGTTAGTTCTTTTGAAATCCAGGACCTTCAATCTCGAATAAGCTCTTTCCTCTATCTTAATATTGAACCACGCCATTCAATGTGAATGGTCAAGTGCATTAATGTTTTTTTCCTACTTCTTTTTAATATGATTTTTATCGCAATTGTCCCTCACAATAGATTTCACCGAAGCAGATGACTTCTAGGTCACACTTTAGCAGCTATAAAGTAATGTACTATTTCTTAAAAGCATTAAACAATTTCTTTAAACCAAACATTATTTGTAACAGTTCTAAGGTCCAGCATTTGCTTTCACAAATTTTCTGTAACATATTCATCCAGTGATAAATGTCAAGGATAAAAATAAGACCTCCAGGTTGCTTGGAAAAAACTCCTTCTCTGTACATTTCAGCTTATATATGCTCAGTTTCGTAGTGTTCTGACTTGGTTTTACAGTCTGCCTCACTGACACAGACTACTCAGTAATTACTGTGGATTCTTTTGGATTTGTATTAGGTAAATGAGACTTTTACTAGAGGTTCTAAGATACACAATGATTAAGATATATACAATGATTAAGCCATATAACTGAAAAAAACCCCAATATCTATAAACAATCATTACATCACTGGTCCCTACATCCAAGCAATGCTAGGAGTTTCTAGACCAGGAAAAGCAATATACATACACTATACATACATCACTGGTCCCTACATTATCCAGGCTCTTATCATCAGCTGGGGGGGGGGGGGGCTGTTCACAGCGAAAGCCAGGAGTTTCTTTGGCCAGGAAATATGGTTCTCTGCGCAGTATGTACGTTGCTCATAGACGAGCTCCCAATTTCACTGACAGAAACTCCTTTTTTTAATAGCCTTAGAAATGTTCAGAGGTAAGGAAAATTACAGAATGCTTGAGAATGTCTCTGTTTAGGTAAACATGCCATACTGTGGGAATGTGGTCACATGTTTCTCAGTCCAGGTGGCCAGGCTGAACTCGAAACAGGCTCCACCTCTCCTTTCACATACCAAATTAATTAGAGCTCTGTCTTTATTATTATTTTCTCCGATTTGTTTTAAATTTACTACACTGTAGTTTCATCGCATTCCCCCTAGTCCTAGTATTTTTGGAAAGCGTGAACAGACGCTTCACACCCACCTGTTCTACTTCATTCATTATTTTACATACCTCTATCATGTCTCCCCTCAGCCATCTCTTCTCCAAGCTGAAAAGCCCTAGCCTCCTTAGTCTTTCTTCATAGGGAAGTCGTCCCATCCCCGCTATCATTTTAGTCGCCCTTCGCGGCACCTTTTCCAATTCTACTATATCTTTCTTGAGATGCGGCGACCAGAATTGAACACAATACTCAAGGTGCGGTCGCACCATGGAGCGATACAACGGCATTATAACATCCTCACACCTGTTTTCCATACCTTTCCTAATAATACCCAACATTCTATTCGCTTTCCTAGCCGCAGCAGCACACTGAGCAGAAGGTTTCAGTGTATTATCGACGACGACGACAACCAGATCCCTTTCTTGGTCCATAACTCCTAACGTGGAACCTTGCATGATGTAGCTATAGTTCGAGTTCTTTTTTCCCACATGCATCATCTTGCACTTGCTCACATTAAACGTCATCTGCCATTTAGCCGCCCAGTCTCGTAAGGTCCTTCTGTAATTTTTCACAATCCTCTCGCGAGTTAACGACTTTGAATAACTTTGTGTCATCAGCAAATTTTATTACCTTGCTAGTTACTCCCATCTCTAAATCATTTATAAATATATTAAAAAGCAGCGGTCCTAGCACATAATGAATTTTCTAAATGTTAAACATCCATAGCTATCCCGGTAGGTTTATGATACTGTATTGTAAAATTGGATTCTTACAACAAATTTCTTCCTTTGTTATGTATCCTATACTGTTTATGGTAAGCCACATTTAACTCAAACTTGTTTGGGATAATATGGGAAATTAATGTCACAAATAAATAAATAAATATATTTTTGTTGCGCAGGATATGATGGTGAGCTGGGAGTGGGAACTACTGCCTGGCTGCTGCGGTAGTCCGGCAGTACTTCCTTTGTAAAAGGGAGCCCTAGTGCTGATTCTGGTGCCTTAATGTTGGGTGTCAGACATACACCTGCTGAAACCTGGTGTAATGCTGGTTCCCAAGTTTGGCATATAGACCCCGTGTTCTGTAACAACATGCACAACATTTTGGAATGCTACTGGAACAGCCATGCCCCTCCCATAGCCATGCCCCCTTTTGAGTTGCACACAATGGGATTTGGGTGCCATGTGAAACAGAATAGCGTGCAGCCAGATGCTCAAGCAAATCCTAATTAGTGCCAATTAATATCAACAATTGGCTGTTAGTGGCCAATTATTGCTTGTTAATGACTCGTTATCCAATTAAGTTGCACACGCATCTCAGGACCGCAACCAAATTTAGGTGCTCATGTCCAGGGGTAACACAATGGCACATTCCCCTCTCTCCATGAGCACACTGAGGTGTGTCTGGAGGACATGATGAAATGTACTTCGCCAGTCGAAATGTAAAGGGGCAGAGTTTGGGTGCAGCATGGGTGGAGTTCACAAGATTATACAGATTGTGAAAAATTGCAGGAAGACCTTAAAGAAACTGGAAGACCTGGGCATCCAAATGGCTGATGAAATTTAATGTAGACATAAAACAAAGTGATGAACATTGGGAAGAATAGTCCGAATCATAGTTACCTGATGCTGGGGTCCACCTTAGGAATCAGAACTCAAGATCTAGGTGTCATTGTAGACAATATGCTGAAATCTTCTGTCCAGTGTATGGTGGCGGTCAAGAAAGCAAACAGGATGCTAGGAATTATTAGAAATGTGTTGGTAAATAAAACCAAGAATACTATAATGCCTCTGTATCGCTCCATGGTGCGACCTCACCATGAGTATTGCGTTCAATTCTGGTCACCATATCTCAAAAAAGATATAGTGGAATTAGAAAAGGTTCAAAGAACAGCGACCCAAAATGATAAAGGGGATGGAACTCCTCTCGTATGAGGAAAGGCTAAAGAGGTTAGGTCTCTTCAATTTGGAAAAAAGACAACTGAGGTGAGATATGATTGAGGTCTACAAAATCCTGAGTGGTATAGAATGGAGTGGTGTAGAATGGATAAAAATGAATCAATTTTTCATTCTTTCAAAAAGTACAAAGACCAGGGGACTTTCAATGAAATTACATAGAAATACTTTTAAAACAAATAGGAGGAAATATTTTTTCACTCAAAGAATAGTTAAACTCAAACTCGTTGCCAGAGGATGTGGTAACAGCATTTAGCATATCTGGGTTTAATAAAGGTTTGGGCAAACCCCTGAAGGAAAAGTCCATAGTCTGCTATTGAGATGGACATGGGGAAGCCACAGTTTGCCCCAAGATTGTTTGCACAGAATCTTGCTACTATTTGGGTTTCTCCCAGGTACTTGTGACCTTGATTAGCCACTGTTAGAAGCAGGAAACCGGGCTAGATGAACCATTGGTTTGACTCAGCATGGCTATTCTTGTATTCTTATACAAAATACTAATCTATCTGCTTATTTACACAATCCAGGCATGTATATTTATTCATGCTCAAAAGAAAACTTCTCCTGAGTCTAGGGGGTCGGATAAGAGAGATGAGTAATGCTCCTGGGGTAGGGGATGAGGTGAGAGAAAAACAGGGGAATGATCCTTGGGTTAGGGGAAGAATGGCAGAGAGAGAAGGGGAATTGGGAGAGAGAGAGAGAGAGCGGAATGTTCCTAGGATCTTGGGACAGGAGGATTCATGGGAATGCTTCTAGGGAGAGCAGGGGGATGGGGGGCATAGGGATGGGGGCATATGGCTGAAGTTTCACCTAGAGCACCCAGTACCTTTGTACCAGCTCTGATGCCATTACTGCCCACAAGAATGTGCCAATTTAGCCATGAAGTACTCAACCACAGGCTTCTCTGAGTTACAAGATGAACAGTGGCCCGTAGCCGAGACTCTGCTGAACGTCCTCATTCCGTGTCACATTCTCTCCACACTTGCTATGTAAAATGAGTTTGCTTTATGGTAATTTTGATAGCTTTGTCCTTTCATCATCATATTAAAACAAGCGATGGTACATTTTCTTAATACATGCTGAAAAGGAGCTAAAATTGCCCATTTTCTAATGGGGATTGTACTTGGTGCAAACTATTGCCACGAGAAGTAGCTTCTGTTGCCTTGTAATGAAGCACCACTAGACAGAACAGTCACTTGTGACAGGTAGCAAAGAAATTTCAATAAAGTAAACTCTCACTATTATCAAAATTATACATTTGGGGTTGTTAGCGTGGCCTAGAAAAAAAAGATGAGAACAGGCTCATCTCATTAAAGGAGAAGAAATAGTGGAATTAGCCAGAATCTAATTACAAGCCAACACTATCTAATGTAAAAACATGACTGTTTTTTTCACTCCCATTCATTTTGACTAGTAATTAGTTTTGGCCTCTAAAATGCCACCCTTTAATCATCCAAACACAGATGTGATTTGCCGTGCAATTTAATCTTGCTTTAATGAAGAACTAATGGACGCATCGCAAATTACTTTCCCTGTTGGAGAAAAATTCTATTTCCTGCTTTTCAAAGGATCAAGAGTATCTTGTGATAATAGCCCGAGCAGTCCTGGCAGCCTTGCCGCACAGAGCAAACAAGCTCTTTTACTCAACTTCCAATTCAATGGAGAAAAAGAGGCTACAATTAGCAAGAAAGCAGGGGAAACGCAGCATTACAGCCCGAATCACTTTCTGCAGCTCAACCCCCAGCAACCACCGCCTTGTTAGAGCCGGGGCTAAAGTGTCAGGAATGAACAATGCACTGTGATAAATTACTCTCTTCAAACAGCTGTACTGCTAATTTTCAATTATACTCACAAATGGCTCTCAGATTGGAAGAAAATGGAGTGCCTGGGGAGAACAGTAGTAGATTTTCATGTTTGTTTGGTGGTGAGTGTGGAGGCAGGAGAATGACATCTTGGGGAAAAAAAAAGGAGCTATAGCATGTGGAGTCAGTTTTTCAATACCAGATGAGCTTGCCCTCAAACTTATGGAACACCACTGCTCTCCTTCCTATGATCCTCTACTCTTTTTTCTTTTAATGGAAACTAGATCAGTTCTGAGATTATTGATGACCATACCTTTGAAATGAGTACATTATGGGATCTGCGTGTCAATCACTAAGATCTCAGGATCAAGGAACTTTGGACATTCCTTCATTGCCGTACATGTGTAGAGTAGGAACATTTGGCCAACCCTACTCAACAGTAGGCCCATGTATATGGAATACTCTATCATGCCGCAGAAACAGATATCAGTGGCATAGTACTTACATGGTTCAAATCTTATTTGTCAGACAGACAACAATCAGTTCTGTTCAGCAACAGCGGATCATTACCTTGGGCACTGAACTGTGGGGTACCACAGGGATCCATACTCCATCCCATTTTATTTAATATCTACCTCAAGCCTCTGGCTGAGCTGCTTCAGTTGATGTACACAAACTTCTACATCTATGCCAATGATGTGCAACTACTCATACCCGTTGAACAAGATCTAGCCACAGCTCTGAGTAAACTGTCTTCCTGCCTAACCGCCACTCAGGAATGGGCAAACAACAACAAACACTGGCTGAACCCAAGCAAAACAGAGATTATTGGGGTACCTAACACAAATGGACAAATAACTGACTTCAAAATACCTTTTAGGAGGTATGACCTCCCCCTAACATCACAGATTAAGAATCTTGGGATACTGCTAGACTCATTATTCACTTTGATCCCATAAATTCAAACAACCTTTAAAAATTGTCTCTATCACCTAAGGCAGCTACGAAATCTCTGTCCATATATTGAAAAGACAAGTCTGACCAAAGTGGTCCATGTCATGATAGCACCACGATTAGAACTCCCTAGAACCTGGCCAGCTGGAACAGAGTAAACGGGCTACCTAACACGGGGAAGTGAGGACCCCAAAGTACAAGCTGGACAAGAGTCAAGTATTCCTTAAAGGCAGGTTGGAAGCGAGGAATGTGGCTAAGCCTCGCCTGATAGAAAATGTGGGGAAAGACTCAGCCTGAAACGGAAGGGCTTGAGTTGGACCCCAATAAGGTATCGTTTAAAGAGGTTTTCCCAGAAATGTTTTGGAACCATGGAAGTTGTTAACCTTTTGTTTATGGGATTATGCTTTTGGTTGTGACTTCTTGCATTGTTGCCTAAAAGTATGTAAATATTTTGGGTTCAAATAAGAGAAAACCTGTACTGGATCTGTTAGCATCCTTGACTTGGAGTTATAGAAATTACTAAACTGGGAGTATGGGCAGTTGCCCATTTGCCGGAGAAGCATGTTGGTCTGAAGGTTGAAGGGATCATCACAATATACAGAATCTGGCCCATGATGTTTAAACATTTGTGAAGTACTGGAAGAATAGGATTTTAAGGGGTCCTTTTACAAAGGTGCACTGAAAAATGGCTTGCGGTAGTGTAGGTGTGGGTTTTGGGTGCACGCAGATCCATTTTTCAGTGCGCCTGCAAAAAATGCCCCTTTTTTCCCCGAAAATGTACATGTGTCAAAAAATCAAAATTGGCGCGCATCCATTTTGGGTCTGAGACCTTACCGCCAGCCATAGACCATAGAATTTGGGCGGTAATGACCTACACACATCAAATGCCACTTGGCGTGTGTCCGCTACGCTCGAGAGAAAATAAAAATTATTTTTCAGATGCATGTAGAGGATGCGCACCAAATTTGAAATTACCTCAAGGACCACGTAGTAACCGGGTGGTAACTCCAATTTGGCACGCGTTGGGCGCGTGTAGATGTATATTCGGCTTAGTAAAAGGGGCCCTAAAAATTATTAACTACAATGTTGAATGTTGGCTCTTTTGTGTCACCACTTGTACAAGTAATAACGTTTGATTTGTTCAATTCATTCCTCCCTTATATTTTCTCATAGTATGTGATTTATTAAGTGTGTTAGTTTGATGTTATGTTACTGTTTTTATTATGTAAACCGCTCTGATATGTGCAATGGAGGGTGGTATATTAAATGATTCTAAATAAATAAATATTCTTTTCAAAATTATTCTGAGAAAATGTCTAGTGATTATAGCAAAGGGCTGAGAACCAGGGAAGCCAGAGTTCAAATCCAGTTTTGGTAACTAATGCTCCATGAGATTTTGGGCATGTCAATATCTCCATCTGTCTCAGGTCCACTTAGATTGTAAGATCTTTGGACAGAGACATTACACCTGCATACTTATCACCACAGTACAGTGCTGTGTATGTTCAGTAGCATTATAAAAATCATAAATTGAATTTTTAGATATGTGGGTTATAAATAATAAAATATTGCATCCTCGACAATCCAGTTTTCGGGCAGGTATACCATTGAAACTATTTTAGCAGTGTTCTTTAGTCAGTTAAACTCTATTTTGGATAATGGCAAGATAGTTTCGGCAGTATTCTTAGATTTGGCCAGCGTTTGATCTAATAGGCCATCAGCTACTTTTGTCTCAACTACAAATAGGCAATGGAGGAACTGCATTAGATTGGTTTCAGTCATTTTTACAAGGACACGCCTTTTCCCTCAGTTTCTAAAGTTTATTCCTTAGGTTGTGGAGTGCTCCAGGGATCAACCCTGTCACTTATTTTGTTCAACATTTTTTGAGTCTGTTAACAACAATAATTCAGGAAGCGGGGATTAGTGCGCATTTATATGGGGTTTAATATTTTATCAGTTGCCAGGGATCTTCCCAAATGTTAGATTTGACTATATTGCAACATGTTTGGATTTAGTATCAAAGTGGCTGACAGAAAATTGTTTGGTTCTGAATATAACAAACACAACTAGTTGTTGGATAACTGGAAATTCTTCTTGACCTAACTTGGTATCGGTTATTTGTGGAGTACCTGTGGCTGCTGTAGATTCTTTCCAGTATTTAGGGTAGTGGTAGCCGTGTGGTAGCCATGTTAGTCCACTTTTAAAGGTAATCAATAGAAATAAAACATGGAAAATAAAATAAGATGATACCTTTTTTATTGGACATAACTTAATACATTTCTTGATTAGCTTTCGAAGGTTGCCCTTCTTCATCAGATCGGAAATAAGCAAATGTTGGTAGACGACAGTATATATAAGTGAAATATCAAAGCATTCCAGTGACAGTAACAATTGACCATCAATTGAAATTTTCAGAACAGATTTCTAATGTGGTCAAGAAACGTTTTGTCATTTTTTGACAACTGCATTCTCTAAAGGGTCTTGTGGATGACGAAACATTGCATTCATTAATTCATGCACTACTAATCTCTTGCATTGATTATGGCAATGTGATTCATGCTGGGTCACTTAATTATCATTTATTAAAATTAGCTATACTGCCTTTTTTGCCTTGCAAACCTAGGCAGTTACCATTATAAAAGCAAAGATTTTTTTTAAATCAGGAAAGGAACTCCATCTTGTGAAAGTAAAGACACAATCATTCAGGAAACACATACACACTTAAAAAGAAAAATCTAGGTATAATAACTTCTTGCAATACATTTTCTCTGCATTCCCTTTCCCACCCATTAAATGGGGGATGAAAAAAATGAAAGAAAAAAAGGAAAACAGAAAATCAGTCTCTCTGGCTCAAACCAAAAACCATCAAAGAAAAAATAAGTCTAATGAAGAATGAAACTACTCATAAGATGTAGTGGCAGGGGGAGATTATTCTACAGAACTGGTGCCAGAAAAAAGAAGGCCGACTTCCAAGTGGATTCTCAGTTTGCACGATCTGAACTTGGGAGCACAAGCCTATGATCGTTAAGGGAGCATAAAAGTCTGGTGGGAAAATAAGGAACAGTTAAAGCTGCCAGATAATCTGGTTTATTAGTGTAGAGGGCTTTGTGTGTCAACGTTAAAATTTAAATTTGATCCTGAATTCAATCAGTAACTAATATAAGTGAATTAGAGGAGGCGTAACAAGGTCGTTGCACTTTGCCTTACGTAAGACTTAGGCTGCTGTGTTTTCAAGAGTTTCTAGGCATTTGGGTTTGGCCTTTGAGATGCCTGAATAAATGAACATTGCAGTAATCATATTGAGACCTTATGAAGGCACAATTTAATTCAGGATCTTGGAATTCACACCTTTTATTATGCAGATTATATTTTTTGGTCTATTTTACTGATGCTCTTGATATTTCCTTTATTAATCAAAGCTCTTTCCAAAATTTCCCAATCGCCTGATATTGAATCGTGATAAGACTTCCTAAAGGTAGCAACATGAATTACTGGCCACCCTTCTGCCCCTCCTGTGATGAATATACTATAAAACTAGTCCCTAGTTTTAAATAGCTAGGAATTATTATTGAGCAGGAACTTTCATGCTAACCTCAGACAGTCAATGCATGTTCTTTTTTTCTCTAGCAGTTTTGTTCAGTTTATTTTTATCTTGCTGCCTCGTATCAAAAAACTATCTGTTCTGTAAGGCCTTTGGAGATCACCTACTTGCTAGCGATGTAGCAACAAATCCCAATAAATCTGAATAAATAAATAAACATGGGTTCACCAATACTACCCACCTTTTATTTTATTTCTTTTATGAATTAAAGTTTTTCTTCTTTTTTTATTTCTCTTGGTTTAGGATCTAAGTGTGAGTGTTATCTCTACTATTTTAAATGGTGTCCTGTTTCTATATCTAGTTTTAATTTTTATTGTAAACAGCTTTATGTTTGCAGGAAAAGCGGTATATAAAGCTCAATAAACCATAAACCATACTATGTATAATGAACCACAGGAAGCTACTCATCGGGTGCAGCCAAAATCTTCCTCTGCATGTTGCAGCCAGACAGGTGTGGAAATAGATCAGGAAGATCCTAGCAAGGTAGTATGAACTCTGGTCCCCACTGCTCCACCCTCAACATTAGGTAGGCCACGTCTGGCACATAGCAATCTAGCAGTGCCAGTGGTCATCACACTGCCTAGTACTTGCTCACATCATCATAGTGCAAGGGTAGGACAGGGCTATATAGCTTGGAGAAGAGACGGCTGAGGGGAGACATGATAGAGGTATATAAAATAATGAGTGGAGTGGGAACAGGTGGATGTGAAGCGTCTGTTCACGCTTTCCAAAAATACTAGGACTAGGGGGCAATGCGATGAAACTACAGTGTAGTAAATTTAAAACAAATCGGAGAAAATTTTTCTTCACCCAACGTGTAATTAAACTCTGGAATTCGTTGCCGGAGAAAGTGGTGAAGGTGGTTAGCTTAGCAGAGTTTAAAAAGGGGTTGGACGGTTTCCTAAAGGACAAGTCCATAAACCGCTACTAAACGGACTTGGAAAAATCCAAAATTCCAGGAATAACATGTATAGAATGTTTGTACGTTTGGGAAGCTCGCCAGGTGCCCTTGGCCTGGATTGGCCGCTGTCGTGGACAGGATGCTGGGCTCGATGGACCCTTGGTCTTTTCCCAGTGTGGCATTACTTATGTACTTATGGCATGCAACCCCCTTGGGAGAAAACAAGGCAGTAGGGAAAAAATGTGGGATAGAGTTCCATAGATACATAGTCAACAGATGTGTTAAACCTGCATCAGGCCAGTTAGCTCATGCCCTAAGTAATGCCCATGCTGGCAGAAGGGGTTCACACACACCCCTTCCCCAATGGAGATGCAGAAACCTGTAGCCCACAAGGTTAAGGTCTATAATACTGAAACAAGGCACTTCTCCTTGACAGACGGGAAAGATGCACGATCTGTGGAGAAACAACTATGGGACAGGAGATGGACGTGAATACAGAGCTTCCTAATGAAACAGCAATCAGCCAAACACCACCACGAATGGTCATCAGACAGAGTGATTGGTTCAAAGGACGCTCATCATTATTGGGGTAGTTTTAAGCGCTAGGGAATTGGCAGCACACAAACCATGTCCTATGTCACAACTCTCTTCCAACACTTCAGAGCAAGGAGGGATATTGCGGAGGAGTGGCCTAGTGGTTAGGGTGGTGGACTTTGGTCCTGGAGAACTGAGGAACTGAGTTTGATTCCCGGCACAGGCAGCTCCTTGTGACTCTGGGCAAGTCACTTAACCCTCCGTTGCCCTCCGCATTGAGCCTGCCATGAGTGGGAAAGCGCAGGGTACAAATGTAACAAAAGTAAAATAGATACTATTGGAGATTCTACATGGAATGTTGCTACTATTGGAGATTCTACATGGAATGATGCTATTCCAGTAGCAACATTCCATGTAGAAAGCTGCGCAAGGCTTCTGTTTCTGTGAGTCTGACGTCCTGCACGTACGTGCAGGACGTCAGACTCACAGAAGCAGAAGCCTGCGCGGTCACATTGGTGATCTGCAAGGGCCGACTTCTAGTGGAATAGCAACATTCCATGTAGAATCTCAAATAGTAGCAACAGTGGAGGAGTGGCCTAGTGGTTAGGGTGGTGGACTTTGGTCCTGGAGAACTGAGGAACTGAGTTTGATTCCTGGCACAGGCAGCTCCTTGTGACTCTGGGCAAGTCACTTAACCCTCCGTTGCCCTCCGCATTGAGCCTGCCATGAGTGGGAAAGCGCGGGGTTCAAATGTAATAAAAATAAAATAAAACCCAGATAGAGGCTCATCCACCGGGAGTACTCTACTACTTATTTATCATTTCTATAGCGCTACAAGGCATACACAACGCTGTACACACTACATCTTGTCCAGTGCATCAAGGTAGGTACCATATATGGCACACATCATGCTGCTCAAATGTATGCAGCTGCCCTCATAGAGAAAACAGAGCCTAATTACCTCACCTTGAGCTACTACTGAAAAAGGTGTGAGCAAAATCTAAATAAATAAGATGCTGGAATCTTAAAGAGTGACAAGATTCCATGCAGAATCTCAAAGAGTAGCGACATTCCATATAGAACCCCAAAGAATAGCAAGATTCTGGAATGGAGGAGTGGCCTAGTGGTTAGAGCACCGGTCTTGCAATCCAGAGGGGGCCAGTTCAAATCCCACTGCTGCTCCTTGTGATCTTGGGCAAGTCACTTAACCCTCCATTGGCTCAGGTACAAACTTAGATTGTGAGCCCTCCTGGGACAGAGAAATATCCAGAGTACCTGAATGTAACTCACCTTGAGCTACTACTGAAAAAGGTGTGAGCAAAATCTGAATAAATAAATGTTACATTGCATTACATTAAAGTGCCACTGAATATGCCTGGTTAGCCCAGACAGACAATTTAAATGGCCAAGAACCTCTCCTAGCCATTTACATCATTATAGATATTGGGCCCGTTGAGTTTAGCTTTTTTTTTTAAGGACTATTAAACAAGGGTTCTGGGACACAAAATAATGGACTACAAGACTATCAATTAGAAACAACCCACTCTCACACCTTTAGTATCATACAACGTAACATTTAACCAACAAAACTGTATTTACATAATGTCCTACCTATACACAAGACCGTATTCACTTACTGTCCTATCTATAATATTGTACCAATTTTGTCCCATCTAAACTGTAAACCGCACTGAACCCTAAACAGGGGATATTAGCAGTATATAAGACCTGAATTGAACTGAATGAAATAGATCTCAGCCTCCCAAGTTAGACTGGTGCACATCCTGCTCAATGTCTTGGCATAGCATACTATCACTGCAGGTTTTCCATTGCGTATGTTGAAACTGGATGTGCATGTTTATGTTCCTAGTCATTCTTTATGACTCTAGGGATGGAGGCTTTGTCACACGCAAAATCTACATGCTGAAGGATGTTGTAATAATGGAAGCAAAATCTCCAACGTAGTTCAATGGCCATAGTAACATAGTAACATAGTAGATGACGGCAGAAAAAGACCTGCACGGTCCATCCAGTCTGCCCAACAAGATAACTCATATTTGCTGCTTTTTGTGTATACCCTACTTTGATTTGTACCTGTGCTCTTCAGGGCACAGACCATATAAGTCTGCCAAGCACTATCCCCGCCTCCCAACCACCCGCCCCTCCTCCCAACCACCGGCTCCGGCACAGACCGCACAAGTCTGCCCAGCACCATCCCCACCTCCCAACCACCAGCCCCGCCTCCCAACCCCGGCTCCAGCACAGACCGTACAAGTCTGTCCAGCACTATCCCCGCCTCCCAACCACCAGCCCCGCCTCCCGATCCTGACTAAGCTCCTGAGGATCCATTCCTTTGGCACAGGATTCCTTTATGCTTATCCCACGCATGTTTGAATTCCGTTACCGTTTTCATTTCCACCACCTCCCGCGGGAGGGCATTCCAAGCATTGTGCAAGATAAAATATTCAGGGTGAATGGGTGCCAAACCAAAAGGTTGCTCAATCAACTCTAGCTGAAAGGTAGAGCCGTTGGTTTAATGTATGGAAGACGCATACTTCAGTGCTGAGCATAAAGGAAATGTTTTCAGCCAAGATAAACAAGAAATTGAGGGCCATAGAGACAAAGGTTACATTTCCCTGTGACCACATGTTCAGAAGTTTTGTCTTAATACTGCTCCACTTACATTTTTGCATTTGAATTATTTTACAGTAGCTGTAAAAAAGATACATATGGTAATAACAGAATGTTAATGAATCTAAATGGACTGCAGATCGAGGTGAACATTTAAAAAATGTTGAGGTTTTCCCCTTTCATTATAGGTAATCAATAGACATAGAATAAAATAAAACATGGAAAAGAAAATAAGATACCTTTTTTTATCGGACTAACTTAATACATTGTTTTATTAGCTTTCGAAGGTAGCCCTTCTTTGTCAGCTCAGAAATAAACCCCTTTCATTAAAAATGCCTGGGGTAATGGTAATCGATGCAATAATTCAGGTTGTGTGCCTAGGCCTTGTGGAGGAAACATCCCAACTAAAAGCCCTGTAATAGTTTTGGGTTTGTTTTTCAAATGTGTGGTAAATGTTTTTAATCTCTGGGGGGTGATGGAGGGGAGAGAGAAGATGAGGACAGTAAAGTACACTCTAATCATGAAAAGAAAACTCACAAAAGCAAGCCCTAAATGAAAATAATTTATTTGGGCCAGCATTCTAAGAATATGCAGCAAACTTTCTTCCTATTCCATTCTCTAGTGATATTACGGGGATAGGACATCTCATCTAATCTGTTAGTAAAATCCTAAAGTCACTTATGTCTGTCTCTAATGCAAGCCAAATGAGCCTTCCCGGTAATAAGAAGCTTCACAGAATTAGTTTTCGTTCTGCAGAAAATAGCCATCAGGGTTGGAACTTTTATCTAAAAATTTCACTCGTGCATAAGCAAAAAGCTCATATATTATTTGGTTACATTCCATCAGTGTGAGAAATAACATTGTGAGAATTCTATGCATGCTAATGATATATAGAAGTCCACCTGCTTTCAGATAAAATGAGTTTAATTTTCTGTTGCCCACTGCCTGGTTAGGCTTTCATAAATTACTTATGCACAGCTATTATTAAAATAGGGGGAAAGCAAATTAGAAAGTCCTCATATCTCACCACTGGATTTAGCCCAGGCAGAGCTGTGACAGCTAACGTCAGCGGTTTTGCGAAAATTCTGCTCTCTTTGGGAAAAAAAAAAGCTTCGCATCTCTGTACAATTCTATACCACTGTTGTAAACGTTTCGACCTGCCTTCTTACCAAATTAACCTAAATCCTTTCTATTTTTCAACATTAATGGAATATTCTAACATCCTGCTGATACATATTAAACATATATTTATTGGTTAATTTGAATTCCAGTATTCTGTGCCTCATTGCCAGTGCTCTGACTATATCTGGGCAGCTAGGAGCTTGAGCATTAAAAATCACAAATTAAGATACATACCTCTTACAATTATCAGATCCAAACAACTTTTTTTTTTATTGGAGGACTGCAAATTTAACTTTCAAATGAAGCGGAAAATATTAAAGACTTGATGAGGCTGCTTCTAGTTTGAAACATTTAATTGGATTTCATTCTACATTTCAAACAGCTGGTACAGTGCTGGACTTAAATGAGTACTTCACCCCCTGGTTTTACAGTCATGGATTATATATACATGTGATTTCAAGAGTCTCTCAAACCTGAGCATCACAGCACTCAGTAGAACAGCTATCACTTTAGGCTAGCTTCTTGCGATGTATCAGACTACAATGAAAATCTGATACATGTGTAATTCGAGGTGAATTCTAGCAGCTTCTTGGGATATATTGTTTGTAAATTCTTTATTATTCACACTTTTCTACTGATTTACCTTTTCTCCTGAGTCACAAAGTTGGATCGCATGTGATCATTTTAAAACTATATGAGCCGAAAGACACTGAGAGGATCAATCTAAGTACATAAGTACATAAGTAGTGCCATACTGGGAAAGACCAAAGGTCCATCTAGCCCAGCATCCTGTCACCGACAGTGGCCAATCCAGGTCAAGGGCACCTGGCACGCTCCCCAAACGTAAAAACATTCCAGACAAGTTATACCTAAAAATGCGGAATTTTTCCAAGTCCATTTAATAGCGGTCTATGGACTTGTCCTTTAGGAATCTATCTAACCCCTTTTTAAACTCCGTCAAGCTAACCGCCCGTACCACGTTCTCCGGCAACGAATTCCAGAGTCTAATTACATGTTGGGTGAAGAAAAGTTTTCTCCGATTCGTTTTAAATTTACCACACTGTAGCTTCAACTCATGCCCTCTAGTCCTAGTATTTTTGGATAGCGTGAACAGTCGCTTCACATCCACCCGATCCATTCCACTCATTATTTTATACACTTCTATCATATCTCCCCTCAGCCGTCTCTTCTCCAAGCTGAAAAGCCCTAGCCTTCTCAGTCTCTCTTCATAGGAAAGTCGTCCCATCCCCACTATCATTTTCGTCGCCCTTCGCTGTACCTTTTCCAATTCTACTATATCTTTTTTGAGATACGGAGACCAGTACTGAACACAATACTCCAGGTGCGGTCGCACCATGGAGCGATACAACGGCATTATAACATCCGCACACCTGGACTCTAGAGGAATTACTTTGATAATATCACTTCCAAAAATAGGAAGTCAGTTTATGCAGTCCTATTAGGTAACATCAAATGTCCTGATGCAGGCTTAAAGCCAAAAATGTGGCTGCATCAGGCTATTTTCACAAGAGGTGACCATGCTCATCTTGAATAAAGAGATTGTACCATACAGCCGGTGCTCAAGGTTGTTATCCAACTCTCCCTTGTGTTGGCCTTCAGCTTGCTGGATCTTGCCTCTATTTTGAATGGTTCATCTAGTGGCGATCCTAGGTCGGCTGCCACCCGGGGCAGATCGCCGCTGCGCACCCCTCCCCCCCCCGGGTGCAGTGGCGTCCATCACCCCAGGGTGCAGCACGACCCCCCCTACCCCGGCTCATCAACACCCCCTCCAGCGCATCAACACCCCCCACCCCCGGGTGCCTTCTTGGCTGCTGGGAGCAGCCACGCGCCTGTCGTCTCCGCTGGCTCCCTGCTCCCTCTGCCCCGGAACAGGAAGTAACCTGTTCCGGGGCAGAGAGAGCAGGGAACCAGCGGAGCCGACAGGCACGTGGCACCCCCCCCCCCCCCCCAGCAGTGTGCACCTGGAGCAGACCGCCCCCCCACCCCCCCTTGGTACACCACTGGGTTCACCAGATATGCCCAATGCTACACATCTATAATGAAGCCAAAGAGTGACCTATTGCTTAGAGTAGTGGCTGCAAACCCAGGGACATTGGTGTTTATTTATTTATTTATTGGCTGCATTTGTATCTCACATTTTCCTACCTTTTTGCAGGCTCAATGTGGCTTACATTATATAGCAATGGCATCATAAGTACATAAGTAGTGCCATACTGGGAAAGACCAAAGGTCCATCTAGCCCAGCATCCTGTCACCGACAGTGGCCAATCCAGGTCAAGGGCACCTGGCACGCTCCCCAAACGTAAAAACATTCCAGACAAGTTATACCTAAAAATGCGGAATTTTTCCAAGTCCATTTAATAGTGGTCTATGGACTTGTCCTTTAGGAATCTATCTAACCCCTTGTTACAATTAATGTACAAGAATAACAGGTAGGTAGGGTAAATAAAATGATAATATATAACATACAAGTGAGAGTAGGAAAAAGTGTTATGTTCAATAATGATAATATGATAAAATAATCAAATCAGAAACATAGTAAACATAGTAGATGACGGCAGAAAAAGACCTGCACGGTCCATCCAGTCTGCCCAAGAAGATAAATTCATATGTGCTACTTTTTTATTTGTACTGTCCTCTTCAGTGCGCAGACCGTATAAGTCTGGCCAGCCCTATCCCCGCCTCCCAACCACCAACCCCGCCTCTCAACCACCAGCTCTGGCACAGACCCTATAAGTCTGCCCAGCACTATCCCTGCCACCCACCACCAGCTCTGGCACAGACCGTATAAGTCTGCCCAGCACTATCCCCGCCGCCCAACTTCCAGCCCCGGCACAGACCGTATAAGTCTGCCCAGCACTAGTCCTGCCTCCCAACCACCAGCCCCAGCACAGACCGTATAAGTCTGCCCAGCACTAGCCCCGCCTCCCAACCACCAGCTCTGCCACCCATTCTAGGCTAAGCTCCTGAGGATCCCTTCCTTCTGCAAAGGATTCCTTTATGTTTATCCCACGCATGTTTGAATTCCGTTACCGTTTTCATCTCCACCACCTCCCGCGGGAGGGCATTCCAAGCATCCACCACCCTCTCCGTGAAAAAATACTTCCTGACATTCTTCTTGAGTCTGCCCCCCTTCAACCTCATTTCATGCCCTCTCGTTCTACTGCCTTCCCATCTCTGGAAAAGGTTTGTTTGCGGATTAATACCTTTCAAATATTTGAATAGTTGGTTGGTTGGTTCTGGTATAGATTAGGAAACAAGTCATTAAGGAGGATTCTTTTTGTAAGTCTCTTTGAACAGGTACGTCTTCAGTAACTTCCGGAAGGTTGTCAAGTTGTGCGTAGTTGTTATAGTATTTGGTAGTTTATTCCATAATTGTGTGCAGAGGTAGGCGAAGCTAGATGCATGTATTGATTTGTATTGTTCATTTCTCACTTCCCCTACTGACATGCCTTGAGACTTGAGCAAGTCACTAGGGGGCCCTTTCACTAAGCTGTGGTAAAAGGGGCCAGCGGCGGTGGCCGTTTTTGCCATGCACTGAGGGCCCTTTTTACTGCAGGGGGTAAAAAGGCTGAAAAAAGAAATGGCCATTCAGTGCCAATAAAATATATTCTTATGGGCACCTCTAGCGTTTAGCGCATGCTAATCATTAGTCATTAGCACGCACTAAAAATGCTAACATATCTTTATTTAAAAAAAAAAAAAAACTTAATCAGCTAAGAAGAGCCACATAAAAATAAGACTCTGTTATATACGGCCCTATTTATGCAATTATCATAGGTGGTTAAAGTGCCGACCCCGCCGCCAGAATGCCCACAAAATAGCTGGTTTCAACTTGGGTGCTAACTGTGTATTATCAGTTAAATGTCAGTGTTAGTCCTGGACAGGTGATTTAAGCGGTCAGGAGCCTCTCCTGGCTATTTAAATTGTTTTCAATACCTGCTCCATAGAAAGCTAACAGGCCGATATTCATATTTTTTTTTGTTACATTTCTACCCCGCGCTTTCCCACTCATGGCAGGCTCAATGCGGCTTATATGGGGCAATGGAGGGTTAAGTGACTTGCCCAGAGTCACAAGGAGCTGCCTGTGCCTGAAGTGGGAATCGAACTCAGTTCCTCAGGACCAAAGTCCACCACCCTAACCACTAGGCCACTCCTCCACTGTTGCTACTATTTGAGATTCTACATGGAATGTTGCTATTCCATAGCAACATTCCATGTAGAAGTTGGCCCTTGCAGATCACCAATGTGGCCGTGCAGGCTTCTGCTTCTGTGAGTCTGACGTCCTGCACGTACGTGCAGGACGTTAGACTCACAGAAACAGAAGCCTGCACAGCCTTTTACATGGAATGTTCCCAGTGGAATAACAACATTCCATGTGGAATCTCCAATAGTAGCAACATTCCATGTAGAATCTCCAATAGTATCTATTTTATTTTTGTTACATTTGTACCCTGCGCTTTCCCACTCACGGCAGGCTCAATGCGGCTTACATGGGGCAATGGAGGGTTAAGTGACTTGCCCAGAGTCACAAGGAGCTGCCTGTGCCAGGAATCGAACTCAGTTCCCCAGGACCAAAGTCCACCAACCCTAACCACTAGGCCACTCCTCCATGCTGCAGTCAGTGGTTTTAAATCTATTCTGTATGAGGGAGGAGTCGAGCACTAGCATTTGAGAAAGTTTTAAAAACCTTAAAAGAAGAACAATGTGCTTTGGTTAAAGATCGTATTGTTACTTATCAGAAATTAGAGACTTTGGAGAATTATGAACGGCGTTCGAATTTGCAAACTTTCCTAAATCTCTTGGGTTTTTTTTTTTTTTTACATCAACTGATATGCTTAAAAATATATTCTGGAGGTTCTGCAAATGTCTAAGGAATCGGGAGGAGGAAGTGACGTCACCGTCGGGGATGGAAGCCTGAATCCAGAGCTCCGTCGGGGCAGTGAAGAAACTAGCGCTATTTCCTGGTTCCCTAACCCCCGAGATTGGCGGTTTTGAGGCGAAAGATACAGAGAAGTAATGGCGACACGAAAACGGCTGGAAAAATTCAAGTTCGCCGCGGCACAGAAAAACGAGGCGGCGAACACGAGCCGCTCCCAGCAGAAAGCTAACAACAAAATGGCCGCCGCGGATTCTGGCTCCGAAACGGAGGACCCAGCAGATCAGCTAGAAAGTGATACCGAGCTGACTAAACAGGAGGTAGCGAGGTGGTTTAAAGCCCTAAAGGCTGAAATGTCGGCGGTTCGGAAAACTATCCGGGAGGCGGTCACAGACATCCAAAAAGAGGTGAGAGAGATTGGAGGAAGGGTGGAGCAGGTGGAAGAAGGGCTGGAGCACGTGGAGGGAGAAATGGAGGGCCTGCGCACTGCTCTCACGATCGTGCAAGCTGAAAAAGCAAAATTGCAATTAGAGGTGGAAGATCTGGAGAATCGCTCCAGAAGGAATAATTTGAGATTCAAAGGGGTCCCAGAAACGGACCAGAATAAAGACTGTGCACAGGTGATCCGTGAAATTTGTGCTAGAATATTGGACATAAATAATGAGGGGCAGACCAATATGGAGGAGTCTGAAATAAGATTTGATCGGGTACATCGAAGTCTGGGGCCCAGGAGAGACCAGCAACCTAGGGACATTGTTGTATGCTTTAAAGACTATACTATCAAAGACAAGATATGGAAGAAAGCCAGATCCCAGGGTGAGCTACTCTGGGATAATAAAAAAATTCTGGTGTTTCAAGACTTAGCGCTGGGAACTCTTCAGAGGCGTAGAGAATTTAAAGACTTAACCACATATCTCCAGCAGTCTAATTTCAGATATAGATGGATCTTCCCTTTTGGCCTCCAGTTTACAGCGGAAGGTATCACCAGACGAGTGGTTACGCTAGGAGAGGCTTGGAAGGTACTCACAGAGCTGGGATATACAAACCTGCCTCCGGCAGCTTCGGAGGGGAGATCAAGTATGTCAGCAAAGATAAAAAAAGAGTCATCCTGGCACAGAGTGCGCCCACGAAGAGAGAATACTTCACAGCTATCAACAGAGGCTAAAGTACCCTGAATGGACGCGAGAGATATTCAGGATTTCAGTTACCTCATGGGTTTCATGGGGTATTGTTAAGAAAAATATGGTATGCAGTTGGGGGGATTGTACTGGAGTTGTTTCAGGATGTCTATTTATTGTTTGAAAGGGTTCTGGGAGTTAAACAAAATTTGTGAAATATGGGGGGAGGGGACTGGGAAATGTTGTTGTGGGGAAGAGGGTGATGAGCTCCGGCGGGGAGTGATTTCCTCATTACTATCGGCTGGCGACTATTGGCTCAGCCCAGCAGGGGGGGAGAGGGGGGGGGGAGGGAAGGGGATCAAGGGTCTACACATTGGGTCATGGAATGTTAATGGTATGAACTCTCCACAGAAGAGAAATTTGATACATAGGGAATTGCAGAAACTTAAGTGGGATATTATATTATTGCAGGAAACACACATTCAAAAGAGGGATGTACACCTACTTAAACATAGGGGGTATAGTGACTGTATCTCACACTGTGATGCTAGAGGGGGCAAGGTGGGAGGATTAGTGATTTACATCCGTAGACACATCCCACTAGTCATAGAAGAAGTATATAGGGATACCTTGGGAAGGTGCGTGGCGATTAGGGGTCAGCTGTATGGTAAGGAGGTGACCATAGTAAATATATACGCCCCCAACTCAGGACAAGGAGAATTTTTTACTCGGATTCATAAGGAGCTCTTCCAGTTCCAGAAAGGGGGGATGATCCTGGGTGGGGACTTTAACACCAGCATGACATCAATGGATCATTCAAAGGGGCTGATTGATAAGTCCTCAGTACACTGTACACAGTTAAAATCACTTGCCTCTGACTTAGATTTAGTGGATGTATGGAGGCTGAGACATCCAAGCCAGCGGTCCTATACCTTCTTTTCTCATTCTCAGAATACTTACACAAGAATTGATATGGTATGGTGTAGCCGCCAGTTGTGGGATCAGGTGGTTGATTCACATATTGGGTCCATTTCTACTTCTGACCATGCCCCCGTGGAGCTTGAGCTCAATGGTCTGACAGAGGAAAGGCGCCAACTCTTTTGGAGATTAAATGAATTGATTCTTGGGGATAGTAGGGTGCGGGATGACATTCGCCAGATCATTCAGAATTATATGTTGGTGAATGACACTGGCGAGGTTCTGGATGGTACATTGTGGGACGCCCTAAAGGCTGTGGTGAGGGGTCACTTCATCAAATGGGGAGCACGGAAAAAGAGGCTACGAGAGAAGAGGGAGTTGGACCTACGGGCACGATTAGCGAAATTAGAATGTGGTCACCAAGAGGGAGGTTCTGGGATAGTCCTGAAAGAATTAAGACAGTGTAGAGCAGAATTAGAGAAATTGCAGGTAGAACATGTGGAGTTTTTACATACGAAACTCCAACAGAAGTTTTATGAATTCGGAAACAAATCTGGACGGATGTTGGCTCATCTTTTGAGGCATAGACAAAGGAGCCACACAATAACAAAAATAAAAGGGGCGGGCGATAAGATGTACTATAGAGATGGAGAAATAAGGGATCAGTTTGAAAAATTTTATCAGAAGTTATACAGCAGTGAGAGGGGGGTAGGGGGGGAAGAAATCAGGAGGGGTTTAGGAAAGCTGCATCTCCCAAGGTTATCAAGTTTGGAACACAAACATTTAGAGGCCCCATTTCGTCTTGAAGAGATTCAAAGGGTGATTAAGGGTCTCCAAGGAGGGAAGGCGCCCGGCCTGGATGGGTATTCTGCTAGGTTTTATAAGACTTTTGTAGGGGAGGTGGGGCCCATGTTGTTGAGGGTTGGGAATGCATGCTTGGCTGGCCAATCATTGCCGGGGAGCATGCATGAAGCGGGGATCTCCTTGCTTTTGAAACCAGGAAGAGATCCGGCGGTGTGTGCCTCCTATCGCCCCATCTCATTAATAAATCTAGATGTTAAGATCTTATCTAAAGTAGTAGCTGATAGGTTAGGAAAGGTCCTGCCTTCCCTGATTCATACTGATCAATCTGGGTTTGTCATGGGGCGGCAGGTGGCGGATAATATTAGACGCACCTTACATGTTATGTGGGTAGCCCAACAGAGGGGGATTCCAGTGGCCCTTTTGAGTACGGACGCAGATAAAGCGTTTGACAGGGTGGACTGGCCTTATTTATGGGAAGTTCTGGAACATCTGGGGTTTGGCCAGGGGTTGATAGGATGGATAAAACGATTATACGAGAAACCAGTGGCAAGAATTAAAGTAAATGGGGGGTATACATCTGTTTTCCAGATTGAACGGGGTACCAGACAGGGGTGTCCGCTGTCACCATTGCTGTTTGCACTCTCGATTGAGCCCTTAGCTCAGAGGGTGCGTGAATCGGTTGACATTCCAGGAATAATGATAGGTGGCTCTGAACACAAATTGGCATTATTTGCTGATGATGTATTATTTTTTGTAAATAACCCGGGACTGCATCTTCCCATATTGATGGCAGAGCTGGAGGAGTTTGGTAGGCTCTCGGGCTTTAAGATAAACCATGATAAATCTGAAATGATTGGGGTGTCTATAGCACAACCTAGGATGGAGGAGCTCTCTCGAAACTTTCCTTTTAAATTAAGGAGGGATAATATTAAATATTTAGGAGTCCAAATACCTGCTCAGATTTCTCAGATATATCAGCTAAATTATATACCGTTATTCCGGCAAATACGCAAAGACATGGAGGGCTGGACGGGAAAGTGGCTGTCATGGTGGGGAAGGATAGCATCGATTAGGATGAATGTATTGCCCAGACTTTTGTTCTTGTTTCAAACATTACCGGTAGCAATCCCTGGGAGGGAGCTGAGAACCCTACAACAGGCTATAGTGAAGTTTGTTTGGGGGGGCAAGGCTCCCAGGCTTAGCAGGAAGCTGCTCTGGCGTTCGACAGAGCTGGGGGGGAGAGGGGTTCCAAACCTTGAATGGTATTACTGGGCAGCACAACTGAAACTTATATCCATGTGGGGTCAGGAGAAATGGTCGGTGGTAGCACACATGGATCAGGAGATGGTGCAGCAGCATAGCCTGCAGTCAGTAATATGGGCATCTTCAGTCTACCCTACTATTGGCAGGCTTACTACCAATCCGTTTGTTGGGCACTTGTTGGCACTATGGGGGTCCCTTAGGACACGCTTCTGGAAAACTAGAAAAACATCTACATATGCTTATATTCGGGGGGAACCTACTTTTAGAGTGGGGTTGGGAAATCCGGTAGCAAAGAGGTGGGCTGAGAGGGGCATATTGAGGTTTCGAGATTTATTGGAAGATGGGAAAATGAGATTGTTCACAGAACTCAAGGAAGACTATGGGGTTTTGGATAGGGACAGATTCTTCTACTTACAGGTCCAACATTACATTTACACACAAGGATGGTTAAGAAACGATCCGGAGGACTATGAAGTATTAGAAAACATGTGGGGCTCACTGGGAACAATGAAGGGAGTCATATCCCGGTTGTATAAATTTATAAGGGGAGGGAGTTTTGAAAAATGTTTGTATATGACTAGATGGGAAAGAGATTTGGAAAAGGAATTGACAGTTCATGAATGGAAGGCCATTATCTTGGAGGTCAACAAAGCATCAACATGCGTGTTATTGAAAGAAAATGCCTTCAAGGTACTCTCGAGATGGTATTTTACCCCATATAGACTACATATGATGTTTCCAGGGGCCTCCCAGTATTGTTGGAGATGTTTAACGGATGTGGGAACTTTTTTGCATATCTGGTGGTCCTGTGGGAAATTACAAATGTATTGGCAATCTATAACTGCCAAGATAACTGCCCATACAGGCAAGAACTTTTTGTGTGAGCCTCAATGGTGCCTGCTGGGCCTGGGGAACAGACGAGGAGTCAAATGGCAAAGACGTCTGAAGAGGATGAGCTTGACAGCTGCAAAGAGTGTCATTGCTCGGTTTTGGAAACAGCAAGTGGCACCAACAGAGCAAGACTGGATCCTAAAACTTTCTCTAATTGAGGAGATGGAGAAATTAACCGATAAACGGTTGGGAATTTATAACAGGCAAGATGAACTCTGGACACATATTAGAGCAATGACCCAAGTGAGTTAGTAATAGGCGTTTGGTGGGGGGGTGGGGGGGGAGGGGAAGGGGTGGGGGGGGAGAAATGAAAAATTAAAGTTTGTCAATGTTCATTTACAGATTTATAGTTGATGGACAAAAGAGACTGTTTAAAGTGAGAGAAGTATAGAATTGTATATCAAAAAGGAAATATTCAAATGTCTACTTTGAATTAAGGAAGTAATGTTATTCTGTTGTTTATCAATAAAAATTATTGAAACAAAAAAAAAAAAATGTCTAAGGAATCTTTATACAACCAATAATGCAAGTATACTATATAGACTGGCAAGGAAGTAGCAGGTTGAAGCAAGAAAAGAAAGGGAAAGGGATGTGACTTATTGCCTTTTGTAATTCCTACTACTACTACTACTTATCATTTCTATAGTGCTACTAGACGTACGCAGCGCTACGTCTCTTCATGTGTACATTCAGTGGCGTACCAAGGGGGTTGCGGTGGGGGCGGTCCACCCCGGCTGCACGCCGCTGGGGGGGTGCCGCGCGCCTGTCGGCTCTTCGTTTTCATGCTCCCTCTGCCCCGGAACAGGTTACTTCCTGTTCCGGGGCAGAAGGAGCATGGAAACGAAGAGCCGACAGGTGCGTGGCACCCCCCCCCCCAGCGGCGTGCACCTGAGGGGGTTCTTTCGCCGGGGAGTCGCGCTGCACCCGGGGGGGTTATTTCGCCGGGGGGGGGGTCGCGCTGTTCCGGGGGGGGGGGGTGCGCTGCAGCCGGGGGGCGGGGCGCATCGGCGATCCACCCCGGGTGTCAGCGCCCCTAGGAACGCCACTGTCTACCTTGGACATGAAGAGACAGTCCCTGCTCGATAGGGCTTACAATCTAATCAAGACAGACAAACAAGACAAATAAGGGATAAGGGCAAAGAGCAGCAAGATTCCGGAATCCCAAACAGCAGCAAGATTCTCCGCAGAATCCCAAAGAATAACAAGACTCCAGAATCCCAAAGATGAATACTACTACTATTTATAATTTCTATATTGCTACTAGACGTACGCAGCACTGTACACTGGACATAAAGAGACAGTCCCTGCTCGACGGAGCTTACAATCTAAATTAGGACAAACAGGACAAATAAGGTGAGAATGAAAAACATGGGTACTGAAGAAGTAAGTGAGGGTTAGGAGTTAAAAGCAGCATCAAAAAGGCAGGCTTTTACCCTAGATTTTTTTTTTTTAGTAATTTCTTTATTAATTTTTTAAATAAATTGTGAACATCTTTGACCTCACGGTCTAAGAAACCTCAAATACAATAACTGTGCATATTATTACATTACATTACAACCAGTTCACATATCCCCTCTTACTACCCCTCTACTCTTTCCATTCCATTCCCCCTCCCTCCTTCCCCTCCGTCCCCTGGTGACAACCATATTAGCTCCCTCTTCCGTTCATATGGCTCCCAGATTTTCTGGGACACTTGAATCAGACCTTTCCTCATCGCAGTCAGTTTAGACATCTGATAGATATATTCAACTTTATATCCTACTCTTTGCATAGAGGGCATCTCTGCTTTTTTTCCATGCTCGGGCCAGTTGCATTTTGGCCGCAGCAAAATTTTGGATCGCAAATTTATGTTCCTGCACCCTACTCTCTTTAGGTCGTGCATGAAGTAAGCAATATTCTATCTGTCGTGTAGATCCTCCCTTTCCCAACTCATTGACCACCTCCACAATCTTTTCCCAAAATGTTTGCACCTTGGGGCATTCCCATCAAATATGCATGAATGTCCCTCTTTCCCCACACTCTCTCCAGCAATCTCCCCTTTTAGCCTAGATTTGAAGATGATCAGAGATGGAGCTTGATGTACCAGCTCAGGAAGTCTATTCCAGACATAGCAGTTTACATGTTATATACAGGTACTTATTTTGTATCTGGGTCTATGGAGTGGGAATCAAACCGAGATCCCCTCGTTGTTAAGCTGCTACACTAACCAGTGAGCTACTCCTCCATGCCAGTGCAGCTTTGTTTTTGTTTTTTTCTGGTTTTCTAGAGGGGTGTTGTCCAGTGGTATCTAAAGCCACATTGCTTCATTTGCCTTGGAGCCAGATCGTAGCTAGCTCCTCAGATTGTATTTCCGGTATAAAGATTTAGAACTTCTGAGCTATAAAGTTCAAATATTTCCTTGCCTCTGCAAGGTGACCCAGCTCAGAAGGAAGGCTTTAGCCCTTAAATCTGAGTTATTAGCGCGGGGAGGGATATTTTTCTTCAGTTTCCATGCAAGTGTTTTGTTAAATTAGAATCTAAAACATTTTTTCTAGACCCAGAACAATTTAAGAATTTTCTAGTCGCATGGAAATCTCCAGTGCTTACTTTGATATTGATAGTAAAAGAAATGTCTTTTGTTTTCTTTACATACTAGTGCAAGTGGCAGATGAAGTTCAATGTTGACAAGTGCAAAGTGATGCATGTGGGTAAGAGGAACCCGAATTATAGCTACGTCTTGCAAGGTTCCACGTTAGGAGTTACGGATCAAGAAAGGGATCTGGGTGTCGTCGTCGATGATACGCTGAAACCTTCTGCTCAGTGTGCTGCTGCGGCTAGGAAAGCGAATAGAATGTTGGGTGTTATTAGGAAGGGTATGGAGTCCAGGTGTGCGGATGTTATAATGCCGTTGTATCGCTCCATGGTGCGACCGCACCTGGAGTATTGTGTTCAGTACTGGTCTCCGTATCTCAAAAAAGATATAGTAGAATTGGAAAAGGTACAGCGAAGGGCGACGAAAATGATAGTGGGGATGGGACGACTTTCCTATGAAGAGAGGCTGAGAAGGCTAGGGCTTTTCAGCTTGGAGAAGAGACGGCTGAGGGGAGATATGATAGAAGTGTATAAAATAATGAGTGGAATGGATCGGGTGGATGTGAAGCGACTGTTCACGCTATCCAAAAATACTAGAACTAGAGGGCATGAGTTGAAGCTACAGTGTGGTAAATTTAAAACGAATCGGAGAAAATTTTTCTTCACCCAACGTGTAATTAGACTCTGGAATTCATTGCCGGAGAACGTGGTACGGGCGGTTAGCTTGACGGAGTTTAAAAAGGGGTTAGATAGATTCCTAAAGGACAAGTCCATAGACCGCTATTAAATGGACTTGGAAAAATTCCGCATTTTTAGGTATAACTTGTCTGGAATGTTTTTACGTTTGGGGAGCGTGCCAGGTGCCCTTGACCTGGATTGGCCACTGTCGGTGACAGGATGCTGGGCTAGATGGACCTTTGGTCTTTCCCAGTATGGCACTACTTATGTACTTATGTACTTATGTCTCTGCTAATTAGTAGCTTGAGTGACTCCTCCCACCCCCTATTAATTTCTTTTTTTTCTTGAGTATTGTGCAATAATACCCTTTTTTAATCTAATTCTTTTTTTGGAATTCTTTGTTTTTGTTTCTTATATTTTCCTGTGACGAGGAGTATTTTTGCAGTTGTCAAGTATTATCTTGCTTGTGCATTTAATGTAAAAAAACATACAGAATAGATTTTTTTTTTAAATGTTATGTTTAGCACTGCTATCCAGATAGTTAGCAGTGCTGACCACTGCTGGCTGTATGGCTAGTGATAACAGTCAGCTGTAGAGACCAACTGAAATTTTGCTTCAGTTTTGGCACCAAAACTAGCCCAAAGTCCATTTTTTTGTCCTGTCTTTGGTTTTGGCCAAAAATGCACTTGTATTTTTGGCCTAAAGCAAATGTTTATCCTTGTCCAATAGCTCCCACTTCCACCCAGACAGGAATAATTGTCTACGTTGGAGCCTAAATTCCACACCAATTTATTTGGTGCCAATAAAACATGTCAGCACCTAAGTACATGTCATGTTATTTGTGACCCCAGTACAAGGTACCGCTAGTGGGATTTGAGCCCACCACCTCTGAATGATAAGCCAACTGTTCTAATCACTAGACTATCTCATCTACTGTATAGCTCTGGATCAGTTGAGAGGCACAAGGTTTTGGGGGACCCTGCCTTGGTGCTTGTCATAGGGGGCAGACTACAGATTTTTATGTATTTATTTATTTTTAGTGGAGCTGGGTCCAAATCACCTCCAGTCAATGGGTCCTAGAAGTGAGTCTTGAAAGTTATGTTCTTGAGTTTGCTTGTCTGCTTCTAGCTGTGTTTTACACCACCTTGAGTGAATTCTTTCAAAAATACGGTAAATAAATCCTAATAAATAAATAGCCTACTGCTCAGTCATCTGCACAGATCTATTAGGAGGGCAGTATGTTCAGGTCAGAAGGCAAGCTTGCCATTCCATATATGTAATGCCCTAGACATAGGCACCAACTTTTAAAAATTATTAGGGGTGCTAAGCCCAGTGGAAATAGCCCTTCCCTGGACACACAACTGAGCGGGTGCTAAAGGGATTTTGGAACCTGGATTGTACCTTTTTCTTTCCTTTTGAAGATGATCGTATAAGGACTGTATCTTTATTCCTTTGGAAGACTATGTTAAGCAGGCTGTATCTTTTGTTTTGAAGAAGCTGTTATGATTTTGGCTGGGAAATTGCCTGTATAATAAAAGGCTTTTGGCTCTAAGTTCCCGTATCAGCAGTATTCTGCCTCGGAACCCAAAGAGCCCCGTTGGCCGGCTGGCCCACCCCAGAGGAGGAAGCGGACCCCCTTTACACACCGCAATTCGGAGAAAGATCTACAAATGTAAAAGACTTTCAATGAACATAAATCTCATTTCTCGGGCTTTTTGTGATTTTGCATACATATGGTGTGCTTTAAATTAGAAGAAAAAGGCTTTCTTAAAATTAAGGTAATAGGTGGTGTGAAATAGGATGTGTCCTACTTGACAACATTTTTTATACAAATGTAAATGAAATTCCATCTGCTGTTTTTCCTCTTGGGCTTTTGTTCCAGCATGCTTAAAAGCATGTTTTCTCCATGCTAAAGTGCTCCCTTTTGATGAAGAGTTAAAGTCCATGACAATGGACTATAATCCATTATCAAACCAACACGGGGAGTGAGAATTCTCAGCAAGTCAGCAGAGGAGAATGTTCCCTATTTCTTTGCATTAAGTCAAAAGCAATTTGTAGCGTTATGCAAACACCACTAGGATTTTTTGTTAGGTATGCACTACCTGAATTTCTAAATATTGAACTTCTGTTTTGCTTTTTGCTTGAAAGCATATTTTATTTCTTCTTGATGGAAACCATGCTTGCTTACTGAGTACTGCGGATTGCTGTAACTTTCATTCTGCTGGGTACAGTGTAAGGAGATGCTTCCCCCCCCCCCCCCTCCAATGCTTCCCCCCCCCCCTCCATTGCTTCCCCCCCACCCCTCCATTTAGCCTTTTTAAACACCTTGCTCAACACTTTAGTAATTACTGTTATTTATCTGCATATTTATCTGGTAGCTCACTGTAAGTGCACGATGTCTGCCGGAAGTGCCCATCAACGCTAACGGTGCATTCGTTTAAAACAAACTTGTTAATGTAATTATTTTGAAGGTTGATAGCAAATTATAAATGATACAGTGTGGTATTGGATCAAATATTTAGCATGTTTGCTTCTCTGGCATGCATTAGGACAGTTTTTCTAAAGTCTGTCAAATGTGGGGTAATGTAGAATGTTAAATTACATTTAGTGGTATGAAACAGTAAATTAATTTGTATCCTAATAGTGAAGGCTCTCACAGTCTGTGTAGATGCAATCTTTAGGCACTTCCTGTTGGCTCATATTCTCAGATGAAAGGTCTTTATCATGGGGGGGGACCTGTCATTTTGATGAAAATGAGGCTTTTGGTAAAAATTAATCAAGAAAAAGTCCTAGTCTGAACACCTATTAGGGATTAAGCTGCCTTTTCCTCTTAGCACCTGGTGCAGGGTCAGGAAAAGACTTCCCTGTAGCCAGAGTAGTACAGACTGAGGATAGGAGAATCTCCTTCCTGCTTCTTAACAGCATAACATACCTAAGGATGACTAGAGAAACCCCTAGCATCCAGTGTAATACAAACACATGAAGGGATGAAGGATCCCAAGCACAGCAGACCTATGCAGATCTTACTGTGTGCTTCCCCCCCCCCCCCCTTCAGAAAAGGCCCACCTAGACAGACCAGAACTTGGGTTGGTGGATCCCTTTCATAAATCCCCAGATCAGGTGGGGCAGGGGCATAACCAGATTTTGGGTGGGCCTAGGCAAGAATTGGGTGGGCACCAAGTGTTCTCCCCCCCCCCCCCCCCGAAAAAATTATCTCAACTGGTGGGAAAACGCTTCTTTCCACCTTGGCAGCAGGCATGCACTGAAAACTGAGCATGGGCAGGTGCTGGTGTTGTGGAGAGTAGCATTTTCGTTACCATCAGGGGGAAATCTTCAGCTGGCGGAGCTTGGGATTCTCACCAGTTACCACTAAACATGTGCTACTGTTGGGTAGGCCTGAGCCATAAATGGGTGGGCCCTGGCCCACCCAAGCCCACCTGTGGCTACGCCACTGATGTGGGGGCTGGGGTATTCTAGTGCACAGCACCATATGGACAAAACACCCAGGTGGGGGGTGGGGGTAGAGAATCATTTCATACAACTCTCAAGCAATGGAGACCCTACAAGGACCAAGGAATTCACCTTCATAGCTCAGGCAGGAGAAAAAGCCAACTTGGGAGCTTAATTTTCAAAAACTGACAAATTCATAATTCTGGCATTTATCACAAGTTCACTTTTGTTATAGATAAAATAATTTTGAATTATTAGATTGGCAATATAACAAGTCAACTAAGCTTCAACCACCAACTTTCCTCCCCCCCCCCCCATTTCTCAGTTTATATCAATGTATAATGTCAGCCTTTCTTGTTAAGTGCCATAGAGTTCATGTCAACCTTCTGGATAGTTCCCCTGAACTGTGTTCGGTCTTCAGTCAGGATGCTAGGATTTTCTTCTTCACTGTTCATGTTTCACATCCATATAACATAGTTGAAAACACTGTGGCTTTGACAAGTCACATCTTTGTATGCAGATATATCTCTTTTTTTTTTTTGTTACATTTGTACCCCGCGCTTTCCCACTCATGGCAGGCTCAATGCAGCTTACATGGGGCAATGGAGGGTTAAGTGACTTGCCCAGAGTCACAAGGAGCTGCCTGTGCCTGAAGTGGGAATTGAACTCAGTTCCTCAGTTCCCCAGGACCAAAGTCCACCACCCTAACCACTAGGCCACTCCTCTGTGTACTTGAAGGTCTTGTCTAGGTCCTTCGTAGCTGTTTTGCCGAGAATGATACATCATTGGGGGGCCCTTTTACTAAGCTGCGGTAGGCTCTACGTGCGTAAAGCGCACACCCAAATGAGACTACCACCAAGCCAGCACACCTCCCTGGTGGTAATTTCAGATTTGGCTTGCACCCATAATGCCTGGATGAATTATTTCCTCCCAAGCGCGCTGTTTCCAGCGGTAATTGGCAGTTGTTGTGCGTTGACTGGTCACCGCACATGTAGCACATGAACCCTTACCACTAAATCAATAGGTAGCGTTAAGGGCTCAGGCCAGTTTTTAGATGCGCGCTGGTTTCAGTTTTACCGCATGCTCTTTTTCTGTCACATTAAAAAAAAACCCTCTTTTTTGCAGACACAGTAAAAACTAGCCCAGCACGCGCCTAATACACGTGCCTACACTGCCGCAGGGCACTTTTTACCGCAGCTTAGTAAAAGGGCCCCTGGATTTCTTGACTGTTTGTTGGACTTGTTGATTATTGATCCAAGCAAGACAAAGTTGTCAACTATTTCTATTACTTTGCCATAAAGAATGAAATTATTGATTTTTCCAGTTGTCAGGATCTGTGTATTCTTCATGTTAAGGTGCAGGTCCATTTAATAATATGTTCCTTGATTATGATAATCAGATGTTTCAGATTCCCTTCATTTTCAGCCAGTAACATGGTAGCAAAGGTTGTTGAGTCTTCCACCAATTTCACACTTCAGGCTTCTTCATAAAATCCTGCTTCTCTAATGATTTGTTCTGTACATAAGTCTTAATTTACTTTCTTTGTGTAAATCATATAGTGTTATGCATTCTGCCTTGTAACTTTATCCTAGAAATCTGAGGAATAGCAAATGATTATATAAATACATAAATAATCTTTGACCCAACCAGAAAACAGAAAAACAGTGATAGAGGAGAAAAAAGAAATATAGAAACAGCATTGCTAATGGAAGTGTCAGTAGTATTTTTATTTTTTGTTACATTTGTACCCCGCACTATCCCACTCATGGCAGGCTCAATGCGGCTTACATGGGGCAATGGAGGGTTAAGTGACTTGTGCCCCCTGTGCCTGAAGTGGGAATCGAACTCAGTTCCTCATGGCCGCACAGGCTTCTGCTTCTGTGAGTCTGGTCAGACTCACAGAAACAGAAGCCTGCGCAGCCTTCTACATGGAATAGCAACATTCCATGTAGAATCTCCAATAGTAGCAACATTCCATGTAGAATCTCCAGTAGTATCTATTTTATTTTTGTTACATTTGTACCCTGCGCTTTCCCACTCATGGCAGGCTCAATGCGGCTTACATGGGGCAATGGAAGGTTAAGTGACTTGCCCAGAGTCACAAGGAGCTGCCTGTGCCAAGAATCGAACTCAGTTCCTCAGGACCAAAGTCCACCACCCTAACCACTAGGCCACTCCACCAAGTTGTAGTAGGTATGGAGAGACAGAAGACCTTCAAGTACCAAGAGATGCAATCAGAGACCAGGAAAATGTGGAATAAAAATAAAGAAATGGTATTTGATGCCACCAGTTTGATTAAAAAGAACTTCTAGGTGCACCTTAATATGTGGTCTGTATATATTTACACTGTACAAACTTGAAAGGAAGCTCTTTGATTGTCATGTAGGTATTAAGAAATACTAGCAATAAATCTGAGAGACTGAGCTCATGTACAAAATACCCAGGCTTAAGAATGATGTCTATTGTTGTCATTCTGGGGGTAATTCTATAACAATGTGTCCATATAGAGCAGTGCTTTCCAAATCTGGTCCTGGGGGCACCCCAGCCAGTCAGGGTTTCAGGATATACACAATGAATATTCAGGAGACAGATTTGCATGCAGTAGAGGGAGTGCCTGCAATTATATATCATTGTGGATATCCTTGAAACCTGACTGGCTGGGGTGCCCCCAGGACCAGGTTTGGAATCACTGATATAGAGCACTCAGAGGGTGCTTGATAAGCGCACAGTCTGTAAAGCAGGGCTGCTCAATGTCAGTCCTTGAGGTCCACAACCCAGTTGGGTTTTCAGGGTTTCCCCAATGAATATACATGCAAGTTAGTGTCCCTAGTGACTCATCCCTGCTTGTCAGTCCCTCCCTACACTCCTTCCCTGGAACTCCGTTCACTAGGCAAATCTCTCCTAATTGCACCCTTCTCCTCCATCGCTAACGCCAGACTCCGCTCCTTCTATCTTGCCGCACCTTATGCCTGGAATAGGCTTCCTGAGCCATTACGTTTAGCTCCATCCCTGGCTGTCTTCAAATCCGGGCTAAAGGCCTACCTGTTTGATGCTTCTTTCAACTCCTGACTTGTAACTTTTTTATCTTATCTTATCCTTATGTGTCCTTCTGTCTGTCCTTCCCTTATCCTTTTTGGTCCCGTCTGTTTGTCCTGATTTAGATTGTAAGCTCTTTTGAGCAGGGACTGTCTTCTTCATGTTCAATTGTAAAGCACTGCGTACGACTGGTAGCGCTATAGAAGTGATTTATAATAGTAGTAGTCCCTAGCCAACCAGCCTGCCTGCACCTCCCACTTGTTCCCAGCAATCCTTCCAGCCTAACCTCCTTCACCACTACCAACCCAGTGCGAGCTGATGGGAGATTTAGCTGGGTCAGGTCTAAGATTTTCATTTTTTTTTTCCTTTCTCATGACAGACAAAATAATGCAATCATGTTCATAGATTTTAACTATGGAATAGTCCTTGAGTTTTTTGTTAATTGGCAGTGAGGATAAGGCAGTTTGGTTCAAATGCTACTCAATTTGGCTATTATTAAGAATTAAACTTTGACAATCAGAATTTTCAATGGAGACCCAGATAGACCTTTAATTATAGTATTGCAACACTATAATAGTGTTGCCTTTTTTCTTTTGGGCGAGCATGCCATAATTAACATAAATTGTAGAGCATTACAGGACTCGTGTGCTCTGCTGCATATGAATTTTGTGGTAGGTTATGAAGGATATAATTTTCTTGAAGCTAGTTTAACTGATTGAGAGTTCTAGGAGCCAAATTGGAGACTAATGGGTAGATGCCATCTATTGGTCCAACATAAGAATCTGAAAAAAGATGGAATTATCCATGCACTCTTGGGGTACCATTTGGGTTTTCAAATGGGCAGGGGCTAGCACTCTACACCTCTGACCTTTGGGGCTCATGTTGGGTGGGAAGAAAGATATCTGTCAAGCCCTGCCTCCGTGGATTTTAATTCTCACACCCTCTCCTTCAGCAGATAGTCAGTCTCGGAAAACACTTGCTGTCCCGCCTGAATGGCTGTTCCAACAGAAAGGGCAGCACAGAAGTGTTAGTCCAATACCAAAACAGGTTAGAAACAGAAAAGAAGCACACAGATGATCCATTAGCTTCCTGGATCCTTCTCACTTGACCTGTGTCTTGCAATTAGCCTCTTCTACCTTCAGTCATTCCTCAAATCTGTGGGCTTCCTAGGCTTGACTTCTCAAGTCTTCCTCCAGGAATCTATTGAAGCCCAATCCCTAGCCTGACTTAAGGATCAACTTTCTGGAGCCCAGCCACCCCTGGAATCTGAGGCCCAGATACATTAAACTCCTTGCAAAAAGCCCGTACCTTTCTGATCCCCATTGCAGCTTATTTTGGAAAAAGTGGGCCATGCATGAAGGAAATCGTATGCAAATGAGCTGCTAAAAAAAAACAGCGAGCAGCTCAATAGGGGAGAGAGTCAATTGGTCTGCTGATCATGTGCAAAACAGCCAATCACTAAGCGTGGCTGCTCTATGCATGCTTCAGACATCTTTCATAGATGCATACAAGCGTATGAAAGAAGTTTGTAGCCTATTTTTTTTCCACCCCACCCCACCCCCACAATGCTAGCAAAATGGCACTTTCTTTTCCACTGATGGGAGGGGGAATGGGAGTGCAGTGGAGGCAGTGTTTTCAAATCTCTCTCATGAATATTCATTGTGGATATCCTGAAAACCTGATGGTCTGGGGTGCCTCCAGGACCAGATCTGGGAACCACTGGGCTGGAGTCTCCCCTCAAATGCATGCAGTGTTATAGAATTTGGGGAATCCACTCCTAACTTGCATGATAGGATTTACACCTGGTTTCAGGTGGTGTAATTCCTCGTACCCAAAGTTTAACGCGAATCCCTGTGCTACGCATATTTTATAACGTGTGTCAATCATAGAACGCTCATTATGGAATACCATCCAGCGCCAAATTTTGAGCACCATATATAGAGTTTTCCCCATTATGCCTAGTAGTAACAGTACCAAAAAATCAGGGCCATAGCTAGTTATGTGTGTGTCATGGGTCTGGGAGAGTAAACCCTTAGGCTGCAGCCGGGCAGGTGGTAGGGGAAGGAGTCCAGGAGGGTGGCAAGTCACCCCTAACAGTAAGGAGGTAGTGAGTGGCCCTTGAGGCAGGCCTGGCAAACCAGCATCTAGGTGGAGCTGGAGGCAGGAAGCTGAGCAGGACTGGAGAAAAGACTTGGGTCAGGATAGAAGGGAAGACGCTGATCAAGACTGGAGACCAGATGCTGGACAGGGACTGCAGAGCAGATGCAAAACAGGACTGGAGACAAGTTTGCAGGTCCAAACTGGAGACAGAATGCTAAGCAGGGGCCAAACGCTGCAAAGACAGTGAGAGGAAGGGATAGCTGTCTGAAATAGAACCGGGCACCAGATATCATCGGCGCAAACCTGTCCCAATCCTGCACTGCAGGTCCTTCAAAGGCACTCTCGAAGGCATGCTTGCATACCTAGGAATGTCAGCGGAGAAAGACACAACCAAACACTCCAGAGGACATGATGTCGGATGTCTGTCACGTCGGACTGCTACCCTACAATATTTGATAGGAAAGATAGATAGATAAATATTCACACATTAGAGGGGGTAAATATGAGACAAGCAAAAAAGCCTGTTCTGCGAAAAATGAAACGGGGCCTAGGTAGGCTATCGTCTAAGTGATTTCTCCTCTCTCCCCTGCCCTCCCCTCCATGTCCAGCGATTCTACTCTCCCCTCCCATCCCATCCATGCTCAGTGACTCACCCCAGTCCCCACCTGCCCCCCTTTTAAGCACCCAAGGTCGAGTTCAACCCCAGCCCTCACCTGACTGCCCTCATCTCCCACAACAGCCCTCTTTTCCTTCCTGCCGCCCTGCCTTTAAAACTTTGCTTTTACCTCCAGTGATCTAAAACACTTTTTTTCTTGTAATTTTCTTTACTAATGCTATGAAAAGAAAATTAAAAGAAAAAAGTGTTTAGGATCACCAGAGGTTTTTGGCCAATGATGGAGTGAGTGTCCGATCAGTGCTCAAAACGTTCCTGTGAATTTTCACCGAGCACTGTGGATTTTTGAGGTCTTTTCCTCCATGTTGTTTTTAAACACATGTAAGATGATGCTTTAAGCATTTGATATTTAGATCCACAGTATTTTGGTTAGAACATTAGCACATGATCGTTAATTCTGAAAATAGAAAATTGGCCAATTTTCAGCCACGACAAACAGTGGCTTTAGCGTGCAGGAGAGACCCTTGTGAGGGGGCACTAAGGCCACTTTTTGCTGCAGCTTTGTATAAATGCCCTGTTAATTGCTAACACAATCGTTTATCATTTATTAAATTTGCTATACCGCTTTCATTCCAGGCAAATTAAAGCGGTTTACAATAAAAACAAGGAGGCAGAAAAGAACGCCAATTGTAGATAGGAAAGAGCTAACTGCCTAAACCATTCAAACTCTACAACAGTTGTACAATAGTCCCTATGTCTGCATGTGTCACCTATATGTGGGGACAGTAGGTGTTTGGTGGGTTTTAGGAGGCTGACACTTTCCACCACAACTGTAACAGAATGGATTAAGGGTCTGGGTTTCCTTCTCCACAGTGCACTGCACCGACTGCTAGGCTACCACTGTAGTGGTGACTAGTAGGTTTTTGGAGGGGAGTAAAAGTGAGCCGTGTACCTGGGACCTGATGTGAAGTCCACTGCAGTGCCCCCTAGGGTGCCCCACTGCTTTGCTGGGGTGTCTGTGTTGCCAGTCTGCTGGCACTCCATACATCCCAATGGTTTGTTTCAGTGGCGTAGCCAGAAGTCAATTTTTGGGTGGGCCAACAGGTTGGATGGGTGGGCACTAGACAGTGGTGTGCTGGTAAATGTTTAACAACAGGCTCTCTCCCCAGTCCACCTCTGCACCCCCCCCCCCCCCGTCCACCTGTGCACCTCCCCTCAAAATTGCAGAGCTGGCTATAGCCGGGGAGAGAGCCTGGGGGGGGGGGGGCAATGCATTACTCTCTCCAGGAAAAAAAAATTAAATGATCCCAGGTTCCAATTTAATTCATGTTTAATGTGGGATAAAATGCCATAAATAAGTAAATAAATATAAACTTTTAATGTTGAGCACCTGATTCTCAAAGTGGACATATTCCAAACACTATAATGAAAATAAAATGATTTTTTTCTACCTTTGTTGTCTGGTGACTGTTTTTCTGATCATGCTGGCCCAGTATCCGATTCTGCTGCTATCTGTCCTCTTAACTCCGTTTCCAGGGATTCATTTCCATTTATTTCTTTACTTTCCTCCTTTCTTCTTCATTTCTTGCTCTATATCCATAAGTAAAAGCTGGGTCCTCCGCAGACTTGACTGTCCAGTGGATCCAGCTTCTGCCTATTTTCTTCATCCATGTGCACTTTTTCTCCTCTCTGCCTTTTCCCTCATCTCCTTCCTCACTCTTCCATCCTCTCCATCCATGTCCAGCATTTCTTCTCTCTCCCTTCCCTCTCTTCCATCCATGTCCAGCAACCCTCCTCGCCCCTGTCCTTCCCTCCATCCATGTCCAGCAACCCTCCTCTCCTCTGCCCTCCCCTTCATACACCCATGTCCAGCAACCTTCCTATCTCCTCTTTCCTCCCCTCCATCCACGCATGTCCAGCAACTCTCCTCTCCCCTCCAGCCATCCATACCTAGCAATTCTTTTCTCTCCCCTGCCCCCCTCTATCCATCCATCCCCAGCAATTCTCTTCTCTCTCCCCTTGTCCCCTCCATCCATCCATCCCCAGCAATTCTCTTCTCTCTCCCCTGCCCCCCTCCATTCATCCATCCCCAGCAATTCTCTTCCCTCCCCTGCCCCCCCTCCATTCATCCATCCCCAGCAATTCTCTTCCCTCCCCTGCCCCCCTCCATTCATCCATCCCCAGCAATTCTCTTCCCTCCCCTGCCCCCCTCCATTCATCCATCCCCAGCAATTCTCTTCCCTCCCCTGCCCCCCTCCATTCATCCATCCCCAGCAATTCTCTTCCCTCCCCTGCCCCCCCTCCATTCATCCATCCCCAGCAATTCTCTTCCCTCCCCTGCCCCCCTCCATTCATCCATCCCCAGCAAGTCTCCTCTCTGCCCTGCCCCTATCCAGCCATACCCAGCAATTCTGTTCTTGCCCCTGCCCCCCTCTATCCATCTATACCAGCAATTCTCTTTTCTCCCCTGTCCCCTCCCTCCAGCCATCAGCGATTCTCCTCTCGCCCCTCCCGCGCCCATCCATGTCCTCCGATTCCACCTGGCCGCCCGGAGCCCTCTTCTCCCCCCCAAAAACATTTACAGTGCAGGCTGAGCTCCGTTCCCGCATCTGCCTCCCTCACTCTCACGGCAGCGCTTCCCAAATGCTGCCCACCGCTACCACGATCGCGGGATTTACCTCCCTCCGTCTCAGCACTCAGCAGCAGCGGTAGCGAATCATACACGCTGCCTCCTTCTAACCCGGAAGTGTCCGCTTCCGGGTTAGAAGGAGGCAGCGTGTATGATTCGCTACCGCTGCTGCTGAGTGCTGAGAGGAAGGCGGTAAATCCCGCGATCATGGCGGCGGTGGGCAGCGTTTGGGAAGCGCTGCCGTGAGAGTGAGGGAGGCAGATGCGGGAACGGAGCTCAGCCTGCTCCCTCCGCTCTGCTGCCTCCACTGCTGGGTGGGCCTGAACCAAAACTGGGTGGGCCTGGGTGGCTACGCCCCTGGTTTGTTTTTGTGCAGTTTGTCCCTTGGATGGTTTGTTTGTTTTTTTTCAAAAATGGTCCAAAAACATAGACATACTGAGGACAAAAACATCTAGCAAATGGCCATTTTTGATACAAATTGACTGTAATCTGTTTAATAGCTCTGCTGGGTTCTATGTTTGTATCTATTCTATTTGGAGAATGTTGTGCATGGCTTTGTGTGCAAAAGCAGTTTAGAAGTATAATAAAATAAATACTAGGGTCAGATGCTTTTGCTTTTGTGGCCATGTTCAGAAAATGTAATCTGTATCTTGTATGTTGCAGTACATCAACACATATTGACAGAAATCCATCTTATGTATATTGAATCTTAAACAAGCAGATTGCTCCTAAGGTGCCCATATTTCTTATGCAGCTTGAATAACTTTTGTCAGGGAAGTCAAGGACAAAAGACTTGATTCTAGAATCTATGCAATACTGCTATTGGAAAAGGAAGTACATAAGTATTGCTATATTGGGACAGACCAAAGGTCCATCAAGCCCAGCATCTTGTTTCCAACAGTGGCCAATCCAGGTCACAAGTACCTGGCAAGATCCCAAAAAAGTACAATACATTTTATGCTGCTTAAAGCTACCTGATAAATGTAAGACCACACAGCTAAAACATTTAGGATGCTATGGTGGTAATAGTCAGCCAATTGGAGATTGCGCGTTTTCTGATGGCAACCCCCATCCTGTTGGGATCAAAAGAAACAAAAAAATTGGGTGGACTGTCTGTAGGGCCTAGTCTGCTCCAAGTAAAAGGCCAATGCTCGCTTGCAGTCCAAGGTGTGGGGTGCACATTTGCCAGATGGGCATGAGGTTTGGGAAAGAATGTTGGAAGAACGATCGACTGGTTCAGATGGAATTCTGACACAACCTCAGGTAGGTAGGAACTTAAGGTGAATGTGGAGAAGTACTCTGTTAGGATGAAATTTAGTGTAAGGTGGATCCACCACCCTGTGAGCTGAAGTAACAACCACCAAAAACAAGATCTTCCAGGTCAAGTACTTCAGATGACAGGAATCCAGCGGCTCAAAAGGAGCTTTCATCAGCTGGGTGAGGACTACATTAAGGTCCCATGACACAAGCAGAGGTCTGACACTGGGGTTTGTAAAAAACAAACCTTTCATGATGTGAACACAGAAATGGGCCTACCCTCTACACAGCGATGGTAAACACTAATCGCACTAAGGTGAAACCTTAGAGTTGGTCTTGAGACCAGACTCGGAGAGGTGTAGAAGGTATTCAAGCAGGGTCTGTGTAGGGCAGGAAAGGGGGTCTAGGGCCTTGCCTTCACAGCAGATGGCAAACCTCCTCCATTTGAAAGAATAACACACCTTAGTGGAATCCTTCCTGGAAGCCATCAAGACCCTGGAGACACCCTCAGGAAGATGCAAGAAAGCAAATTTTAAGCTCTTAACATTCAAGCTATGAGGGGCTAGAGAGGAGGTTAGGATGTAGAAATGATCTCTCATTCTGCATGATGAGGGTCAGAAAAACACTCCAATCTCCAAGGTTCTTCAGAGGACAAATCCAGAAGAAGAGGGAACCAGATCTGCCTGGGCCAGTATGGAGCGATCAAGATCATGGTTCCTTGATCTTGCTTGAGTTTCAGCAAAGTCTCCCCCCAAGAGGAGCAGGAGGATATGCATACAGAAGACCGGTACCCCAATGAAGGAGGAATGCATTTGACAGTAGTATGATGTGGGCCTGGAGACTGGAACAGAACTGAGGGACTTTGTGATTGATCTGAGTGGCAAAGAGATCCACTGAGGGAGTGCCCCACGCTCAGAAGATTTCTCGAGAGCCGGGCTTCTCCCACTGATGGCGGACAAGTCACCAAATCCAAAGTTGGAACGGGGATGGAGAGGAACCAGGCAAGACCTGGACTTAGGCAGGAGCTTGGCAGAACGCAGAGCTTGGCTGAAGCTTGGCAGGAACGGAGCTTGGCAGGACCTGAAACTTGGATAACGTTTGGCAGGAACCGGAGCTTGAGAGGACCTAGAGTGTGGCTGAAGCTTGCTGAAGCTTGGTATGAACCGGAGCTTAGCTGGAACATGGCAGGAACCGAAGCTTGGCTGAAGCTTGGTGGGACGTGGAGCTTGGCTGAAGCTTACAGGAATAGGAGTTTGGCTGAAGTTTGGCAGAAACCAGAGATTGGTAGGGCTAGATAAGAACTGGAGCTAGTGATGCAAGAGCGAAGAGGTACAGCCAAGAGTGTCAGAAATAGAGCCCCGTCGTGACATCATCCGGCAGTACCCGACACTGTGTGTCCTCAAGAAGCATGCAAGAGACATGAATGCACCTTGGGTCCTGCCGTCATGGGGCCCACTGCTGGTGACAGCACGATGGAGTTGCAGCCTCCACCCCCCCCCCCCAAGGGACCCACTGTGAAAACAGCTGTGGCGATGGGTGTCTCTGGGAGCGTGACGGCCATGACAGGCATATTGCATACCAAATCATGCAAGTACAGGCTCTCATGTGGAGCTGTTAAGATAGAATATAGGAGATGAGCATAGAGGCCTGATATATCTTCTGCCCAAAAGAATCCAGTGTTCTAGCTTCTCTGCCAGGGGGCATCTAAGTATAGTCTCTAGAACTCCTGGCTCTTTTGAATGCAGATTCCACCACCATTGAATGCTGAGGCAACTGAGGCTTGTCAAACCCTGGGGAACTCTGAATCTGATACATGGTGTCTATCTTTTTGGGTAGTAGAGGGACCAACAGAAGGGACTCCCAGTTCTTCAACTGAACATCTTTCAGGATCCGGTGAAGGGATTCATAGTCCAGGACCTCGAACATCTCAGCCCTCGGCTTGTTCTCTGTCTCCAAACGAATGGGAATTGTAGCCGCCATTTCCTGTATAAAACCTGGGAAAGAAAGGCACTCAGGTGGAGACTTCCTACTTTCCTCTGGAGGGAAGGGGTCAGATGGGATACCATATGACTCCTCCTCCGAATGCTCCTCATTGGTGTTGGTGAAAAACTCCTCATGGGAGGGGCTGAGCCCAAGCCTGCCTTGAAACAGAGGAGCCATGTCCTTGGGTGTCAAGGTATTGGTTCCACTCTTATCTCTGGCAAAGCTTCCTCCACCGACTTTGAGGGGGTGCCCACAAAGGCAGCATGCAACACCGGCATCGAAGATCTCACCACAGGCTAAGGGCCATGAGGGGCAGCAGCAACAGGCGTGGATGGGGCAAGCACTCCAGATGCCGATGCACACTGATGTAAAAACCCTGCCAAGAGCTCAGGGAGCATAGTCTGGATGCACTCATAGACAGAGAGAGGCCATTGGGAAAGGATGGGGTGTCAGCTGAACTGTAGGGGTCGAGACAGGTGCTTGGTCCTGGATGCGTGGAGACTCATGCATCTGCACTTCCTGTATGGAGGGAGAGAGATCCTCCTGGCACTGACGCTTCTCAGGGACCGAATCCTTTCGTGTCCCGGAGCTTTCAGCACCTTGCGTTGAGGGGGATCGATGCTGGTCATCAATGCTCCATGGTACCAATGAGGACACTGAATCCGATGTTGACTGCACATGCTGTTAAAGCTGTAATAGCTTGTTTAAGCTCCGCACCGGGCAACATGGATGACATCACCCATATGTGAGAGAATATGCCCTGCTTGTCCTCGGAGAAACCAGAGTATAAATCTTGCTGATGCTCCCAGTGACCTTGGGCAAGTCACATCGCCCTCCATCGCCTCAGGTACTAACCTAGAGCTAGATGTATAAAAAGACAGTAATACATATTACTTATCATACTCCTATTTATAGTGAACACTAGCACAGGAAATATCTACAGGACCTGAATGTAATTTACCTTGAACTTTCAATGGAAGGCATGAACCAAATCTAAATAAAAGAAATTATTTTGTAGCTCCATGCTTACACAAATTTTGAATGCATATATGGCAGATACATCTGGGGTGGGGGATTTGAACATCTTTTTAATACTGTGAAGATTGGGAAGTCTGCTTGGCCATTATATTTATTTATTTTTAATTTACTGAGGTCAGCTCCCTCATTTAGAAGAGGTAGGAAAAGAAGAAGAATCACTGGTAAATCATGCTGGCACAGTGACTTATACTAACACTAGTACTTTTCTGCATTTTAGATTTTTTTTTTTTTTGTTACATTTGTACCCCGTGCTTTCCCACTCATGGCAGGCTCAATTCAGCTTACATGGTGCAATGGAGGGTTAAATGACTTGCCCAGAGTCACAAGGAGCTGCCTGTGCCTGAAGTGGGAATCGAACTCAGTTCCCCAGGACCACAATCCACCACCCTAACCACTAGGCCACTTCTCCACTGTTGCTACTCTTTGAGATTCTACATGGAATGTTGCTGCTATCAACATTCCATGTAAAAGTCGAAAAGTTGGCCCTTGCAGATCACCAATGTGGCCGTGCAGGTTTCTGCTTCTGTGAGTCTGACGTCCTGCACGTACGTGCAGGACGTCAGACTCACAGAAACAGAAGCCTGCGCAGCCTTCTACATGGAATGTTGCTAGTGGAATAGCCACATTCCATGTAGAATCTCCAATAGTATCTATTTTATTTTTGTTATATTTGTATCCTGCGCTTTCCCACTCATGGCAGGCTCAATGCGGCTTACATGGGGCAATGGAGGGTTAAGTAACTTGCCCAGAGTCACAAGGAGCTGCCTGTGCCTGAAGTGGGAATCCAACTCAGTTCCCCAGGACCAAAGTCCACCACCCTAACCACTAGGCCACTCCTCCTTCCTCAAGAGTTAAATTTCCAATATTAAAAAAAACTATGTCTTAAGCTGTTAGGGCTTGTGTGCACTTCTCTGCATCGAGGGTAGCAGCTAATGCCTTCGAAATGGCAGGGTGCTAATCTGAGCGTACATTCTCAACATGCACATTTTTGTGTGCATCGGTTGCTAAACAATATACACAAAAATGTGCACACGAACTGGTGCTAAGTGGGGAGTACAGTTTACCGCTCCTTATTACATCAGTCTATGAAGTATAAACCTTGCAAGATACTAATAAATGTTTAAAAAAAGAGAATCAAAGCATTTAGCACCATCTACTGGATTAATGAAATGAAACACATTTCAGCAAAACATAGGATGGCATATTTTTAAAGGCAGAAATGTGGACCCATCAATAAAGAAGATAAAATGCATTTATTGCATTTGTGGTTAGTATGCACTTTTAAATTTTCTAGTGCAAGTTATTCAGGTTTGTTCTGGAATTCTATCTGGCTCTTTTCTGAATTTCTTTTTATGTCTTTGTTAATTTCAGTTTGGTGATACATGGTTGCAGTCATGGCAGGATTAACCCTTTGGTGAGCCCTGGGCAAACCAATGCATTTTGCCTTCTGTTGCTATATAAATATGTTTTAAAGCTCCCACAAATGGAGCTCTGCATTCAAACTGCAGAGGAAAACTGACAGTGGAGGAAGTCGTCTGTTGACCCCTCTTGCCACTGTAGAGAACAGTGGCTCTGTTCCCCATCACCTCCACTCATCTTTCTGCCAGAAGCTGACTCACAAGGATACAAATTTTTCTTGGGAGTCATAAATTAGCATTTAGCATATCAAAGGGCCTCTCTTAAATATATTACACCCCAGGAATATACCTAGTTTGCCTAAGCCTTCACCCTGCCCTAGCTGTAATGAATGGAGTGGAACAGATAGACGTGAACTGCTTGTTTACTACTACTACTACTTATCATTTCTAAAGCGCTACTAGACGTATGCAGCGCTGTACACTTGAACATGAAGAGACAGTCCCTGCTCCACAGAGCTTACAATCTAATTAGGACAGACAGATAGAACAAACAAGAGATAAGGGCAGGGGTGTGCTGGTAAATTTTTAACAACAGGCTCTTTCTCCGGACGTAGCCAGCTCTGCAGTTGGAAGGGTCAGGGGTGGCCGGGGGTGGGGGTGGGGTGGGGTGGGGGAGCAACACTTGCCTCTCTCTCCTCCCTCCCTTCGTGCGGGCACGCTAGGCATACCTTTGCTGGCAGCCAATAAATGGATTGCCACTACTCCCAACATCTTGCTCTGAGCAGCATGCTGGACCTTCTCTCACATGCTCGAGAAGTCTCAGCCTGCTGCCCAGAGCTGGAAACAAAGAGTGAGGAGCAGCAGCAGTCTATTTACTTGGCTGGCAGGGCTCAGCATCCCCACCAGCAAAATAAAAGATAATTCAGCAGGGGGCCCAAGCCCACATTTTGGGAGCCAGTTGTTAAAGTAGCCATGGAGGGCCCTACTTTAACAACCGGCTCCCAAAATTCTTAAAAACTTAACAACCGGCTCTTGCGAGCCAGTGAGAGCCTGCTCCAGCACACCACTGGATAAGGGAATATTAAAGTGAGGATGATAAAATAAGGGTTCTGAACAAAGTGAATAAGGGTTAGGAGTTAAAAACAGCATCAAAAAGGTGGGCTTTTAGCTTAGATTTGAAGACGGCCAGAGATGGAGCTTGACGTACCGGCTCAGGAAGTCTATTCCAGGCATATGGTGCAGCAAGATAAAAGGAATGAAGTCTGGAGTTAGAGTGGAGGAGTGGCCTAGTGGTTAGGGTGGTGGACTCTGGTCCTGGGGAACTGAGGAACTGAGTTCAATTCCCGGCACAGGCAGCTCCTTGTGACCCTGGGCAAGTCACTTAACCCTCCATTGCCTGCCGCATTGAGCCTGCCTGCCATGAGTGGGAAAAAGCACGGGGTACAAATATAACAAAAAAAAAATCATTATTTTCTTTTTAGAATATTTTCTTTTAAAAATTATCGACAAATGTACCTTTTCTTTACCAGTGTAATACTTGGTAAAAGAAAAAAAGTCTGGAGTTAGCAGTGGAGGAGAAGGGTGCAAATAAGAGAGATTTACCCTGTGAACAGAGTTCCCGGGGAGGAATGTAGGGAGAGATGAGAGTGGAGAGGTACTGAGGAGCTGCAGAGTGAATGCACTTATAGGTCAATAAGAGGAGTTTGAACTGTATGCGGAAACGGATAGGAAGCCAGTGAAGTGACTTGAGGAGAGGGCTAATATGAGCATAACGACACTGGCGGAATATTAGTCGTGCAGCAGAATTTTGAACAGATTGAAGAGGAGAGAGATGGCTAAGTGGGAGACCTGTAAGAAGCAAGTTGCAATAGTCTAAGCGAGAGGTGATAAAAATACTAGGACTAAGGGGCACACAATGACGCTACTAAGTAGTAAATGTAAAACAAACTGGAGAAAATATTTCTTCACTCAACATGTAATTAAACTCTGGAATTTGTTGACAATTGCCACCGCTCCAAGAAGGACAATTCCCATCCTTAACATTCATAATGCAAGACACACTTTTCCACAGTACAAAACCAAGAAAAAAGTGACCAATGTAAGTATTGAAAACACATGTCCATTATAAATACTGAATTATAAACAAGACAGAAATCAATCTAGAAATCAACTCTTATTCCAAAACATTTAACATATCAATTTAAAAGAAAGATTATTAGCAATACCTTGAAGAAAATCCTTCACAGATGTCTCCCCAAAATCTTGAACTAGCGCAACTAGACGCCTCTGAGATGCTTTATACTGATGATGCTGCAGAGGGAAGTAGATGACAAGCTGTAAGACGTTCCTGTTCAACCTCAACCATTGTCTGCTCCTTCTGTAACACTCTAATAACGTACCAAATATTTGGATGATGGGCTGTAATACTGGACTGCAAACAATTACGATATCCCTCAATAGCATTGATGGTATGAGGCACGTTACATACACATACGAACATAAGAGTACATTTACTGCTGAACTCTTCACGCAAGTGATCCGTTCCACAATTCAATACAAAGGTCTTTTTTAAGACTCCTGATGCAGGCCCTTTGGCCGAAACACAACGGTTGTGTCGAGTCAAATATACAAGTCAAATATACTAATTAATAAAATTTGGTTTTAGCTTTACTGTGATCCAGTCTCTGGGACTCCTGGTTTTGTGCCCACTTTTTTGTTTGTTTTACAAAGTATCCGTGGGTCTTCTTTGAGTTCTCCACGCTTTGTGGATTCTCTATTTTAGATACGGTGACCAGAACTGAACACAATGCTCAAGATGAGATTGCACCATGGAGTGAAACAGAAGCATTATAGAATTTTCGGTCTTATTCACCATCCCTTTCCTAATAATTTCTAGCATCTTGTTTGTTTTTTAGCTGCTGCCGCACATTGAGAAGGTTTCAGCGTATTATCTACTACGACACCTAGATCTTCTTCTTGGTTGCTGACCCCCAAGGTGGACCCTAGCATCAGGTAAAGCAAAGATACTTACCTGTAGCAGGTATTCTCCGAGGACAACAGGCCTTATATTCTCACAATTGGGTAATGCAGTGCCACGTTGCCCTTTCCGGAGCTTATAACAAGGTTAACAGAGCTTTGTGGAGCATGAGACACACTCCACTGCTCATGCCGTGAGTGCCTTTCCACCCGCTGCAAAAATGCGGTTACTACAGTTAAATACTACAGCATAAAAAAAGAAGAAATAGGAGGCAATTCCAAGGGGAGGTGGGAAGGTTTGTGAGAAAATAAGGCCTGCTGTCCTTGGAGAATACCTGCTACAGGTAAGTATCTTTGCTTTCTCCTACGACAAGCAGGCCATTAATTCTCACAATTGGGGTATCCCTAGCATACAGGCTCACTGAAAACAACAAACATTAGTCAATCGGGCCTCGTAATGGCGAGGATAAAACTCAGATTAACCTGAAACTATATACAAACTGAGTGAGAGTGCAGCCAGGGACAGAATAAAATGGGCCTAGGGGGGTGGCGTTGGATTCTAGACCCCAGATTCTGCAACATCGTCTGCCCAATCCGACTATCCTGTTCAAGGCAGTAATGAGATGTGAATGTGTGGACTGATGCCCATGTCGCAGCCTTGCAAATGTCTGTAATAGAGGCTGACTGCAAATGGGCTAGTGACACAGACATGGCTCTGACATTGCTTGTAGTAGCTTATAGTTTATAGTAGATGACGGCAGAAAAAGACCTGCACGGTCCATCCAGTCTGCCCAACAAGATAACTCATATTTGCTACTTTTTGTGTATACCCTACTTTGATTTGTACCTGTGCTCTTCAAGGCACAGACCGTATAAGTCTGCCCAGCACTATCCCCGCCTCCCAACCACCAGCACCGCCTCCCAACCACCGGCTCTGGCACAGACCGTATAAGTCTGCCCAGCACTATCCCCGCCTCCCAACCACCAGTCCTGCTTCCCAGCACTGGCTCTGGCACAGACCATATAAGTCTGCCCAGCACTGACATTGTAAGCCTTGACATGACCCTCCAGGATCAGCTCAGCTTGGGCATAAGTTAATAAATGCAATCTGCCAGCCAATTATAGATTGTGAGTTTCCCGATGGCAACCCCCATCTTGTTTGGATTAAAAAGAAACAAAAAGTTGGGCAGACTGTCTGTGGGGCCTTGTCCGTTCTCGCCAGGATCGGCATGAGGTCGGGGAAATAATGTTGGCAAGACAATCAACTAGTTCAGATGGAACTCCGACCTTAGGGTGCGTGCGGAGGACTACTCTGTTGTGATACAACTTAATATAAGGTGCATCCATTACTAGAGCCTTAAGCTCACCGATTCTACGAGTTGAAACAGCCATCAAGAAAATGACCTTCCAGGTCAAGTACTTCAGATGGCAGGAAGTTATTGGCTCTAAAGGAGCTTTCATCAACTGGGTGAGAATGACACAGTCAGAGGTCTGACAGGGGGCTTTGACAAAAGCAAACCTCTCATGAAGTGAACTAGATGCTGTCCAGAGATGGGCTTACCCTCTACACATTGATGATAAGCACTAATTGCATTGAGGTGAACCCTTATGAAATTGGTCTTAAGATCAGACTCAGATAGGTGTAGAAGGTATTCAAGCAGGGTCTGTGTAGGGCAGGACACAGGATCTAGGGCCTAGCCCTCACGCCAGATGGCAAACCTCCTCCATTTGAAAGAATAACACTTCTTAGTGGAATGTTTCCTGGAAGCCATCAAGACCCGGGAGACACTGTCCGACAGACCCAAGGAAGCAAATTCTAGGCTCTCAACATCCAGGCTGTGAGGGCCAGAGACTGAAGGTTGGTATGCAGAAAAAATCCCTTGTTCTGTGTGATGAGGGTCGGAAAACAGTCCAATCTCCATGGTTCCTTGGAGGATAACTCCAGAGGAAGAGGGAACCAGATTTGCCGTGACCAGTAAGGTGCAATCAAAATTATGGTCCCATGGTCTTCCTTGGGTTTCTGCAAAGTCTTCCCCACAAGAGGTATGGGAGGATATGAATACAGAAGGCCTGTCCCCCAATGCAGGAGGAAGGTATCCGACGCTAATCTGTTGTGAGCCTAAAGTCTGGAACAGTACTGAGGGACTTTGTAATTCAAATGAGTGGCAAACAGATCCACTGAGGGGGTGCCCCACGCTCAGAAGATCTTGCAGGCAATGTCCATGCTGAGAGGCCACTCATGTGATTTCATGACTATGCTCAGCGTTGTTTTTGCTCGCCAGATAAGTGGCTCAAAGGAAGGCCAGCGTCACATCCGGACACCCTCCCGACACAGAGGGCATGATCTGTGCCCCCCTGCTTGTTGGTGTAATACATTGCAACCTGGTTGTCTGTTTGGTGCTCATTCCAAATTGCCCGCAGCTCCAGTTGATCTGAAGACCTGGTTCATGGACAGACCAGGCTCCTTGAGTGTGAAGCCCATCTACATGAGTTCCCCAGCCCAGGAGAGATGCATCTGTCATCAGAACCTTTTGAGGTTGAGGAATTTCGAATGGTAGTCCCAGAGTCAAATTGGATCAAATGGTCCACCAGAGCAGAAAGTGAACAAGCTCTAGAAACACTCAGGTGACATCCTCTAGATCCACCACTGGGAGGCTAGAGTCCACTGGGCTGATTTCATGTGAAGGTGTGTCATGGGAATCACATAATCTGTGGAAGCCATGTGGCCTAATAGTTTCAACATTTGCCGAGGCATGACCTGCTGAGAGACTCGAACCTGAGAAGCCAGAGCGACCAGAGTGTCTGCTCTCGGTCTTGGTAGAAGAGCTCAAACCTTCTGCATATCAAGCAGGGCTCCAATAAATTCCAGTTGCTGAGCAGGGTGAAGATGAGACAGGGTAGTTTATAACAAACCCTAGTAGCTCTAGCATCCGAATAGTCTTCCGCATGGACTCCCAAGCACCGTCCTCTGACATGCTCTTTACCAGCCACATCAAGGTAAGGGAACACATGTACCCACAGCCTGAGTAGCGATATTGCGACTACTGCTAGGCATTTGGTAAAGACCCTGGGTGCTGACGCAAGGTCAAAAGGCAAAATGCGGCACTGGAAGTAGTGTGTTCCCAGGCGAAACCGAAGATACTTCCAGTGAGCAGGAAGTATTGGGATGTCTGTGTATGCATCCTTTTAAGTCCAGAGAGCATAGCCAGTCGTTTTTCTGAATCATCCGGAGAAAGGTGCCCAGGTAAGCCATCCAGAACTTTTCTTTGACACCATTCGTTGGGAATTGATCCGAGAGGAATTAGCCTACACGGCAATTGTCCTGGTGGGATACCAGTGCAAACATACCTTGAATACTGTGTACAGTTTTAGTCACCCAAGCTCAAAGAAAGATATAGCAAAAGAAACTAACAAGACAATGGGTATGAAGAAAAGTAAAATAGGTTTCACCCTGGAATAAAAATACAAAAGGAGGTAATAAAGAATTTTATAAAATCAAGAGTGCTGTGGAACAAGTTAAAAAGGAACAGTTATTTACCCACTTAAAAATACTACTAGGACTAGGGAGATATGACATGAAGATAAAATTTAAGAAAGCACTATTTTTCATTTAGGTGCTCATTTTCAATGCCCATAGACTTACAAAGTTACGTGGAGGGGCATTTTCAGTATGATGACAAAGTCAGACTTTGGCCATTTTGCACTAAACATCTCAAGTCCGAACAGGAAATATAGCTATTTTCAAAACTGCAAAATGTCTACTTTTTTTTTTTTTTTTTAAATGGCCACACGCTAGATGTTTTTGAGCTCTATGCATTTATCTTTTTGGTCTATTTTCGAAAAGAAAACGTACAAGTGCAAAATGCACAAAATCAAGCCATTGGGATGTAGGAGGAGCCAGAGCAATGGGTCACCCTAGGGGGCACTGTTGTGGATTTCATATAAAAGCTCCCAGGTACACATCTCACCGTTGCTCCCTTATCTTGTCTGCTGAGCCCTCCAAAACCGACTGCCCCCAACTAGACACCAGTACAACAGCCCTTACGAGTGAAGGGGTCACCTATATGTGGGTACAGTAGGGGTTTTTTGTCAGTTTTGGAGGGCTCACAGTTTCCACCACAAGTGTTAACAGGTACAGTGAGATATGGGCCCGAGTCCTCCTCTCTATAGTGCACTGCACTGACCACTACACTTCAGCAGGGGCCTGCTTGCTGCTCTAACACAACTGGTTATACAGCTGAAGTTGTCATAGAGGCTGGTAAGTACCATTTTTATTCACATCTTTGGGGGGTTGGGTCAGTGGCTACTGGGGAGTAAGGGGAGGTCATCTCTGATTCCTTCCAGTGGTCATTTAGGGCATCTTTTTGTGCCTTATTTGTTCTAACAAGAGATCTAGCTCAAAACATTGAAGTTTTAGCCCTAGGCATTTTAGTTTTGTTCCATTATGGCTATAAAACATTGAAGTGGACACACTACAGATGAATTGCATAGCTAAATTTCTGCAAAATAGGTTTCAAAAATACCAATCTGGACATTTTGAGATGAAATTAGTCCAAATGCCGCTTTGACACTTTTTGAGCGTTTTTCTCTTTTGAAAATGAGCCCCATAATGAGCGTCCGCGTATACAAACTATCCTCCCCCCACCGATATTCAGTGCTATTTAACAGACCAGAATGGCTGCTGACCAGTTAAATAGTGCTTATCGGGCTATCCACCGATGTTCAGTGGCGGATAACCAGATATCCCCCACCAAATATCCGCCGATATTTTAAAAGCCAGTATAGCAGCCATATTTGGCCGCATGAAAAGTGGTATATCTTTGGCTAGTTTAAAGCTAACCGGCTAAGTCTGAATATCGACTTAGCCAGTTATCTTTAAACCAACCAAAATAAACTTGTTAATCAATGACGGTCACCAGGCTTAGTGCCAACTGCGGAAGTTAGCCGGCTTAACTCCTGTAGTTTGAATATCGGCCTCTATGGAACTGATTGCCAGAGGACGTGATCAAGATTAATAAAAAAAAAAAAAAAGAGTTTAATAGAGGGAGAGAGGACTGGATCATGAGTGTTTGTGTGAAAGAGAACTGGATGGATAGTGGGTATGTACATGAGCATTTGAATGGGAGCAGAGGAATGGGGGAGTGTGTGTGTTCAGGAAGGGGGTAAGAGCCAAGGATGAGAAGTACAGCTGAGCTGGAACCTCCTCTACCACATCCCCTTCAAGTCAGGCAGATACATGATATTCCCATAATACTCTGAAAAGAGAAAAATCAATTAATCAAATAAAGCAAGATTGAAGATCTATTTTATTATGACAAAATATAGAAAAGGGAAATGGGACTTGATATACCGCCTTTCTGAGCAGGGCCGCCGAGAGACTGGGCCAGGCCCAGGACAAGGCTGCCCCCGGGGCCTCCCCACCCGAGGTCGCCGGGCCCCCTCCACCCACCACCGGGCCCTCTCTCCACCCCCGGGCCCTCTGCACTGACCTTAAGCGCCTCACCTTCGAAAGCGCAGCAAACAGCAACAGAAGTTACGTCAGGCAAGGGTGGGACACGGAAGGAGTTGTCTGCCGCTGCTTGCTGCGCTTTCGAAGGTGAGGCGCTTAAGTTCAATGCCAGGGAACAACGGCGGGCTGGCTGGACTGCAGCGGCGGCGCCGGGCCCCCCCTGGAGGCCCGGGGAATTTTGTCCCCCCTGTCCCCCCCTCTCGGCAGCCCTGTTTCTGAGGTTTTTGCAACTACATTCAAAGTGGTTTACATATAGTCAGGTACTTATTTTGTACCAGGGGAAATGGAGGGTTATGTGACTTGCCCAGAGTCACAAGGAGCTGCACGTTGCATTTCATTGGACTACTTCTTTCGGAAAATTGGCTGCAGAACTCTCTTAATTTCTTATACATTTTAAATGGAGGCTGTAACTGTATATAGATCGTACAATTGAAAATCTGGTTATGTGTTGCTCCAATTCAAACTTCTCATCCACCATTGCCCCCAGAATGATTACTCTTGAGATTATGGGGGCGGCTTGGTACCCGAGTTTCATAACTCACAATAGCAGGGGCTCCGACCGGACCCTCTCCACAACTTTGTTTTAGAACGGGAAGCTGTAGTTTAACAAAAGTACGTTTAAAGTAGACCGTAAAATGTATCACCTACGCCCTTTTAGTTTTTAGGTCTCTGTTAAAGCAAAATTTACATTAAAATAACACAACTCTAAAATAAAGTGATAAGCCAGTTTAGATTTAGATTTTTGCTACCCCATATCCATTCCTTTCCATCTTCCTACGCCTACCTCTGAATGCTCATTTCCTTCTGCACCCAATTCCTTCTATGCAGTGGCGTTCCTAGGCTAGCTGACACCCGGGGCGGATCGCCGATGTGCCCCCCCCCCGGTGAAATTACACCCCCCCCTGGGTGCAGCGTGACCCCCCCCGGGTCCATTTTTACCTGCTGGGGAGGGGGGGGGGGGGGGGGGTGCCGCGCGCCTGTTGGCTCCGAGTCCGCTCGTTCCCTGCTGCTCCCTCTGCCCCAGAACAGAAGTAACCTGTTCCGCGCAGAGGGAGCAGCAGGGAGGGAACGAGCGGACTCGGCCAACAGGCGCGCGGCACCCCCCCAGCGGCGTGCACCTGAGGCGGACCGCCCCCCCCCCTTGGTACGCCACTGCTTCTAAGTTCAATTTACTTATCCATTAACCCCATCATTCTGCGTTTACTACAAACTGTTTATTCTTCTTATGACTTTGTAATTCTTTATATTGTTACTACGTAAGCCGCATTGAGCCTGCCTTGTGTGGGAAAGCGCAGGGTACAAATGTAATAAATTAAATAAATTATGCATTGACCCAATTTTGCCCTCATCGCTTCAGCTTTCTAACATTGGACATCCATCTCTTCTAACCCGCTTCTTTATTTATTTATTGCATTTGTATCCCACATTTCCCCACCTATTTGCAGGCTCAATGTGGCTTACATAGTCCTGTTATGGCATTGTTATTTCAGGATATCAGATACAATTAGTGATGTAAAAAGGTAGAGTCAAGGAGCAAGAAAATAATTTTATATTATTATCAACACTTTTCTCGGGAAGAGACGTCACACCAGGTATAGTAATTTATTCTCACAGCAACTGAGGAACCAGGGACAAAATAACACAACCGTCTTCATTTAAACCTCCTCCCCACAGACACGCGCACTCAGACGCTGTGTTGCGTCACTTCCGGTCTCCGGCGGTAACCAGGGCGGTTGCTAGGGCCGCTGAGTAACGCAGCGAAGGAGGTTTGATGGAGAACTTCCTTGGAAACGGCAGAGCGTAGCAGGTGGCGGGCTGGTACCACCTATCTGCTTCGCTCCTCTTGTCTGTGCCGGGGGTCGTCGCCCTTCATCCCCTTTGACCATGAGTAGCGAGGTCCTGGCGGAGCTGGAGTGGGACGATGGCTTCGCTATCCCCGTGGCCAACGCAGAAAATAAAGCGTTGGAAGATGAAGTGAGTAGAGGGGTCCGAGGGGAAGAAGGGGGGGGGAGGGGAGAAACTGATCTTTTTACCTAGAGTTGACTATCTGTTGTCCATGGTGAGGGCGGGGCTTCCATTAACTGTAGCCGCGCGAGGACATTCCTTTCGAAAACTTCGGTACAGGAGGGTGGAAGCGAAAGATTCCTCAAGCTGTCTTTCTCCGTTTGCACAGCCAGAATTTCATATTTGGTGAAATTTCCCAGAGATGCCACGTTATCCAGTTCTGGGATGGGGATCTTGGGATAGTCCTGGCCATCCTGTTGCATTATGGGACTTGAAACCCTGGTTTTTAGCCAGGATCAAGCACTACAAATCCCACCCTGCTTTGGGATGGAGAATTTCATATTTGGTGAAATTTCCCAGAGATGCCACGTTATCCAGTTCTGGGATGGGGATCTTGGGATAGTCCTGGCCATCCTGTTGCATTATGGGACTTGAAACCCTGGTTTTTAGCCAGGATCAAGCACTACAAATCCCACCCTGCTTTGGGATGGAGAATTTCATATTTGGTGAAATTTCCCAGAGATGCCACGTTATCCAGTTCTGGGATGGGGATCTTGGGATAGTCCTGGCCATCCTGTTGCATTATGGGACTTGAAACCCTGGTTTTTAGCCAGGATCAAGCACTACAAATCCCACCCTGCTTTGGGATGGAGAATTTCATATTTGGTGAAATTTCCCAGAGATGCCACGTTATCCAGTTCTGGGATGGGGATCTTGGGATAGTCCTGGCCATCCTGTTGCATTATGGGACTTGAAACCCTGGTTTAGCCAGGATCAAGCACTACAAATCCCACCCTGCTTTGGGATGGAGAATTTCATATTTGGTGAAATTTCCCAGAGATGCCACGTTATCCAGTTCTGGGATGGGGATCTTGGGATAGTCCTGGCCATCCTGTTGCATTATGGGACTTGAAACCCTGGTTTTTAGCCAGGATCAAGCACTACAAATCCCACCCTGCTTTGGGATGGAGAATTTCATATTTGGTGAAATTTCCCAGAGATGCCACGTTATCCAGTTCTGGGATGGGGATCTTGGGATAGTCCTGGCCATCCTGTTGCATTATGGGACTTGAAACCCTGGTTTTTAGCCAGGATCAAGCACTACAAATCCCACCCTGCTTTGGGATGGAGAATTTCATATTTGGTGAAATTTCCCAGAGATGCCACGTTATCCAGTTCTGGGATGGGGATCTTGGGATAGTCCTGGCCATCCTGTTGCATTATGGGACTTGAAACCCTGGTTTTTAGCCAGGATCAAGCACTACAAATCCCACCCTGCTTTGGGATGGAGAATTTCATATTTGGTGAAATTTCCCAGAGATGCCACGTTATCCAGTTCTGGGATGGGGATCTTGGGATAGTCCTGGCCATCCTGTTGCATTATGGGACTTGAAACCCTGGTTTAGCCAGGATCAAGCACTACAAATCCCACCCTGCTTTGGGATGGAGAATTTCATATTTGGTGAAATTTCCCAGAGATGCCACGTTATCCAGTTCTGGGATGCAGATCTTGGGATAGTCCTGGCCAACCTGTTGCATTATGGGACTGATTTCAAAGGCCAGGATCAAGCACTACAAATCCCACCCTGCTTTGGGATGGAGAATTTCATATTTGGTGAAATTTCCCAGAGATGCCAAGTTATCCAGTTCTGGGATGGAGATCTTGGGATAGTCCTGGCCATTTTGTTGCATTATGGGACTTGAAACCCTGATTTCAATAGCCAGGATCAAACACTACAAATCCCACCCTGCTTTGGGATGGAGAATTTCATATTTGGTGAAATTTCCCAGAGATGCCAAGTTATCCAGCTCTGGGATGGAGATCTTGGGATAGTCCTGGCCATTTTGTTGCATTATGGGACTTGAAACCCTGATTTTCAGTAGCCAGGAGCAAGCACTACAAATCCCACCCTGCTTTGGGATGGAGAATTTCATATTTGGTGAAATTTCCCAGAGAAAGCCAAGTTATCCAGTTCTGGGATGGAGATCTTGGGATAGTCCTGGCCATTTTGTTGCATTATGGGACTTGAAACCCTGATTTCAATAGCCAGGATCAAACACTACAAATCCCACCCTGCTTTGGGATGGAGAATTTCATATTTGGTGAAATTTCCCAGAGATGCCAAGTTATCCAGCTCTGGGATGGAGATCTTGGGATAGTCCTGGCCATTTTGTTGCATTATGGGACTTGAAACCCTGATTTTCAGTAGCCAGGAGCAAGCACTACAAATCCCACCCTGCTTTGGGATGGAGAATTTCATATTTGGTGAAATTTCCCAGAGATGCCAAGTTATCCAGTGAGGTCCTTTCCTGCCCCGAAGAGGCCACTAGTCCACCAGGGCACAATAAGGGAAAGGATGTGGAATGTAGGTAGAGGGTAGGGAGGTGAGGGAGCTGTAAAAAAAAAGAGTGGGTGGAGGGAGGCAGGATAAAGATTTTGGGGGAAGGGAAATATATAGAAGGGGTAGCTTTCTTTGGGGGGTCAAGTCAAGGTGACTGTGCCATGGGGTGGGGAGGGGGCATGATAGGGTGTAGGGGTGAGAAGGGGAGTGGCTATTGGTGTCCTTTTTTTGCCAGGGCAAATATGTTAACCCTAGAAAAGAGCATTTATTAAAGCTGTTAGGTCAGGGGTCCTGTTCCATTCACAGGTAGTAGAAGAAAGGCAACATAAAATTAGTCTGTAAATGTAATGATGCCCTCATGTGGCCTGCTCCTGCAGGGCCACTGTGTATCTTATTTCCTCTCAATATAACAGCACACTTCTTGACCCTGGCCTGGTTCCTCAAAGTTGCCAGGGTAGTCTCTAGCAAGTACTCTGGTCAAAATACAAAATCTGTAAGGTTCCAAGTGGAGCTTGGCCTACCTGACTGTAGCAGTTGCAGTTCACAAATAAGTGATGGCATCACTGCTTCCCTCTGGGCCCCCTTAACCTAGCTGTGGCCTCATTTTATGTACTTCCTGGACCATGCCATCTTGGCTTCACCCCTTGGGTGGGACTATGAGTTTTAAGGTGGCTTTGACACTGAGGAAATGCTATTTAAGGGAGAGGGACAACACTCTATAGACTCCCTCACACGCTGATTCGAAAGCTACCGTGGGATGCCTGAGCACAATCCTCTCTTGGTAGTACCTGTGGTAAGCATTTGTTAGAGCTTACCGCAGCTTAGTAAAAGAACCCCTTAGCTTTGTTTTTTCTTTTTTTTTTTTTTTTTTTGCTATGATCTTATTCTTGCTGAGTATTCCATTTTACCCTTAATCCTAGTCATCTAATGCAATACCACTTTGTATTTCTCATTCCAGAATGGTGATCGCCATTACGGAATAATGTAAGCCACATTGAGCCTGCAAATAGGTGGGAAAATGTGTGATAACAAATTCAACAAAATGGTCCAGATGGCTCCTTCAGTAGTCTTAGGGACATTAATAATGTTTTGTTTCTGTAGAATAGAATTGAGAAGAGCTGTGCAGGTGTATGTTTTTTTTATGGTATTTTAAATTTCAAGTGAATTATCACAAATAATTTACAATGAGGGACAATTATTTTCAACAAGCCTTTACGTAAAAAGTAGTACTGGTAACTATTACAACCTCTGCCTCTTTGACTTGACAGTAGTCAGTGTGTTAATTCGTGTCCTGGTGTTATCAGAATGTTGTAAATAATTTTTATTTGCAGCTTAAAATTAAACAAGAAGAAAAGACAACGTTCCAGAATCAGCTGAATGACTTTGTAGATCGAATTCAGGCTATGACAGAACATATGAAGAATGTCAGACAGGAATTAACATATACACAGGTAAATTACAACAGTGGAGCAAGAGAAGTGTCTCATAAGACACAAATTCAAGGAATAAAATTAAAATACTAAAATATGCTCCATTTATCACATAATGGAAACATTTTAACAAGTGTTTGTCTTAAATAATTAAATTCACATTAGTAGAATCATGTTTGAAAACATATCATCTAACAAATTGTAATTTATTTAATACATTTTTGCTTTCTAGATCTGTAGTTTCTATTATATTTTGGATCTGTATATTTTAGATCTGTAGTCCAATATATTTTGGAAAGCTATAGGGCTCCTTTTACAAAGCCACGCTAGTGATTCCAGCGAGACAAATGCGATGAAGCCCATAAGAATTGAATGGGCTTCGTTGCATTTGCCGCACCGTAATAGCTAATTCGGCTTTGTAAAAGGAGCCCGTATTTCCTTGCATCAAGCGATTACCAACTTGCACATCCAGTCAGCTCGGTTGTCTTCCTCGCCACCTGTTGATACCACTTTGAGGAAATAAGCATATACCTCCAGATTCTATATAGCGCTTCTAGAGATCCAGGCCAAAATCCAAGCGGATTCTATAAAAGCGCACGAAACTTAACAAGATTAACAAGCTAATGAGCACTGATAACAACAAGCAATAATGAGCACTAATTAGAATTTACGTGCACAACTCGCTAAGCATATTCTGTAACAAAGTGCGCCAAATTTCTAAGGCACGCAGGCAAAAAGGGGTGGGGGAATGGGCATTTTGTGGGCGTTCCAAAATTTACGCACATAGTTATAGAATATGGCCCAGTGCATGTAAACCTACACGCTGGGGTTTATGTCAAATTTTCATTGGTGTAAATGGATGCACATAGTTTGAGGCACTGAGATATCAAGTAAGCGTATTCTATATACCGTGCCTTAAGAATATGCTTAGTTGGCACTGATTTCCATGGCAATTGTTTTTAGACGCCATATATAAAATCTCCCCCATAATTTCTCATACTGTATTTCAAATAGTACTAGCTTCCTAAGCCCTGCCTTTCACATCTTTTACCTGGCCTCCCACTTTGCCCAGCAGACAAAATGTATAATTATTTTGTACCCAGCTGCAGGCACAGTGGTCTCAATTCATTCTCCAGTCTACTGTAGGAGGCTTACATTATCCCCCAGATTCTATATAGGTTGTACAAATTTGGGTGCATAGGGCAGATGCGTATGCAAATTAATGAGCTAACGAGGAGATAATTTGGATATGTGCATGCATCTGGCCTTTTTGCTATTCTGTAACATCCACACCTAAATTTTATAGCGCACAACTCAAAAGGGGGCATGGGCAGGTCAGGGATGTTCCCAGAAATTAGGCGTGATGTTGTAGAATTCTTGGATTTGCACGTCCAACTGCTATCACTTGGGCACAAGGATTTACACCAGGTTTCAGCAAACGTAAATCCTCGCATCAGGACCGGTCTTAGGGGCGAGAGGAGCAGTCGCACAGGGCCCCGCGCCTCCAGGGGCCCCGTGGCGCTCCTTCCTGCTCCCCACCACTGCCACAATCTGACTCCTTGCCTTCTCTCCCCCAAGCCGCAGGGTGCCCTACCGGCACATACCCAAGGCCGCCCTGGTGGTGTAGTGGAGTCTACAGGGCAGGAATGATCCCCAGTCATTCCTGCCCGTTGCCAGCGCTGATGCCTTGTTGCCGCATTGCTCTTTAAAAATGGCTGTCGAGACTGTTGGCTCAGGCAGCCATGTGAATATTCAATTACTGTTTCATTATTGCTACCAGACAATCAAAAAAACTCCAAACGGCCCAGAATACAGCCGCCAGACTCATATTTGGAAAAACTAAATATGAAAGCGCAAAACCCCTAAGAGAGAAACTTCACTGGCTTCCACTTAAGGAACACATTGTGTTCAAGATCTGCACGATTGTACACAAAATCATTCATTCAGACGTCCCAATATACATGCTAAACCTCGTGGACCTACCTCCCAGAAACGCCACAAGATCATCCCGCAAATTTCTCAACCTGCACTACCCCAGCTGCAAAGGACTTAAATACAAGCTGATGCACGCCACTACCTTCTCTTACAAGAGCACGCAGTTATGGAATGCATTACCTACAGACTTGAAAGCAATCAAAGAAACAACTATCTTTCGAAAATCTCTGAAAACATTCTTCTTCAACAAGGCCCACAATGAGAACCTATAACCTCACTAAGCCACCTCACCAACCCACTCAATTATGAACGCCCACCTTCTATAACTACCCTAACAACTCTCCTCCTTCTTCCCTTCCTTAATCGCTACACATTACTAATTGTATCTGATATCCTGATATGACAATGTTAACAAATCTATGTAAGCCACATTGAGCCTGCAAATAGGTGGGGGAATGTGGGATACAAATGCAATAAAATAAATAAATACCAAGTATTGCATATTAAGTGGATCTGTTTTAATTAATTTATGTAGTCCTTACATGCACATGCTTTTTAAACCCAAAGGTTTCCTTTGATAGCATTGTACGTATTTGAATTAGTTTTTCTGTACAAGTTTTGCTTGATTTGTCTTTATTTGAAATCAAAAAAATGTTTGAAATGCATCTTGTCAACAAGGGGTGGGGCTAGGTGGAGCAGGGGCCCCACCTAACTGGTCTGCACAGGGCCCCACAATTGCTAAGACCAGCCCAGCCTCGCATCCCAAGTTGGGTACAAGAATCCTCTCTAAGCACCACTCTGTAAAAGTTGTTCAGTGCCATTTGGGCGCCGTTTACTGAATCCGGCCCCATGTTTCTGTGCACAGGACAAATATGAGCAACAACTGAAGAAGTTGTTTTTTTAAGTGTGGCTTTCATGCTGACTGCTTCTCTTCTGTTGTAGTTAAATACATTAACTAGAAGGCCTTCATATCTGTTTGGATACTAAGGGACCCTTTTACTAAAGCTTAGCACACTTTAACAGAGTTAGCACGCATTAAATGTAAAGAAGCCCATAGGTATAAAATAGGCTTCTTAACATTTAGCGCATGTTAATTCCTTTAGTGTTCCCTAAGCTTTAGTAAAAGGGCCCTGAGCGAGGCTGGGCGTGGCCGGTAAAAGAATACAGTCAGACAACAGGGTTGAACGTACAATAAGTATTTTATTTACAAGAACAGAAACTCCTGGGCCTGTTTCTTCACAGAGCCAAGTAGTTCAAGAACACAGTTATTAGTTTTTATCATCATGTACTCTTGGGTCTGTTGCCTCACAGAGCCTGAGGCGCATAGAAGGGGGAAACCCTGGCAGAGTAAGCCAGACTCTGGCGGCAGATTCAAACACAGTCCGCGGCTGTGGGGTTGCCACGCCCCAATCACAGCCTTTCAGTTGTACTCTACATATCAGGTCTTGCTCTGGCCAGACTGCCAGCTGTTGAAACAGTTATAAACAAGGGCTTACCTCAGCCCACTCACAATGTTCAGATGTACTCAGTCAGGGTACATTCTGGGGCTTCTCCTGTTCCTCCCCTGGGCCTCCCTTTACCTCTGACTAGCCCTTCCTTTTAAACTCCCCGGTCTCAGCTCCGCTCCACCCAGCTTACTTCCTCCCATGACGGGACCTGGCTAGTGTATAGAAGATGGCCCTGGCTATCTTAGGGACTTTCGTTAAGGAAGAGGGGCAATGTTAGACTCCATCACAGAGGGCATTAAGCTAGGCACTAGCATGTACATGCCCATTGTGCATGTAAGTGATAGAATACTAGCACACACACGTCTATGCACACTTAGGCATGTATATACCAGTATGCCCCCTAAGTGCACTTCTGTAAATATACGGCTTTCTCGTATAGTGTGTATTTGCAAAGGAAGCATACACATGGGTGGGGCTCCCACTTACATTCATCTGTAAGTTACATGTGCCCCTGCTGCATTTAAGTGCCCAAACTTATACCAGCCCCATGTTAGGTTCACCAATACCAGATTATGCTAATATTCTATTACGGAACCAGGTCACCGGTCTGTTATAGGATAAACTTTTACCGCCTGCACTGGGGTTCCTAAATGGAGACTCCCTGTTATAGCATTGCCCCCTGAAGGTTATTCTATAAAGTATGTGTGAACAGTTGTACACTGATTACGCACATGTTTCATTAGAATAATCAAATGCAAACAGGAAGAACCTCTACAAGAAGGCAGCACGCATAGGAGAAAGTAGAGAAAGACGATCCACCACTGGAGATGTATCTTAATCGCACTTTATTCACAGTACCAGTAGAAGGACCTGACACGGTCAGTGTTTCGGCAGAACAAACCACCGGCATCAGGGGTCACAATTAAACTCCCTATAAACAATGGAGGTGTAGAAAATACACCTCCCAAGAGTTTACAAAAACTCTTGTAAAACACAGGAAAGATTACACTGGCAGACCGAGAATCTCTGGGAGCTGAACCTTCTATAGTCAGTCCTGAGCTTTGTGTGATTAAACTACGTCGTCTTTTTTGGCCAGCCTCTACTTTCCCCTGTCAGTGCTCATTATAATAATGGCGTATATGTACATTTTTGTGCACATGTATAAATGCCAAAATTCCACCTAGGAGCTATTCTGTAAATATGGGTGTGTTTTACCTAGTGCGCTTTTTAAAGGTAGGCAGTGTCTGGATGAGGCACGAGTAGGTTCACATTTACACACGGAACTTAACACTAAAAGTTATACGTGTAATTCCAGCACTTAGATACAAACATTATTGCCAGCTCTATGGCTGGCTTAAGTACTCTTGCATAACTTCTAGGAGCATATTTCTGCGGTTATGTGGGTAATCTATAAAGGAATGCAGGCACCCACATCTCTGTATAGAAAAGGCTACTACCAGGTACCCAGTTATAGAATTATTCTCTCAGGGGTCAATTTTCAGTGAAATATTTCTGTCTAATTACAGCAGCAGCTAGATCCTGTTTGGAGGAGGAAAGGGGCAGGAATTTGTTCCCCCCACAACATCTTCTTTTACTAAGTGGCATTTAGTGATCTAAAAAAGTGAGTGACTCAGAAGGCGTACCTGGGGCTAGGCAAAGAACTTAGCTGCCTAGCGCTAAACAGCTATGTTTAGCTGCTATTGCCGGAGATAAAAAGGCAAACCTAAATCTACATGTGCAAACTTTGACCACCTCGATTTAGGAGAATTTTAAGTTGCAAGTTTGTGATTATGAGTAGCTTTAGCTGCTCGTTTTAGGCGCTTGAAATCGGTCTCTGTGAGTGAAAGCTCTGTCTTTTAAAACCAGAACTGAATGCAATGTTCTGAATTTCACGCAGTGAAATATTGCTTTTGAATAGTACATTTTAAATGATGTACAATAATTGTATGTTTTAGTCTCTTTGTAGAGCCAGGGATAAAGAAATAGAAACTGAACAACACTTTAAGATGCTGGCAGAGAGAGAAATAGGACGACTTAAACAAGAGATTTTGAAGCTGGAAAATGAGCAGGTCACATTACGAACAAGGAAAAATGGTCAAGAAGTAAGATTTAAGAATATGACTGTATGTTATATAGGAATGTATTGCTACGAACTTAGGTTCTTGCCAGATATCTAGCAAATTGCAGTCTCCTTCAACAATGCCACGTGTGTTAAAACGACAAATGCATTTGTTAGAGCACTGTATTTTTTGGCTTCCTGTCTGGGATAATGTCATGGTTCACATTGCAAACTACAAAATATAAAGGGTTCTGTTCTAAATTGTAAGCAAAAGTGGAGAGTGTTACAGGAGGAAAAGCCTCAAGAAGCTCCTAGATATACTTTACAATCTTACAGGAGCAGGACATACTCATCATCGGCAAAAACCTCCTTTATTTACAAAAACAGCCCAAAATCAATTGATAGAACTTAGCTTTAGCTGCTGGGTCTCTTCTCTTCTCTTCCTTCAGACAATCTATTCAAACCGACCGTGATCACTCTCCACTTTTGCTTACGGTTTAGAAGAGAACCTTTTATATTTTGTATTTTGCACGATTTGTTGATTGGGTATCTCTCCCTCTAAAATATTATATGGTTCACATTGCACCATGAAATCAAAACCAAGGTTCTGGACTTGGTCGAGCTGTTCCTGACAAAGCAGCCAGAGAACCCCTTGGTGTTCACCATCATCGAGCCGCTGTTGTCAGTGATAGAGCAAAGTATGAGCTCAGACGCCACCCAGCAAGAGCAGGACTTCCTCCAAAAGACAGCCAGCATTTTCAAGTTAGCATCTTCCCCCTTCTAGATTTGTTAATAGGGCCTCTTCCCAAGCTGAAGCAAACTGTGTTTCAGTGGGTCATGTGTGGGGTGACTTTGCTATTGCCTGAGGGATTCTCTGTACCCATAGAACAGTAAACTCATTATAGAGTTTCCCTTTGAAAATCTGGCTTGCACACACAGATTTGAAACAGCATGCTTATCTGTACCTGCCCCATTTTGGGCAGGGGGAGGGGGCAGAAATAACAATAATCAAACCACGTTTACCTGTGTATAAAACTTGTAGGCCAATATTCAAAGGAAGGTACGTGTTTACCAGATAGATGTGTGTGCAAATTAATTAGTTAACGAGCTTTAATCAATTACCACAACATCACATTGTATTTGTTCTCACCGGAGTTGCGAACGCCTCTCCGGTACCATGTAAGCCACATTGAGCCTGCAAATAGGTGGGAAAATGTGGGATACAAATGTAACAAATAAATAAATAAACATATTCAAGCCCTGGGAAGGAGAGAAGGTGGTTGCAGCTACTGCGGAGACCTCTGCTGTGCCTAGAGCACTACTGAAGGCAAACCTCCAAGGAGACTTTCATCCAACTAGTGTGACCAGCAAGGTTGTATGTGTTGCTCAGGCCTGCCAATGTGGGAGAAATTATATAAAAAGGGAGAAAAGTACACAAGTGTACCAGCTATCATTAATATTAATTATTCAATCTGTAGAATGATTTGGGGAAAAATATATATTATAAAATTAACACTGTTCTAACTTAATTTTTCCTGCAACAATATTAGAATACTATATTCAAGAGCACTCAAAAACTGGAGGAATTGAAACTAAGGATGAACTGGGATCAGCAGGCTTTGGAGGCTTGGATTGAAGAATCCAGCCATAGAGATGATGATGCACTTACCATCCTGAAGTACTCCCAAAAAGATGACAGCAAGATAAAAGTAAGTAGCAAGAGTCTACTATTAGTTCACTCGTCAACTTTATTCCTGTGTTATGCAGACAAAAACAAGTTTAAAATAAGAAAATGCAAAGTTTCCACCAACCAATGTTGTACTACTAACCCAGGGCTTTGGAAAGGGAAAGTACAAATAAGAGAGCACCAGAAGAGAAAATCGTTGTGGTACTAAGCATTCAGCCACAAAGATCATAAAAGCCTTCCTAAGCCATCTGCTTTAATAAATTCATGCAAACTGCTTTTTAACACCACCTATCTTGATCTTTCAACACAATGCTTTCAAAACTGTTCCAGTGAGCTGAAGTTTTACTTCACATAAGGAACAAATATGCCAATATAAATAAGGGAAGGGTGGGCAATGTAGGAATACAGACCAACTTCCTCTCGGCTAAGTAATGGCCTGTTGTGGTACCTGTAGAGAATGCTAAAAGATGTATTTCATTTGCAAAGGAGGTTTTCATGATTTCAGCATTGTTTCTATTTTTTGTTAAATTGTACTGAGAGTACAATATTTTCTTTAACAATTTCATAATCTCTTAAAACTAAAGAGATGTGTGAATATTGCATGGTACACAAATTTGCATATGTTTATGACAGCATTCTTTAAACGATTACTATTTATGAAAGTCTGAAGTGAATTAGCCTGAAAATAGAATTGGCTGATGACTACGGGCACAAAACCATGATGAGGCAGCTTTCATAATGCTCTGTGACATCATGCTATATTCTGACTTCCCTGAGATTTCAGCTGAACTGAACAGACTAGGAGTCTAACTGTGGAGTGGGGTTAGGCAAGGCCAGCCCACCCACTAGACGAACTAGATATCCGCCTTGGCAAGCACAGTTTAGAGAGTGACAGTTGCAGAGGTCAACATGTCTGTGTTCACCATCTCCCCATTCTCCCCGCAGAGGTGTTCAGCAGCTTCCCTCCCCTTCCTTACCCATTCCATGGTGGCACTGGCATATTAGCTTGCTGACACAACACTTATCACAAACAGTGTGAGACATTAAGCATCTGTGCATGCTCAAGCATGATGGGTCCTCCCCACTCCAAACATCATGTTTCTGAAGGGATGGAACCCAGCGGGTCTTGAGCATATGCAAAAGCGCAAAGCCCCATTCTAGGTGTAAGATGTGTTGTGTCAGCAAGATGACTGATATGCTGATGCTGCCCTGGAAGGGATAAGGAAGTGAAGAGAAGCTGCTGAATACCTTGGGGGAGGATGGGGAGATGCTGGACACCAATAGGGGGGAAGCATGAGGAATGGTGGGAAGTAGGGAAGGAGAGATGCTGGACACCACGGGGAAGTAGGGAAGGAGAAAGATGCTGGACATCACTAGGAGGAGGAGGAGAGAGATGCTGGACACCATGGGGGGTGGGGGAGGGGAGGGGAGGAGGAGGACAGAATTGCTGCATTGTGACTGCATGAGAAGAAGTTGATCAATGCATGATCAATGCTACATTAAGACAGTGGCATATTCGTCTGTACACGGGTGTGTCTGCTTAGGGAGGACATTTTAAACAAATTCTGTGACAAATTTACCTTATTTACTTTGCAGGAGTTGCTCTGTGTTTTACTCAAATAAAAAGCTTGCATGGTTTTGCTAAATGTATGCTGGGCAACTTTTATGTTTCGTTCCAATTTTTAAGTCTTGAATTTTACAAAGTATGTGACAATAGCATTAGGGTGTAGTGATGTGTATTGTTATTTCCTTGTTTTTTTTCAGTAAATGTGCAGAAATATATTGAAAATTTGCGTTAAATAGGTGCAGAGTAACTCATGTTATAAAATGTGCAGGTTCCCTTTTTTCCATTCACAATATAATTGGGTTGTGTGAAGCTTTTCATTTTGACAGACCTTTAAAATATTCTCTGCCTTATTGTTTTATAGGATCTTTCTCTACAAATAGAAAAGCTGACCACAGAGGTTCGCCAGAAACGAAAACAACTTGACAATGAGTTCACTGAAACTATCACAGCTCAGGTATATGCAGTGCTGTCCCAAGGTTATCTGATGCAGTAGATGAACTTTCAGCTGTGTGTCCCCCGCCCCCGATGTAGCTCAAGGCCCTACCCCATAGTCCAGCATCTCCCCTTCTTCCCTCCCTCTCCCCCAGTGGCCAGCATCTCCCTCCTTTTCCATTCCCCCAGGCCCTGCCCTTGCTTGCTGCATCCACAGCTGCCCAGGCCAAGACTTCAGAAACAGCATGGCATGAGATCTTGAGCACAGGACCACCTTTAAGAACAGTTGCATTCTCTCCCCCCCCCCCCCCCCACCCCCCACCCCCCATGCTAAATTTCCTGTTGTATTGCTGTACAGGATGCTGTAGTGCTTGAGCATGGGCCATCTTTTAAAGGCCCTACACAGTGCTGAGTCCCATTGGCATGTTGGGACCGGGAGAAGGTGGAGCAGTGGCAGGATGTTTGACATGGGAAGGGAAGAAAGGAGAGCTTTGATGCTGCTCTCTTGACACACCAGAATCACATTGCTGCTCTTGACACACCAGAAACACATTGCTGCTCTCTTGACACACCAGAATCACATTGCTGCCCCCCCCCCCCCCCCCCCGTACATATTCTTCTGCAGTAGGCAGATACCTGGATATATGCCCCACTGAGCAAGATTATTTGTTAGTAGCTACTCAGCACAACACTGGAAACATTAAGACTTAAAATGGAACTGCTTGCTTTTCTTTGCAGATTGAGTTAGATAAGGCAGCCGAGGACTTTCGAAGAGTTCACTGTGAAAGACAGGAACTGCTTAACCAGTGGGAAAGCATGATCGAACAGATGCAAAGGAGGGACCAAGAGATTGATCACTGTACTCTGGTGAAGAGTTTTTGCATTTCTTGGTCTATATGAAAGTACAGTAGTTCTCATTTTCTGTTTCAGATTCTTTTCCTTGGAACCCCTGATTGTATTGTTTTAATCATTTTTGTGGAACACAACATTCTAAATCAATGATATTCAGATAACTTAAGTGCTTATCAGAGCATGTGACCATTGATCATCCTAAACAGAGATTAAAATTCTGAGAATATAATGTAATACAGTGTGGTATGTGTTACTTATTAAGCATTAAAGATTTTTAATGCTTTTATAATTTATACAAAAGTAGATCATGTTGAAATGTAATTGTTTCGGTATTCAGCATTAGAGTTCCCGGAAGTAATATAGCTTCCTGTCTAGGACTTTTCTGCAGTCAACCCATCTATATGATCTAATTAATTCAGAGGTATCCAGATTGCACAATATTACTTGCCCTGCCTTAGAAAGTAACTGCTTTAGGGCCCTGTTTACTCAGGTGCGTTAGTGTATTTAGAGCGCGCGCTAAACACGTAGGCGCCTGTTGGGATATTGTAGGCACGTCCATGGTTAACGCGTATACATGGTTAATGCGCATTCAAAACATTAACACACCTATAATGCTGCTTAGTAAACAGGGCCCTCAGTCTTTCTATTCGATCTGAACAATCTCAGCACTGATGAGCAAAAGGTAGACCCTGACCTCTGTTTGCCACACAGAGCAATGCTGCTGGCATCTTTTCAAAAATAAAAAGGTCAGTCCTTAAAGTGCCAAAAAAAGTCAAGCATAATTAATATTCAAGGCCCTTAAATATTTTTTTTTATTCTGTTAGTTACTAGCACATCTAAAACAAGAGCAACGAGAAAAGGAGGCCATGGTTAAGGAGAGGCTCCAGTTTTTGAATGATGAGATTGAGAATAATAAGGAGTATGAGAAGAAAATTACCACCTGTGAGAGGCAAACTGCCAAGATTAAACAGGACTACTATGCTCAGGAAAATAATCGCATTCAGCTTCAGGATGAGGTAATACACTCAAATGATACAGGATTATTTATAACATGAAAATAGGTTCTACCTTTAAGGTTTTTATATACTATGATCAAAACTCAAACAACTTCCCGAAAGAAAGGCCAGAAATCAATACTAAAAGGATCCATGTTTTACTCATGGGGAAATTCTGCGCAAAAGATTTTAAAATTGTATACAACATTTTTGAATATTCTGTGTAAAATAGTTTAAAATTCTGCATTGCATATTTGTAATGTTTGCACAGAATTCCTCCATCATAAAGTTTGAAATCCCTTCCTGCATTTTTCCTTTCTCAGACTCCAGTCTCCCTAGTTTCCTTTCCTTCTAACTCCCAACAACACCCCTAATTTCTTCTGCCCCCCAAAGTCTTCTCCTGCATGCAGTATCCCTACCCCTCATTTTTTTCTCCCCCAGGTCCATACCCCCATCTCATTCTTTCTCCTCTCCTCCCAACTTCCCCATGGCACACCTTCAGGCTTGATCCCCACACACCAGTGGCAGCTTGCTGCTCCTACTCCCATGGCACATCTCTGCTATTCCTCCCACCCCAAACAATCCCCATATCTCACTCACCTTGCTCTGCCCTCATGTCCCCCACTGTACTCTTACTGTTGCTCTGCCTCCAGTTCTCCTTTCTTTTGCTCTGGCCCCTTCTCAATCTCAGCCATGGGCAGCAGTAGCTGCTCTGCTCATTCTCTCTCATATTGCTGTGGCAGCTCAGCGAGGAAGAAAGTAAACTAGTGTACATCAGGTCACTTCTTTCTCCTGTGCCAGCTGAGACCTGACTGTTTATGAAATCCATGGGAGCCCCATGGCACAGGAGGAGGAAGTGACCCCATGCGCACCGGTTCACTTCCTCCTCTTCTTACTGCGTGAGCTCAGCAGGGGAGGGGAAGAGAGAATGAGCAGCACTGCTGCGTGCCTGTGCCTGCACTGAATCCTACATGGCAAGTGCGGAATTCTCTGTTGCGCAGTTGCTTAGAATTCCCCCAGGAATAATATTAATTACAACTTTCCAGGGATTCCTTACAGGAAATGGTTAAAATGAAACAGAATGGCTGTCTCTGCATCCCCGTTCATTTCTATGACCATATTAGATCTACCAAAAACTAGAATCAGATGGTATTCTCTTTTCCTGCTTTCTTTCTAACCTGTGTTTTGTGTACCAGCCCAGCCGTGTGTGTTTCTGACTTCGCTGTCCTGTATCCTGAACTGCGACTAATGCATTATCTCTCTGTTTCTCTTTATTTATACTATTAATGTGTTAAAATGTTGCACCTAATACCAAAAATATTTAATTTATCATTATGTATCTTTAGTTGGACTGTTTAAAAGCTACAGTGGACAGAACTGCTTCTCAGGTAGAGGCCACAAGAGCACAAATAACTAATCTGAAGAAAGAAATACAGGAGAAAAGCAAAAAGTGAGGACTTTACTCTTACAAAAATATTTCAGATTGAACAAAAAGAATCCACTATTATTTTGTCTTCTTTAAGGAACCTTAATTAGAACTGTGGATACAGGAAATACAGTGTATGACAGCACAAAAAGGGGAAGGGGGGAAAATTAGGCAAAATTATGGGCTGGCTTGTAGACAAACATTTTTTAAGATTTTTAAAGAAATATTTTCTAAAGTAAAATGAGTAAACTTTGCCTTTGTGTCTTGTCACTTTTGGTAAGAATGATTTTTGTTTAGTTTAAGTCTAGCTAAAGAATATAACCTTGGACTTGTGGAAAAATTAAAGTTTGTGGCTGACTCAGCACTCAGTGAAGAAGAGAAATCTATCCGGATGGAAGAAATATTAAAGGAGGAACAACAAGCAGTGACAGTATGAGACCTTTTGCTTGATTAATATCTGTTTATTTCATTAAAACATAAACCAATCTTTTCTAGTGCCACATGCTGTAATTAATAAACTTGGACTGATGCCACAGCACTGGACTAAGACATAAAGTTAATTCTTGCATTTACATTTCACGTAATTGTGTGTATTGCGGTTTTTCCGGTTTTTCCAGTTTTATGAAGTACTGGAGAAGGAGCATAAAGAAATGGTCAATATTTAATTACTTTGTATAGTGTAAATAAGTAAAACGTACCCTGGCATTAAAAATAATTTTTGATCCTTAAGCCCACAGTGTGGCTTAGTAAACAGGGCCTGCTTATTAGGTGTATCATTAGTATTATGCTAACATTGTATTGTAGCTCTGGTATTTGAATTCCAGTGCTGTTAAATGTTTATATTTTTGAAACTGTTTCATGGTAGTTCTATTATTAGGTTTCAATTTACTGTTTTCAAGTTTACCTCATTTATTGTATTTATGTTTATTTTTAGTTATTTTACTATTGTTATGCTGTTAACAAAATAAGTTTGATGTTAAACTGTACCTACTGTACACTGCCTTGGGTGAATCTCTTCTTAAAGGTAGTTAGTAAATTCCAATAAAAGGTGTTTTAAATTTCATTCTCGGCAACCGGTATTGAATATCCAGGTTTTTCAAAGCCAGAAGTCGACAGATTTAAACGGCCATGGCTTATCAGCCTGCCTTTTATGTGGCCTTATTTGGCCGCTAAGCATGGCCAGGGTTAAGTTCTGAATATCGGGACTTAACCAGTCATGCCCCCAAAATCACCTGCTTTATTGTCAGCACTAACCGAGCATTTTCAGCTTCGATGATTAAATGCTGCTGAAAATGACGACTGGTTATCCGCCGAGATGCGAGTTAACCGTCGGTGGCCATTTTTGTTCGGTTAACTTGCGCGGAATATTAGGCCCTTTGTTTTTAGGCTGATTCATTAAAAAGCAGTACTGCATTACTATGCGTCTTATTAATAAACTAGTGAAAGAGGCCCGTTTCTGGAGCAAATGAAACGGACGCTAGCAAGGTTTTCCTCCCCAATACCCCCCCTTCTCCCTCCCTACCGACCCCTTCGTCGTTCTGACGCCATTGCTCCGCACCTCCTGAACGCACCATACGCCATTGCGCCGCCCTCGGTGTGTGACGCCATTGCTCCGCCCTCGACGTCATCACGTTTGACGCGAGGGCGGGGCCCCGAGACGGCGATTTCGATGGCTTCACCACCACGGACCCTTCGAACCCGTTTTGATGACGGAAGTGATGTCAGTGTCCTCGGAACGTTGAGGGTGAGTTTTATTATATAAGATAGCGTAAGTGGTATCGAAAAAATAATGTATACTATTGCGGTAATGTACTTCAGTGATTCTAGTCATGCAAACTTTAAAAGCTGTAGGTCTACTGAAAGTAAGGCCATTATGGATTTCTGTATCTACAAATTTCCTGCAAATAATATGAATGAAACTCTCAATGCCTTCATCATAAATTTAACATTTGTCATAGTATGAAATTTTATACAATCATAATGCAAAACATAAGTGTTTCTTAGTAAGTTTTACAAGCATTAGGTAGAACAGAAAGTACAGCTGTTGCCATATTACTTGGTCAGAAGAATCCTTATGCAAAAACAACATTTTTGTATTTTCAGGAACTTGATGTTCAGTTGAAACAATTGAGAGAATTAAATTTCAAAAGAACCCAGGAATCACGTGAACTGGAAAATACAGAGAAAAACATTACAGCAGAGATCAATGGATGTCGTGCAACATTGAAAAATCTGAACAACCACTTACACAAAGTTGATTTAAAGGCTCTGAAACAACAGGAACTCATTTACAATCAGGTAAAAGATGTTTCAAATTTCATTCCCTCTCTCTGGTAACTCTAGTCAGTAACAGCATAAATATTGTAGCATCTGACAGTATTGTAAAATGTATTTTAGATCGTGTATATATTTTTAAATTTGTGATCATATCTCATGTTTTCTCTTAGTTTCTGCATCCAGTGTGTTTTTGATCTTAATGAATCACTTTAGGGTGCATTTCCAAATAGGAAACATCACCCATAAATCTCATTAAATATGATCTATTTATTAACACATATTTCTTTTGTACTATTTTATAAATGTTCCCCCTCCCCTTTTTAAAAATTGGAATTATCAACATCTGCTGACAACATGACCTTGAACTTGTTGCCTTTAGCAAGAATACCGTTTCACAAGTTACATATGTGTTACATATGTAAGTACTGGCATGTACAGGTGTATATCTCATACAAGTGTAAAATCCAATTTTAGAAAGCCAGTATTCATATATGTAAATCTGCACTACTTGCAAGGGGGCAGGTCTTGTATCTACATGTGCATTCTCCTTTATGCATGTGTGTGACCCAATATTTCAACATATGGATTTACAGATGCTCCCTGGCACATATAGGTTTTTTTAAAAAGTGCTTGTTTCAGCCTGCCCTTTACAGGTGGTTTCCTCCTAAATCCTCAATCATTTCTCCCTCCAAATGGAAACTTATTAAGATTGCATCCTCTATAGTTTAACTCTGAGCATGCAGACATACATTTTATTTATTTATTTGAATTTAGCTCACACCTTTTTCAGCAGTAGCTCAAGATGAGTTGCATTCAGGTACTCTAGGTATTTCCCTGTCCCTGGAGGGTTCACAATCTTAAGTTTGTACCTGAAGCAGTGGAGGGTTTGTTTATTTATTTATTTATATCCCACATTATCCCAAACAAGTTTGAGTTAAGTGTGGCTTCCAATAAACAGTATAGGATACATAACAAAGAATAATGCATAAGAAAGTAATTTGTTGTAAGAATCCAATTTTACAATACAGTATCATAAACATACTGGGATAGCTATGGATATTTAACATTTAGAAAAATCTATTATGAAAGATATTGTAAATTGGTTGTGACTTGCCCAGGATCACAAGAAGCAGCAGCGGGATTTGAACTGGGCTTCCCTGGTTGTTAGCCCGGCATTCTAACCACTAGTGTGACATATGTGAAAGTTCTGAAATACCATGTTAGACGTGCAAGTTGCCAAGCTTCCTCCATTGAGGTTGTCCATGTTTATATTTGTTAAATGGATGCTCCTGCAACATGCACTGCCACATACGTGTGCAGTCCTGTATATGTTTTAGAAAGGCTTTATGGAAGCAGATACTTTTTTTTTAAATACTACTGGAATTGTACACGTCTCAACCTGGCTCTATAAATTCTGATTTCTATGCTCTGTCTAAAGTGAGCCTTGTTATTTACTAAATTCAGTATGGTGAATTATCGTTTCATCAGGCAAGTATAATCACAATAGATAATTGGAATCTTACAATAATTATAAACTTGTATTATTTGGATGTAGCTCTTAACCCATGTTAAAGAGCAAGGAAATAACTTGAAACCAGGTTATTTCTAACATTAGTAAGCTTGTTTTCCTCAACTAATTTATTTTTGCCTTCTTGGTTGCCCAGGATTTTCAAATTCAGCAGTTAGAGCGAAGGTTGGCTCGGTTAAATGGAGATGTTAATACAGATGATAAGATGATACTGGAAGCAAAAATCGCTGAACTTACCAGAACCTTGGAAGGAAAGAGGAATGCACTAAATTTAATAAGTACACAACATAAGAAGATTCAGGTAATGTGCCTAGAGTTGAGCAGGGTGATCCAGTCCTGGTTTTGTTCCATTTTCATGCAAGGAGTTATGGTTCTGATTTTCTTAGTGAAATCAATAGAAAAATTAGAACTACAATCCCATGCATGCAGTGGGACAAAGCCAGGACTAGATCAGCTATTGGGGGTTGGCTTCAGATGTGTTGGCAGTTCTGCTTATAAATTTAGTGACATATTCACTCTGGATGAACTGAGTATTGGGAAATTATGACCCCTTTTAGTTTTAGATCCAAAATGCATATAGAATTATTGAAATATCATATAACCCACCCTAGTGTAAGCATGGACTCTCCACAGTTAAAATTCTTACTAAACATCCAGTCTATGAGGCCTGTATATGAAGCTGATAATTCAGCTAGTGCTTACCAAAGTTAATGGGACACATTTATCGTATAAACTTTGCCTTTATGATTAGCTGCATTTGTCCAGGTAGAAACACAACCTGATATTCAGATGAATTTGAGGGGCCTTTTTACTAAAGCGTACCTAAAAGTGGCCTGCGCTGGTGTAGGCGTGTGTTTTGGATGTGCGCTGGAGTAATTCCTCAGCACGCCTGGAAAAAAGGCATTTTTTGTGTGTGCCAGAAAATGGACGTGCAGCAAATTAAAACCAACGCACGTCCATTTTCGGCCTGAGACCTTACCGCCAGCCATTGACTTATCGGTAAAGTCTTACGCGCGGGCGGTAAGCATTCAATGCGTGTTAACTGCCGATTACCACCGGGTAAGCGCCACACGGTAGAAAATATTTTCTACCTTGTGTTTTGGGCGTGCGTCAAAAATGGAATTACCGCCCAAAGCATGCAGTAGCTGGGTGGTAGTGCTAGTTTGACGCACGCAGGCACCTACTTGCCTTTGTAAAAGGGCCCCTGACTGAGCAAAACTTATCTATTCAGATTTAGCCCCGCTAATTGTGTGGACCGATTTTTGTCTACTTGAATTTAGCTCAAGGTCGTACCATCTGGTTGACTTTGTTAGCCCACCCTTGTCATGTGTACAGCCTAGCATCCTTTTTGTCAGGTAATTTTATTTGCACAAAACTGGGGAGGAGCAGCTATTTCTAACGGGAAAGATTTAATGTTGATAAAGTCAGCTGTACATACATAAATCTGCTGAACATTAACTTTCATGTTTTTTGGCACAGTATGGACTGGATTCAGTGAATGGCGCCCAGCGCTATTCTATAAAGGGCACTCCAGGTTGAAGGCTCTTTACAGAATATCATTGGGCACGAGGACTTACACCAGCTGAAACCTAGTAAAAATCCTGGTGTGTTTCATTCACTGCTTCTGATCAGTTGCTATTCTGCTCAGTCAGGTCTCCCTGGTCCTCTTTTCCCTTCTTGTTCCAGTTCTTGGTTCGCCTTGGTATGCATTGTACATCCATTTTCTCTCCTGTGTTACATGCAGTAGCATACCAAGGGCGGGCGGTGGGGGCGGTCTGCTCTGGGTGCAGGCAGCAAGGGGGTGCACGGCTTTTGGCTCCTCCAGTTCCCTGCCCCCTCTGCGTTACTTCCTGTTCTGGGGCAGGGGACTTCTGGAGCCAACAGCCACATAAATGCTCCATGCAGCCCTAGTTGGTGAGGATGATGCACTTCAGAGGAGGGGGAGGTGGGTGGACAAGGGGGGGGGGGGGGATGTGCTGGGGGGGGGGGGCATAGCGGCAACATGCCCCAGATGGCAGCCAACCTAGGTGTGCCACTGGTTACATGGTCAGACTTTAGTGGTAGTCAACTGCAAAAGTATTTCAATATAACCAGGTTTCTGCTTAGGCTTGATTCATCTGATCCTCTGCCACACTATTGTTTTATGGAAATGTCTGTTGTATATGAACGCCCAGAACGGGTTACAAATGAATACATAAATAGTGTCGAGTGACTAGTTCGTAACAAACATGGTTTTAGTGCGTTGTGCTATGCTTCTCCTTTGAAATAAGCTCAGACTTATATTTTATAACAGGGAGACATCAGTCATATTAAAAAATTCATAGACAAGACTGGAGAGGAAAAGAAGGATCTGATGAGCAAAATGGAGGAGTTCAGCCTTTACAACCACATGGCCGAGAAAGAACTGAAGAAGATCAGGTCTTCCAAACAGGTAAGATTTTCTATTATGAATGGGGGTTTCTCTCTAATGTTTTTTTTTCTTTTTCTGTCAAAAATCCAGCTTAAGTTCTTTACCGGCCTATTGTTATATTTGAAACTCCTTACTGATTTAAAAAAAAATAAAATATATATATATATATATATATACACATGCCACTAATTTGCTTAACATTTGAAAAACTAGAAGAAACTCTTTCCTTCTAATTTTTTTCTTTTCTTTTACGTTCAGATTTGATTGTTTAAATCATTTATAATTTTTTCTGATAGTAAGTTTACATTTTTAATTGCAGCATGGTTACATCACATATCTATATGCTCAGTGTATGGTTAATGCTTTCTGCTTATTTTGTTTCTTATTCTGGAACATTTGTTACTAACACCACAGGATTTTCTTTTAAGCAGTCTATTGTGCCTGCATGTAAACCAAAGAAAGCATTACAATTCTTCTTTTTCATATTTTGTAGGAGCCATGTTTATATGGTTTTGAAATTTCCTCCTGTTCTTCTCTTACGAAAGAGACTTAGGTTCTGGAAATCCATGCAGTAAGCACACCAATATAGGAGAAGAGGGTAGCTAGACTACTGCAATATATTCTACTTGAACTGCCCTAAAAACTTAATATGCAAACTACAGACAACACAAACACAAAAACAAAACACAGCCATAAGACTAATCTACGGTCTGAAAAAATTCAGCAGGATCTCTCACCTCTATGCCCAACTACACTGGCTACCGAGGCCAGAATTATCTTTAAAATCTGTTGTTTTGTCTTTAAAAGCTTTCAGGGATGTTCTCCCCTTTACATGTTCTCTTTCATCACAGCTCTTTTACTCAAACTATGGGACAAAAATCTCTAAAATTATCCTTCAAGGAATTTCAACTCAAGAGATTTTTCTCAAGCCTATTCTCTTACCAAGCCGCCAAATTCTGGAATGCCCTACCGACACCAATGCTCAACATGAACTGCTACACTCAATTCCGTAAAGCCTTAAAATCCATTCTATTCAAGAAATACGTCTTGCCAAACTCCTCGTAAATCTGGTTTCCCAACATGACTTTTTCAATACGTCTAATGTCAAACTGAAGTCCTTTTCACTGCATCTATGTATTAGACTTATCTACCTGCTAACCCACTCTGTAATATGCCATGAAACTCTGTAATATGCCAACCAGAAACACAACAAGATCAGCACGAACATACCTTAATCTCCACTACCCAAACAACAAAGGACTCAAATACAAATCAACATATGCATCCAGCTTCTCCTATTTATTTATTTATTTATTTTATTTATTTATAACATTTGTATCCCACATTTTCCCACCTATTTGCAGGCTCATGTGGCTTACATAGTTCCGTAAGTGGTGTTTACCAGTTCCAGATAGGAGAAATACATAGTTGAGGTAGAGGGGACAGAGTGGATTAGGTTACAGGAGGAAAGTTCATCTTATGATGAGAGCTGAAGGTATTAGGTTAAACTTCATTCATGACAAAATTAACTTGAACAATTAGGAACATTAAACTACAAATCAAGAAGATTTAGCAAAAACAGTTAAGACATATAGAATACATGTTGTATAGATACGTTTTGTTAATTGGCATTTAGGATGAGTTGTTACTGTATTCTTTCTTAAATAAGTTTTCAATGGTTTACGGAAGTTCACTATGTCGTGGGTTATTTTTATCGATTTTGGTAGTCCATTCCAAATTTGCGTGCATATGTAGGAGAAGCTGGATGCATATGAAAAAACTAAAAACGAACCTGTTCCAAAAGGCATACCTCACCGACCCAACATAACAACAAGAATACCTGTCACACAACAACACCAAGAACGCAATGGACTCACCCCAACTCTCCCTATTCCTACCTAATGTTCCCCTAATGTATCTACCATATACGATCCCCATTCTACCATAACCACACCTTGTCCTTATGTACACTTTGTATAATGTTCAGACCAGAACCGGCGAACGCCACTACAGTACTATGTAAGCCACATTGAGCCTGCAAATAGGTGGGAAAATGTGGGATACAAAAGTAACAAATAAAAAAAAAAGTAACAAACTTGTCTTCCCAATGCATTCTTGTTGAATTCTGTTTACTCTGTAATCCGTTCCAAACCTCTCGAGGTGTGAGCGGAATATAAGTGCCTGGTAAAGTAAAGTGGCATAAAAAGAGGAAAAGATCTTTAAAAACTGGGGAGAGGGATGGCAGTACTTAAGATGCAGACCCTTTTTTCTAAAAAGTATAAAATAGATTTTAAAATTTTGCAATAAATTAGAGCAAAAGAGAAAGGAAACAGAGAAATGTGTGTGAAGAAGCAGCAGTATTTCTAAACATAAAGCATATTGTTTGGAGCAACTGTTAAAATGTGTTGTCTAGACTATATATTTTAAGTTGTATTTGTTGACAGAACTTAATGGTTGAGGACAATATTCGAAAGCTGGAAATCAAACGTCTTCGAGATATGCTTTACAATAAGGCAGATGATGTTTACTCGCTAGAAAAACGAAAGCTACAATTACAAACTGCTATGAATGAAAGAACTCAAGAAATTAAAGTTCATAAAGAGATGCTACAAAGTCAGCTAAGACTCGTGGAAAGCGAACGGCAGAACATAAGGTATTGGTTACCAGCTGTGCAGGTGGGTTCATATACAGGGCTGAACTGGAATCTGATAGGGCACTTTGGTACCTTCTAAGGCTTGAAGAAATGTTCTGTTCCACAGCCAGGTAGAAACTGGAAGAACTGTAGAGGAATCTCTGCTCAAAGAAGTAATCCATAAACTATTAACCAGAGAGGAGAGTTCCAAAGGGACTCATGCTGTTCTTTTATCTATGTACTTATCACTTTATCAAAGTGTTTTAAATTAAATATAATTCTATTGAGCATCATATACCTTTTGTTGATCTCAGTAATGCCAGGAGTCAACAAACGTGCATCAGTTTGCTGACCAGTTTTTGTATTACAGTTCCAATATAGCAAATATCCTTTGTGCATCAGTAACATTTTTTTGGCCAGAATTAAGGATTTATTGATGTACATTTGATTTTAATCTGTCTTGAAACTAAGTTCCTTCAGGCAAAATGGAATATAAATGCTAAATCTAATCTAAATTAGACTGGGGGGCCACCTTTAACAAGAATTCCATGTTTTGTTTTGTTTTTAATTTCTTATATTCTGCCCAAAAGCTATTGAAGCAGTGTATATTCAGATAGAGTAGGTATTTTTCTGTTCCTGGATGATTTACAATCTGAGTTTGTACCTGTTTCAATCTGTTTACTGTCATTAGTTTGGAGCTTCATGAAAGATTGGCTAGAATTGAGAAAATGAAGAAGAGATATGAAATCTTCACAATTAAAATGATGCCTCCTGAAGGAGAAGAGGATAAATCACAGGCTTACTATATTATTAAGGTACTTCTAAAATACTTACCTACACACAGGTTGATTTGGGGTTTCTGGAGGTATGGGCTGAGAACCAGGAAAGGCAGGATCCACATTCTGTTTCTTTAATTGATTCTCTTTGTGGTCTAGGGCAAGTCACTCAGGACCAGAAGTGTACAAAGCTTACTATGCTCGGAACGTTTGCTTTAGGCTAGTTGTAGCCAGTCTAAAGCAAACGTTATTTAGCTAGTAATGCACAAAGGGGTTTTCTGTGACTCTAACGTATTGTAATGCACATTTCGGTGATGCACAGCTCCAGGTCGCCTAACGGGTCATCTTGTTCCTTTAATGGATTACAGCTGGAATGGGTGACAGTAACTCAGTACCAGAAGTAACCCCGGTGCCAATATCACTAAGATAGGGTATTATAACTGCAATCCAAAACTTATCTTAGTGATGTTGGCTGTAGGGGTACTTCAGGTCTGACATGAGTCATGTTTCGTCATCTGGCTGCATCAAGGATCGTTGATACAGTGTGTTAAGTTGGCAAGGATGGTGTGAGAGAGCCATAGGTGGTGGATCCTTGATACAGCCAGATGGCAAAACATGACTCATGCTGGACAAGAAGTACCCCCGGAGTCGACATCACTAAGAAAAGTTTTGTATTTATTTATTTATGCATTCTAGTATCCCACTGTTATCCAAAACAAGTTTCAGTTCAAAGTGGCTTACAATTTACATTCTTATGAAATTAAAATGATTGATTACAGTTTGCTTTCTGATGGAAGTTGTAATTATGATTTACATTCGGAAGCAACAAGCAGTATGGAAGCATCTAACAGTGATGGTTTACAATTGTAGTTATGATTTACATTCAGAAGCGGCTAGCGGTATAGAGGCGACTAGCAGTGATGGTTTACGATTAGGAAGCGGGAAGATCTTCGTTGGCTTAGTTACTTAATTGAAGAATTTTTAAGAGGTAGGTTTTCAGTTCTTTTCTGAATTGGAGGTAGTTGGTGATGCATCTTGTGAGCTTTGGTATTGAGTTCCACCATTTAGAACCTAGGTAACTAAATCCAGCCATGTAGATAATTTTGTAGGTTATGTTTCTGCATTTGGGTAGGTGAAGAAACAGGTAGCCTCTGGTTTCTGGGCTTGCGTTTCTTGGGGACAGTTCAATCATATCTATCATACAATCAGGCGACATACCGAATAGTATTTTGTAGATGATGGTGTTAGCTTTGCAGATTAGTCTTGCTTTGATTGGTAACCAGTATAGTTTTTCATGCAGCGGAGTGGCTCTTTCAAATTTTGACTTCTTAAATATTAGTTGTGCTGCTGTGTTTTGAATGGTTTGTTGAAATTTTAATGTTTTTTCCTTACACCCTACGTATGTTGCATTACATAGTAACATAGTAGATGACGGCAGAAAAAGACCTGCACGGTCCA